>NW_024097125.1:600000-982201 GCF_016545835.1 Crotalus tigris
AAAGATTCTTTTCCACTACATTTCCCCCTGCCAAAGTCTCCCTCCCCTTCTTTTTCCAGCACGCAAAAATCCATTACTAAACAGCCTAATCTCAGCTATCAGTGCAGAGTGCCTTTTAGGGAGCCATTAAACCATTTCTCTTGTTTACAGTGCCTGAAGAAAGATGTGAATTATGTCTGTGACAAAGTGAGTGATAACATTTCCAAACTCAGATCAAAATGCAAACTGAAATACATTTAAAGGACAAAGTCCCTGGGTAGAGGTTGGTTGGTTTGAGTTTTGTTTTTGTTTTGTTTTTGAGTTTTGGGTTTTTGTTTTTTTGGGGGGGAAATATTCTTCACCTGTCTTGAGTTGGGAAAAATTTCCTATATAAGTTATTTTTTTCTCAATTTTTTCCCCTATAGATCTTGTAGGGAAGGGAGGGTAGAAGAGTGTGACTGTTTTGTTTACACTAGAAGAAACATTTATTATCTCAATCATCTTTGGTTAGTATAATCCTACTCAAAAACATCAAGTGAATGCTTCCATAGATCATCCTGACAGTGCTCCTGAGAAAATATTAAATATAAATACCATATTTCTGATGCAATGGCATGCATTAAAAATTAAAAAGTAATGACTTCAACCATGATTTTTAAAATTTCTTTCTTTTGTTACTTGCATCTACACTTTGATTTATGCATACACATAGACTTATCAGAGAGATGCAAGATGACAGACTTGATGGAAGATTGCTATTCTTAGTTATCTCTATGACATGGAGGAAAAAAAACTTGAAGCATGCTGAATATACAGCTGTGGTTACTTATATCCAGTATTTCTCAAGTGGCTCAGAAATTCAACATTTGAGATCTGCATGCATTCAGGTTGAATGATGGAAGATTAAAAAACTTAAGAGCATGAGTCATTTCCCATCAAGAACTCTGGCCAAGGGGCAAAGTACATAGTTCAGCAACAAAATGTTAAGCTGCATATATAAGGCACTTTGTTAATGTTCTGGAAAATGAAGGAGTCCCATGTGCTTCACTGCCCTTATGCAAACTTTCTGATGAAATAAAATCCAGAAATTCAAAGAATATGTAGTGAGTCTGAATTAGAAAAAATCACTGAAAACTGCACCTTGCTGAATAAGAAATTTTAAGTGCGGTTGTCTTAGACAGAAACTCTGTCTAAGCAGTGCTAAACATATTTAGGAACTATAACCCATAATGTAATATTCCCAATATACCAATTCTCTAGAAGCAGCTGTTAAAAAACAAGTTTAAAGGAGAGCTATTTTAATGAATACTTTTAATTTTAGGGTTTTTAACCTCAAAGAAGAATAAATTGAAGACATTTCACACTGTAGCATAGAAATATGAACTTAAACAATTTGATGGATTTGATTATATGTCATCAAATTAGTATCAACTTTTAGCAACTGCACAGATTTTTTCTCTAGGAGGATTTGTCCCTAACTTGATCTTCCAGTTCTTCCAATGGTGCAGCATCACTGCTATAAACTGAGCCTATTCACATCCTATCATTCTCTTTTTACCCCCTTTCCTTCCATCTTTTCCAGCACTAGATTTTTTTCAGAGAACTGGCTGTTTGTTTAATGTGTCCAAAATATGCTAAATTAAGCCTGGTACTTGTGCTTGGGTGTGAATTCTGAATTGATTAATTCTATGATCTATTTGTTTTCTTGGTTAAACCTGGTATTCCTGGAGTCTTTTCAATAGCAAAGGTCAACAGCATTTAATTTTGCTATCCCACCTCTCCGAAGTCCAACTTTGTCATAGAATGTCATAAGAAAAATAACTGTATGAGTCTGATCTTTGTAAATATCATGCCATCTCAATAGATTTTCCAAGCAATATCTTCATTGCTAATCTACCAAGAACCAATGTGAAAAAAAAGATAGACTCCTTTAAATATCCTTATACTAAACATAGTTAAATCTAGAATATGATGCAATATGATATGATAAGAGACACTAATTTTCATGGTTTTAAAAGGAGACTGGCAAATGTATGGCAGTGTTGGACTACTGTTGGCTGCCAGTCCTGATGACTTATCTGAAATTGCAGACAGCATGTCTTGAATACCAGCTGTTACAAAGCAACAGTTTAAATGAAACATGGAAACTTACACTCCTGTAGTTAAATAGGATACTCAAGGAATGTATTATTTACTAAATATGGTACCCAAGGAATGTATTTTAATGATTTTTGAAATACTTTTTTTCATTCATTCTTTAAAAAGATATGTTTGACATGACCTAGATTTAATAATATGAAAAAATGGAATTATTTTTATATTAATATTATTTGGATCTTTTTTATTTTTTTATTTTTGGCTCATTTTAATCATTACAATTGCTTATGATGTTATCATCTCTATTATTGCTGTGGAATATTTTTGTTGGCCATAATGTATTTATTTGCTCACTCTGTGACACAGCATAATGGATTATATGAGTTAATAGTTTGGTCTAACTAGTTATTTTTTTCTTATACTATATGTTCTTGATAACATAAAAAAGGAATGGCTGGCAAGTAAACCACAATTTATTTAAAAAAATAATAATGTTCCTTGAGCTTGATTCCTATAGTTGATATATGATCATGCCTATATTATATTTTTCTCAACAATATAGAAATGGTTTGCCATTGCCTTCTTCCTAGATTATTTTTAGCTTCCTAATCTAGTCCATAGCCCTGGAGGGTTCCCATTCAAGTAGTAAAGAGGTCTGATAGATTATTTTTGAGACAATTACATTACTTATAAAAATAGACTACAACATGCAGTCCATAAAATAGTAATTGAATGAAGCATAATATAGGCAGTTGGTCTCACTCTTAAGTTTCAGAGTATTAGAATTTGGACCACAAGTTAACAGTGTGGTTGTCTGAAAGGTTGAGGGTCATTTCTTATGAGCTTGATGGTGCAGTGGCTAGAATGTAGTATTGCAGGCTAATTCTGCCTATTGCCAGCAGTTCAATTCAAGGTCAGTAAAATGAGGACCCAGATTGCTGGGGGCAATATGCTAACTCTGTAAATCAATTAGAGATGGCGATAAAAAACTTTAAGCAACATATAAGTCTAAGTGGTATTGCTATTGCTGTTGTTATGAGACGCCTTAGAGAGCTCTGGGAAGAAAGTGCTTCTAAGATTAATTTTTCTTTTTTCCTTTCTTATTCTCAATAGTTACAAGAAATCCTCCATTTTATATGCATATGAACTGAGAAGTAGAAATATTTGGGGATAGGGGCATGTGGCACACATATAGTAGATGTATGCATGATTTTTTGATTTGCATAATTATTAATTCACACCTTCTTCTGAAAGGTGGCGATTATTGGGTCATAATGCATTTGCTTTTACACACAGTAAAGAAAAATTACCAGAAACTAAAGTTTATTTTCACACACGAAATCAAAGACTAATTAGATAACTAGGGAAAAAAAGAGCTTTCCAGTGTTCTTTGATTTTTGTGTGCAAATATATTAATTGGGATGTTTACATCCGAGAATGTGGGCCAGTCCACTAACTCTTAACTATAAAAGGATGCAAGCAAGAGGAAACTAGCCAAATATGCAATAGACGATGGTATTTGGAAATATTTGGATGTATGGCAAAATTAGAAATAAAAGATCAGTAGCACACTGAGATTCCCTAAGAAGCATATTCTGCATTTTTATCTCTGTTTTCACATCCAAAACGTGATAATCTTTGATACCATAATTGTACCAAATGTAATGATAATTTAAATAGGACAAAAAGATTTCCTGGAAGTACAATATCAGGTATTTAGGTACATAAAAGAGTGCCACAAAGAAGACATTCAGAAACTGTTTCCCACTGCATCAAAAGCCAGGACCTAACATAATGAATATAAATTGCAGCAATCTAAATTTCATTTAAATATATGGAAATACTTCCATTACCTAGGATCCCATCTATAAACGATGGCAGCCTCAAAGACAAAGTGCACAAAACAGTGAACAAAGTATGGTTACAATGAAAGGAGATCATTATTGTGCTCTGTGATTGACACATGCCGAGGAGGAGGAGGAGGAGGAGGAGGAGGAGGAGGAGGAGGAGGAGGAGGAGGAGGAAACACTTCCTAACAATAACATTTGTATAACAGTAGAAATGATATAGCTACAGAAATTCTCAGTTTTCTATCTCTGAAAGTTTTTAAAACAAAACTGAACAGCCATCTCTAAAGAATAGCTTGTTATCTTTAACACCACAAAGGGCTCAATTATATAATCTTCATAGTTCCTTCTAATCCAACAGTTATATTATTCTGAAGTAAATTGGCAAATAGAGTGGTACAATTGAAAAATTTAGAAATGAAAAATAAAAGCAAAAGGGAACAAAAGCGTTTTGTAATTACTTGAACCAAAAAGAAACCAACATAAAGAATTTGATTTCCAATTTTTATTACACATAGGCAAACAAAAAAATTACAAGCTTACATGAAATAACTCCAGCATTTGACTGGCTGGAAGTCAGAGAAGGAGTTCCTACAGCCTAATGTGAGTGCTCGATGGGGAGTGAGTTGAAGACTTATCCGTTGCTTACACCCCCTTGCCAAAGTCCCAGTCCAGTTGCTAGGTTCTGTTTCGCCCACTCCTCCATCAGCTGTAATTTTCTGATCCCAACCAAGCCCTCTGCAGCAGCCTCACTCTGTGAGCCCAGATGCCCAGCAGAGAGTATTCCTGAGGGTGGTATGGCTTCAACCCCAAGCTGCTTAACAACCAGTGAACCACAACATATGGAGCCACCATCTATCAAGACACTTTTGATGGAGACCCTGAGAGGCTGCCTTTCTTCCTAAACCAGGTCTAGGCCCACATGATCATTATGTCTATGCCTACCCTGACAATGCATGATGGTGAATGTGGTGACGGCCAACTTGAAAGGGGAGGAGTGGAGTGGATGACCAAAAGGGGCTCCGGAATTGCTGAATGCAGTTTTGTTCATGGAGCAGTTGAGGGAAAGATTTGAGGATGAATCCCAAGCCCTGCGAGTGGAAAAGGAAATCCATCGCTTGAGGGAAAGAGGTTGCCCAGTGAAAAAATATGTTCAGGAGTTCTGGAGAGTCACTAGTTGCCTGGGAAAGTGGTCAGAGTGGTCGCTGATCCACTATTTCAAGCAATGGCTGGATCACAACCTTCTCCAGGTGTGCATTTACCGAGGGATCCTGAACCAACTACAAGAATGGCACAGCATGACAGTAACCTTGGACATTGAATTGGATCATGTCAAGAAACCAGCTACCACTGAGCTGAAACCTAGACGAGATCCGAAGAAGCGCCTGTTTGGACGGCAATCCCAAACCACATCAACAGCTGATGCTCCACATACTTCAGATGTGGGCAGCAGGGTCATCTTGCTGAGTGCTTAGCCTCTACCCCTCAAGCAAAAGCTGCATCATTTTTGACCACTAAGCCAAGAAAACCACTTCCATGAGCAGGAAGGGAGAAGTCTAATTGGGCCAAACAGGAGCAAGTTATCCAAATCTCCTCTTCATCCCAAGGAGAAACAAGAGTCCCACCTGAGCACCTGCCCCTACCGGCATCTTACGATAGCAATGAAGATGATGGAGATAACTCGATGGTAAGTCAACCCATCCCACCTTTCTATATTCCTGACAAAATTATTTATATTGCAACTGATAAACTAAGTGCTGTGTGATCACCTATACAAGGGAGTTTGAATTTACCTTGACAATATCCTCATTTACCCTGAAACCATGAAGGAATTCATTAAGTTCATTTGGGAGGTACTCAAGAAACTGTTGAAAGCTACCTCTATGCCAAACTTTCTAAATGCGAGTTTCATCAGACACACCTCGACTACTTAGGCTACCGAATCTCTAATGAGGGAGTTGAAATGGACCCTGCAAAGTCAAAGTGGTGCTAGAATGGCAACCTCCACAGACCCATAAGCAGCTTCAAAGTTTTTTAGGGTTCACAAATTTCTATTGGCAATTCATCCCCTCCTTTGCAAAAATCACTATGCCCATTACTGAATTATTAAAAACTGGAAAAAAGGGGGGAACCCTGACCTTGTCAGACTTTACAATGGACTATAATATGTTCTTAAATAACCTAACCTTGAGGAGCCATTCATCATTCAAGCCGATGCCAGTGATGTTGTTGTGAGCACTGTCCTGCTACCACCACCACCCAAACACTAGGGAGTTCTGATTTATTTGGTCTTGTCTATTGGAACCTTGGCAGGTAACTTTCTTGGACCAACAATCCCGACTCACAGTCACTCATACCCTAATCACCTCCCATCTTGACTATTGCAATATTCACTACATGGGCCTGCCCTTGAAAATTATCCATAAGTTTCAACTGATTCAAAATGCAGCAGCTAATATGGTTTTGTGCAAGCCTAGATGTGCACATGTGTCATCTCTTCTATGATAGCTGAATTGGCTGCAAATTTCCAGGTCCAATTCAAGTGCTGATTATAACCTTCAAAGTTCTACATGACTGGGCTGTCTTGCTCACTCTTACACATAACTGTGGTTAATGAGTTTATTAATATTCTCCAGCAATTCCCTTCACCAAACCCCCCAATAACTGTTCCAATTAAGTCCAGCCATGAGCAGACTAATGCTTGTTCACAGAGCAATGGCCAGAGTCCATGAGGCACTTGAAGGTATCTCAATCAAAATAAATCCACCAGGCAAATTTAAATCTGCAAAAAAGTCCTGAGTTTCCAAGTCAAGGCACGATGTCAATCCAAAATGAGGCAGGAAACACAACGTCCAGAAAACACGTAGCTAGGAAACAAACACATTCCCAGCATCATCTCCATTTTTCTATTGGGGTAAAAAGCCAGCTTCTGGTGCAACCCATCAAGAAGGGCAAAGCTTTCTCCTCATAAATAGTCTGGCTGAACTTTTCTGCTCCTGCCTTTTCTCTGTCCTACGTGTTCTAGGATCAGGTGCAGAAGTCAGTTCTTCCTACTCCTCACTGACTGGCTGCAGCTGGATGCTGCCCCCACCTAGAGCCTCAGCCAAATCTCTCACAGATGGCTCTTCACAGCCATCAATCAACTCAGCTCCTGACATGCCAGGAACTGGTTCATCCTCTCCTGAGCTGAAATCTAAAGAGGTATCTGAGGAAACATCCAATAGACTCATCACAAGGACTTGGGATCAGGTTATTTGAAAGACCATCTTTTCCCAGTCATATCTACCCAATCCACCAGAGGTGGGAGGCAGGGAATGCTATGAGTCCCCTAACTCTAAGAAGGTTTATCTAGCAGAATCAAGGGCCTTTCCATAGTGTGGAACATCATCCCCACTGAAATAAGATTGGCTCCCATTGTGACATTCTTTTGCAAGACCCTGAAGACCTGGTTTTACCATTTGGCCTGGAGGATGGAGCCCATCAGGTAGCTTATTTGATTAGGGAGTTAAGAGTTATTGCTTTTTGATTGTTTATCTTTGTATGCCACTCTGGGCACTGAGAGTAAATTAGCTGGTCATACAAATTTTCTTAAATAAATAAACTTCATTAGACTTATGATAGAATTGATGGAAATACAGAGTGGAGGCTGTGCTACAAATAGAGACTTTGGAGCCAAAGTCTTGTGCTTTCAATTTCACAAATTATTTAACAAGCATATGTATAGGAGAAGCCTTATTTTGTAGGTACAGCAAACTTCATTACTATATTAACAAGAACTTCAAGAATCACATAGTCAAAAATACTCAACATGAAGCTGATTGTCGCTTTTTAGAGGGAAAATATTTTCAGCTTTATTAGGAATATGGAAGCTAAAAAGACAGCAGCAGAAAGTCAATTGAAAAGAAAGCAACAGGAATTAGACATCAGAGTAAAAGTAAGAAAAATTATGAAATAGTGACCCTCTGATCAATTTTTAGCAAGTCAGGAAATGATTAAGTCCAAACTGAGTTATATGTTCTTGAACAAATGTCTCAAAAGAATTCCTGGTCTGTGTTTACAATAAACAAGGAAAAAGAACAATAAGTGAATCTTCATGGACATCTCAGAGATATATTGTTATCAAAAATTAAAATTCTTCACTATTGAGAGTTTCCTTGACTCAGAATTACCATTCAAACAGCAGACAAAAGTCGCAGCTGGGCAACTTTAGCCAACTTTTGTTGGTACACAGTTACAACCTTATCTGAACTAGGATCTCAGTATCTCAGGGCTTGAACATCATTAAGTTTGGATTACTTAATGCACTTAGAAAATGGGGTTGTTTCTGAAAACTCCTTAGAAATAGAATGACATCTAATTAAATCACTACACTGATTGACTGTAGGCTTCTGGGCTCAATTCAAATTGCTGGTCATTGTTTAAAGACACAATGGTGCAGCACTAGGATATACAAACACTAAGATATATTGCATGGAATGCTTTGAAAAAACTTGTTTGCAGTCACTCAAGCTTTAGTCATTTCCCATTCAGATAACTGCAGTACACTGTACATGATGTTGTCCTTGAAAACTATCTACAAGCTACAACTGCTTCAGAATGCAACTGCATGTACAGTTTTCAGTGCCTAACAATCCATCTAAGTTACACCACTATTGCATAAGCAGTTCTGAATTCCAGTTGCTTTCTGAGTTGCTTTCAAGGTTATATTTAAAATGTTAAAGCTCTAAACCAGTGGTGTCAAACTGTCAGCCCACAGGCTGGACGCGTCACAAGGAAACCACACCCAGCCCATTGCCAGCAATGGGGGAAAAGTTCTGATACGTCTTGTGATGTCATGTGATGTCGTGAGTTTGACATGTCTGCTCTAAACGATCCAGGTCAACGTTATGTGCTCATTCATTAGACTTTATAAGATGGGCACGTTCCAGATCCCCTCTCTTAAATGGTGTCATATGATGGGACCTTGGAGACACACCTTCTCAGTAGTCACTCCAACCATTTGGTATAACCTCCCAGCTGAGATTTGAGAGATCCCTCCCTTTTAGCTTTTCAGAAAGTCATGAACACCAGGCTCTTCCTCTATATGTTGGACTAGAATAGGGATGGAGCTGGGAGTCTGCTTAGTCTCATGCCTGGAGAGGGAGGGGGAATGTGGTCTTGTTGTTTATTTTGGTTTTTGCTGTGAGCTTCTAGGATCATTATTTCAGATAGGTGTTCATATGTCTGTAAATAAATAAAGCAAGTAAATAGTATGTGGGTGAGATGGCAGATTTTCTCTGTAATAATTACCATCTTATAGAATATTCTTACCCCAGAAATACACATAGAGTCCCCTTACTGCAATTCAACAGATTAAAAGTATATTATCTCAATACATTTGGTCAAAGCTGAATAACTATGGATGCTATCTTGGGCTTGATTTTTGCTCTTTGTGATTTTTTTTAAATATTATCTTGTTTTAATCATTTAAAACATGCTTTGGGGAGGATGTTTTGTTGGGGCAAGTTATAAATAATGTAAAATCAATCAACAGGCAATCAATCTCTCAGTTACTACTAACAAATACATCAATCACTGAAAACCTGAAATAAATTTAACAGTAGTTTGCCCTGCTAGCTCTCTTCTGCTTAAGGCTACATACAGGGTACATAATGATTGTAACAATAGCAGCATCAACACTTTCATATTTCAGTCTGCATCACTAGATTTACTTGCAGGAGCACTCGTGTGAATGAAAACATTAATAATGACAGCAACCTCCAGTTATCATTTCGCAGAAAGCAAACTAGCAAAACTTGACAATAGTTTGGCAAAGACAGTAGATGTAATCCAATCCTATCTTGCTCTACTTTGGCTTCAGTTCAGATCTATCCAACCCACACTAGATTAGTAGATGGAAACAGCATGGCATCTCATCTTTGGAAACTAATTCCGTATGATGAGCCCAAGCCCTGGAAAACTGAGCCAACTGGCAAAGATGCATCATGTGGGCGAGATGAAACCATGTGGGACATTTATCTAACAAAAAAAAAAAAAGTACAGTTATACAGTTGAAGTTGCCACTCTCTAGAAAAGAAGGCATCCAAAAAGTAGACAACCAAATTAAAAATATCATCTGTTAGAATCTAGTTCCCAGCCAATTTTCTTTCCCCTTACCTTCCTTATAGAAGAATACACGAAGATCATAATAGAAGTGAAAAGAAAAGTATAATAGAGATAAGATTTCTGCTGCTATATTTCAAATTTAAAACAAGCCTCTTGTAACAGAGAAATAGGACAGTTTTAAATTCTGAGGTATGGAGTCTATTCCACTAAAGTGTTATCTAAAAGACAAAGCAAGAATAAATTAAAGCTCAATTGATTGGCCAAGCTTAATTTCTATTAGTTAGCACTGTAATAGAACATGATTGTCATTGTGAAACAATGAGAGAAGATTGGCAGATGCTATCAGATGAAAGTGATGAAGCTATGAAGGTTGTAGTAGAAAAGAATATGTGCAGCTCAGAGTTGAAATGTGGAATGCTTTGTTGTCTCTGAGCTTGTCTGTTTTCTTGCAGACTTTTCATATTTCATTAGATATCATCATTAGTGTTCAGCAAATAATCAGGCTCAGAGTGTACTATGAACTCCATAACTATACAGGTTAATCCATTTTTTTTTCCAAAAACAAATCTAAATTGCATTCTACAAGCTTTCATTTTTGAGACAATTTTATGTGAAATTACATTAAACAGCACACCAAAAAATAATAATTCTGCATTTTTGTTCTGAATGCTCACTATTTCAGCCAAAACAACAAAGCTTTCAATTGTGTTCTCTCTCTCTTTCTCTCTCTCTGAGAAATTTCCATTGATAAATTTGTGTACTTACCTTAGTCACTGACCTTACTTTATAATTATATCTTTGACATTCTCCCTGGCTTCTTATATGCTCATTACCCCTAAAAGGAAGATACTATGAGACAAATCAATCTATAGAGCTTTTCCAGATCAGGAAAACCGAATAGCCGGAGAGGTTACTTATTGAAAGAAAAAGCCATAATAGTGACAAGAACAGCATGGGACCAGATTATCTGAGGGATTGCCTCTTCCAAAGTATATCTACCTCTCCCATCAGTCCTGTATGAGAAGGAGCTCAATATGACCGGACCCAGAGATAAGCTTTCTGGAACATCATCCTGTTCATTATGAGGTTAGTCCCAACATAGGTGGCCTCCCAGAAAGTCCCCAAAGTGTGGTTTTGCAGGACTGGTGATCTTCTGATAAGAGCTGGAATGCTGACTATACTAAATATAGTTTCTTCCCTCATGACCTTGCTTTATGTATATTGTTTTATTTGGTTATATAGAATGTTTTAATTGCTGTGTTTGGTTGTATACCATCCAGAGTCACCTCATGTGAGTTGGGAAGCCATAGATATTTGGGAAAAAAACAATTCAATCAGCAATATAGCAATAGCATTTAGACTTACATACTGCTCCATAGTGCTTTACAGCACTCTCTGAGTAGTTTAAGTTGCATATTGCACCCAACAATCTGGTTCCTCATTTTACTGACCTCAGGAAAATAGAAGGCTAAGTCAATATCAAGCCCTATCATAATCAAGCTCCAGGTTGTGGGAAGAGTTAGCCTGTAATGCATTCTAACCACTCCACCACCAGGATTGTTATATTTTAATCAGAGAACAAGATACAAAATGGAAATCTGTTTTAATGGTTTGTTAGTTCATTCAATACATTATGTAGCATCTTTAAAAACTAAGTTACTTTGGTAATGAGACTGCAGTCTTATGTCCATTTAAGAAATTTAAATTCATCTGCAAAAAGAAAGTCAGTTTTATTAAAGCCAAGCTTTCACTAAACACCAAGAATACTTCACCTGCTTCCCAAACAGAAATAATACAGCAATTACAAAAATCATTTTTCAATATTCTGCCAGTAAAAATGACTTGTTAGGCCAAATGAATGATTGTAGCCTAAACTGTTTCAGCTGTTCAAAGGATGGAAATCCACATGATTTAAAAGAAGTTTCTGTCAACTATAGAGAATAAATAACAGAAGCAAAGAAAGAACATAGTTGAAAGAAACAAATACATCTATGACCTGCTTACCATCTTCTCTTAGAATACAAAAATTTTGCATTCAGTTTATATATGGCAATTGTTTCAGCTTTTACCGATTTTTTGGAATTGAAATTTAAGTGAAACTTGCTCAGACAAAAATGCAATCTTAGCTAGTTATCTTAAATGTGTACATAATCTTCCTTAATACTATATGTTTTGATTATATTTAGACATCCCATTACTTGTTTCTGAAAATGATTTGAATTAGATGTCTTCCCATCAATTTCAAACAGATTAAAACAAGGGAAATATCCCAAAGAAATACTTGGTGTAATTTCAAAGTATTGACAGACCATTCAAAATGGATAATTCAGTAAATGAGAACAATTTTGATTTAAGATACTCTTTATCCTGGCCTTGGCCTTTTTTTTAAAAAAAAAATGTACTTCTTTCTCTCATCTTAACATCCAAATTTTAAGCAGCAATCTTCCTTTTGCTTTGTTATTCTGCAACACAACAGTTCATAACATTGCTATACAACATGAGATTTGGCACTTTCCCATCATATCTCACAGGATTTCAGATATGAATTCCAATGTCTCAAGAAATTATATTGACCATTTAGAATAAAAATTGAAATATTTTACTTGTTTAATTTGAAGTTCAATAAATCTACCTTAAAACTCACAAATTGTTGAATGCCACCATCCTGCCTGATGTGGTAGTTCTTAAATCAACAGTCCTAACTACTAACCTTTGCATTCCAACTGTGCTGCCGTAGCTGCTGTTGCTGTTATGGAAGTATAATTTTTCAGAAATCTATCTTAGCTATTGCATCTAAGTTTCAAGCCTTGAATACGTGAGAAGTTGGCAGTTCCAAAGAGATTGTTTGCAGTGCCTCATATATCATGATCTGCAAAGATTCTGGTGATTACTCATACTCTTATAGATTGGCTTTTTAAACTTGAAACAACCACTTTCAAAATGAATTACATCACAATGTATTCCTAAACTTTGGCATATGTATCCTGTTGCAAGGTCAGAGTGGTTCTGGAAAGATTAAAATGAATGTAAAATGCTGATTCTCCCATTCCCATCACTACCATGCCACAGGTTGTTTTGATTCTATTTTTTTTAAAAAAAAAACATCACTGAATGGCATATTTTCTGAGGTGGACAGCCAATGAACTACCATTTCTGATATGCAGTTTTCAAGTCTACCATATTTAGTGATTTCCTGATTCTATCCTATAAATAGCCTTCAAAAAATTCAGGTGTAGCAACGACAATAAGAGTTGAATCCCATAAATCAGCTAAAGGTGTGAGACCAAAAAGGACAAATTAATGTGCTACAGAGGCTTTCTCTCTGTCATCACCTGCTCACTAGCTCTTCATATAAAAGATAAAGGACTCTTTAGCTGTTCCTAAGGAGGTCAACAAGAAATGATTTTCTGCCAAGCTGATATTATGATAACATTGTACATGATGTCATCTCAATGGACAGAAAATTTCTGAACAAAAAGCAGATTAAAATTCCAGGTTTATCAACCATTTCTGATAAGTAAAATGTAAATATAATATAAAAATATAAGGTAAAAATAAGAAGAGAAAGGTATGATTGATATGTTTGCCCCCTTGAGTTATTTTTAAAAATAGCATAGGTGAAATACCAACAAACAAACAAAAATAAGCGGAAGAAATTTGCTAGGAACTAGTAAATACATTTAACTAAACTATATCAGGCACTAGGGCTCAGCACAGTTCAAAACTTATTAAGAGTTGTCTTAAGTTTAATAAATGGATTTTTTGAACAAGAAACATTTTTTCTCAGCATAAGTAGAAGTCTAAATAAAAGCTAGGTACTTAATAATTAGAAAATATATGCTGTATTTGTATAATGTCCAAAGTATGTCTTCTGAATCCTTGTCAAACCATGTATTATTCTGATGTAGAGGACACAGGGAATGGTGTGGAAGTACAGAAGAAAAAAAATCACTATTAATGAAAAACAGATAAAAGCAGTCTGAATCCAGGTCAAGAAAGTAACATGAATAGACATTTCAGACAAGCTTCTCACCAGTTTGAACAAAGTGGGAGAATATATTTTGTTATTATAGCTTCACAATAAAGGTAGTACTAACTTATACAGCATTGGTTTCCTAGTTTGGTCTACCTTACAGGACTGATACCTATCAGATGTAGCCCACTGTATTAGTGAGTTTCCCTTACTAAGCAGAGGTTGGACAATTAAATCTACCTAAGTCAAATATTGCTACTAAAAGATTATTATCACAATCTAGATATGAAACCTACAGAGACTAAATCAACAGAAACACATTTACTGTAATATGATATGAAGAAAATCAAAATTGTAAAATCTTTCATAGTATGAAGGACTAAAGATCACAGAACGTAGAATACCAAAGGTTTTTTTTAAAAAACGTTTTATTTTTTAAATAAAAGTTATCTATTAGGCTTTCAACTCTGTTAACCTTGTTCAATCATACACTGTATTTCTAAGAATTAGAATTCCTGAAATGTTTCATACCTCATTTAATTGGTATGCGAATACACGGGGGAGAGAGAGAGAGAGAGAGCCAGAAATCATTAATGCTTAAATGCTAAGCAACTGTTGCTTGTTCAGTCCCATTCAGATTGTTCTTTGCTGTTTATGTTGAAGGACTCTTACTTCAAAGCCAGCCTTCTCAGAGCAATTATTAAATAAGAAAATACCAAGATTTGAAAATAGTAGTAGCTCCATTAAGATATACTACATCAGAAAAAAAACTGAGTTTGAAGAAAACATGATAACACATTCAGCACTTGACTAATTCAGTTTTATAAATTACTGGGTGGGATTCATATCAGCACATTAAAGAAGAAGTTTACATGCAGCCTTTCAGTTGTATTTCTATAATTGCAAGACAAAAAAAATTGGGAAAGCTCTATGGGGTCAATTTGAATTGACTTAAAATAAGCAGAGGAACTAAGGAGAAGGAGAAGAAGGCAGGGCTTAATTCTGATCCAGATTTAATTGATTCAGTGGCTAATTCTGATCCAGATTTAATTGATTCAGTGGCTAATATACCCATTCCTTTTGTCTTCGTTGCTGAAGACATAAGAAAGGTACCTACAGCAAGCCACCTTTTTCAAACAATAAGAAAGGTAATAGCTAACTACGACAGTATTTATCTATTTTTTTAAAAATGTAAGTATATAATTGCTTATTTTTTTACATAAATGTGCAACTTTTGTTTAACTTTGGCATTAGTTTGCAAAATCTAATAAACAGGCAATGCAATTCAAATCTGAAAAAAAATCAAGGAAACTCAGACATCTATATATTTACAGGATGTAACAAATCCAAATAAATATAATATAATATTAAATATAAATGTAAATATAACATCTATATTTTTATGGAATCTAACTAATTTTGGAGTCATGGTGGACTGCCTGATGAAAGTGTCAATCCAGCATGCAAGTCACTATGTAGTATCCAGTAAAAATGATAGGCTTGTAGCCTGAATCATTAAGAATGGAACTGAAAATAGAAGTCTCCATATAACAATGACTTTATACAAATCTATGGTGAGACCACATTTCAACTATTATGAAATTTAAAAATGATCTCACATATCTAGAAAAAGTTATAAAAAAGAATTGGAAGATCTCCCCATTCTTCCCCAAAAGAAAGCTTACTGTAATTAGAGCTCTTTGCATTAAAAGAAAGAAGAGATTTGATAGAGGTAATACTGTTTAGTGGTTAAAAGAAATTATTTTCCCCCTTTTCACAGTGTTCAAACTCGTCTGCTGAAAATAACTACAGAGTGATTTTGTGACCAACAGAAAGAAATATTTCTTACAAAATGCAAAGTTAAAAACAGTGGAATTCAATGCGAGCAATTGTGGTAGAGGAAGACAAAAGGGATGGTATTAAAAGATGACAAGACATATTTAGTAAATCTAGTGGCTACTAACAGTTCTTGAATCTTTTATGCACTGTTTGCTGGGAAGTTACTGAGGAAAAGAACTATCATTCTTCATGCTATCTGCAAGTTTTCCAAAACTCTGAGTCTGCTATTGTCTTGGCCATGAAATCTGGCTGTGTAAGTTTGGGCCAGTCACTCTCTCTCAGCCCAACTCACCTCACAGGGTTTTTGTTGTCTGGAAAATAGGAGGAGGAATTAGATATGTTTTCTGCCTTGATTTATTTATAAAGCTAAAAAAGGCAGAATGAAAAAAACAAAGAACAAATGCATTTTGGACATGATGTGAAACAAAGAGCTGAACTAGAGGAGCATAATGCTTAATTTCACATGGCTCTTCTTAAGTTATGAATACAAAGCTCTAGCTATCTCTCTTTCCTTCAATTCTCTTCCCCTTTCCAATTTTTCTAGTTTTTTTCCAGAAGCTGGAGGGATTTCTCTCCCATTTCTAGGGATAACATGGAAGCAAACATGGGAAATATAATTTTTCAAATGGCTGCTATTGATATGAATAGCCCTTTGGAAAATCATACCACCCATGTATAGTTAGTTGCACCTGATGCACTACACAACATAATGGCTGGTAACACAGATTTATTTTGTTTTAGTCACACTTTTTGGGAGGCCTAGATAAAATGCTGAGGCAAGCTTTTATGGTTAGGGATGAAAAGAATTAAAGCATTGCATTATTCTTCACTTCAAAATGACAATAAAGATAGTCCTCAACTTACAGTGACTCATTTAACAACCATTCAAAGCTATAATGAACTGAAAAAAATGATTTATAACTGGTTGTTACATGACCTGTGCTATGTCCCTTTGGTCACATAATCCATATCTGGGTGTTTAGCAAGAGACATGTATTTATGATTTGCAACCTTCCAAGGGAGCTTTCAACAAGTAAAGTCAATAAAGGAAGTTGGATTCATTTAACAGCCAGATGATTCACTTAATAACTCTGGCAAAAAAGGTTACAAAATAGATCACCACTCATTTAATAACCCCATAACTTGGTGATGAAACTTCTGGTTCCAATTGTGATTGTAACTCAAGAACTTCCATATACTGTATATATCTCACATTTGATATAAACTTCATCAGGACTGAATTTTCACATCAGTGAGCTGAATCTTGCTAATTTAATTCCAAGGATTTTTAAACAGATCTTGGATGTGCACTGTAGCTATGATCAGAGATAGAAGAAAATGAATTAGTTATACCAGGGGTTCCCAACTCCTGGCCCACTACTGGACCTTGAGCTGCTTGGAACTGGACTGCAGAAGTGGCAGGCAAGAGATGCATGTGTGCATGCTACATTTCCATGTGGCAGCTGTGCACATATGCATGATCTCAGACTGCCCACGCGTAACCATCCTCCCCCTCCCCTCCACTGGTTAGTCTGCAAAATAAGAAAGGTTGGAGAACTCTGAGGTATACCATGCATGAAATTGCAGCACTGTATGTTTTTATAACAATCAAATGGTGAATCACTGTTGCATGATAATTCTGTGATAAATGATCAGGATAATTCAACCCTTTTATAGTAAAACTCCCTTGTACATTTACTACATAATCTTTGTAAACTAGATGATCCTCCTGGACAAACATCTGAAACCTTGCTGTGTGTTGGAATATTGGTGAGCACCAACAATTGGTGAGCACCAGGTTTCAGGCTTTTCCACTAGGTACATTAGTACCCGCAAGATTTTTCATATTCCTTGCCATTTGGAAGATACCTGTGATTTTATGATGGATTTATGATAGTAGATGGAACACAAGCCAAGTGAAGAATAGCTTCTGCATGTGTTGCTTAATGTAAGCCAACATGCTTGCAAGCACTAAGAGTTATATTACTTAACTAAGAAAGGCATTGTTCTCACTCAGCACCATAAAACATTAAAAAAATAAAACTGTAAAGGTACTCCTGTCCTAAGTTACAGCTTAAATAAAAGAGAAATATACCCATGTGATAAGACAATGAGCATCTCTTTTTCGATATAGAGAACACAAGGGCAAGCAGTTCTTATCCACAGGGGTAGGAATGAGGGACTGAGGGAAAAGTAGATAAAGAAATTGTAGATGGGAACAAAAAGAAAATAAATGCAAGATTGATCTGTAAAAATTGCTAACATTTTATAGCTCCCAAGCTGAAGGGAGCAACACTGTCAGTGAGCACAAATTTTGAAGTGACTTAAGGAAAATAACAAGGGAAAAAAGCTCCGTAATTGTTATGTCCTGGGCCTGCTGAATGATTCAGCAGGGTCAGGAGGCTGCAGAAGGCCTGGGCAGACCATGTGGTTGTCTGGGACCAGACAGGCTGTCTCCAGCCTTGTGGGCATGTGCAAAGTGGGAGACTAGCCTTGCATTGATAGGCTGATGCTGTCCCTGCAAAGGGAGTATAAAAGGGCCAGCACCATTTTGTTTGCTGTTCTGTTCTGTTTGTGAGCTCAATAAAGAAGTTGTGTTTTGTTACTCCTGCCTCGCTTCAATGTCTCTGATTCTAAAACAGAACATTGGCGACGAAGGTGGGATGGGCTGCAAGAAGGACACAGGAGAAGCTAGGCTGACTTACCAGACAAGGCCTGAAGCGCTGGGAAGTTCGGCGTCCAGAGGAAGCGATTGCCTGCCAGTATGAGAATGCTGGAGGTGAGCTCAGCTTCGTGGGACCCCTTCTCACACCTTGCAGCAAGAGGCATCAAAGAGGCTTCAGGCTGTAACAACGTCAAAGCTAGGTTGTCTATCGGAATTTGATACTTCTCACCCTGAGCGCTGGAGCTCCTACGTGGCTCGAGTAGAGAATTACTTTCGAGTAAACAAGATCCAAGAAGATGGCCTTAAAGCTGCTACATTGCTGTATGTCTGTGAGCAAGAGACTTTCGATATTGCAGAGAATTTTGTAACCCCAGCACCACTGGAATCAATTGTGTATGCTGACTTAAAGAGGATGCTCGAACCCAAGCTCTCAGTAATTGCATGAAGGCACACCTTCGAGCAGAGTGATCAGAGGCCTGGTGAGTCTGCTGCGGACTTTGTTGCTGTCTTAAGACAAGCAGCTAGGCCTTGTGCATTCAAGGATCTAGAAGAGAGACTCCAGGATTGTTTAGTTTGTGGGCTTCAGAGTCGTGAGCTATAACAGAAACGTTTTGCAAAAGAAGATGTGTCATTCCAAGATGCGTTAAGAGACATTGCAGCTGAAGAAGCAGCGGGCGGAGCGGTGAAGGCCTTGAGGCTTGCCAAGAACCCCCCAATGCCTAGCATCATCCATCACGAGGTCGCTCGGGAGATTCCAAAAGAGGATCCAGAGTTGGAGGTAGACAGGCTTCAGCAGCAAGCAGGAAGAAGGCCTCAGGAAGGTAGACAGCAGACAACCTCAGTCCCTCGGTGTTTCGGGTGTGGAGGTCGCCGCAAGTGCTCTGATTGCCGGTTCCGCTCTGCTATCTCCCAGGCATGTGGCAGGCAAGGCCACATTGCCTCTGTCTGTTTGGGTCACCAGAAGGAACAGTCTCCAGAAGAATTGCCTCTGAAAGGTACCAAGGTCCCCAGCCAAAACAGGGTGGGCTTCTGCGCGTCCCTTAGGGCCATTTTCAAAACCGGGGTTCACAGGCCACTTAAAAAGATGCTTCACATTGACATGAAGTTGCAAGGGGTTCCCTTGTTGATGGAGTTGGACACAGGGTCCGCTCTATCGATCATTTCCTTAGACACTTTTAAAAAGATTTGCAGCAGAAGTGGCCTACGTGTTAAACTCAGGCCTTCAAATTTAATCCTTACTGACTTCCAGAATTCCAGAGTCAGTGTGAAGAGGGAGGCCACACTCAAGGTGCAGCATAGAGTTTTGAAGGGCTGCTAGATGTGGTGGTAGTTGGGAGTGATCGTACGAGTCTTATTGGACTCGATTGGTTCGAGACCCTTGGGATTCAAGTGACTGGACTTCACAATCTGCAAATGTCAGGCCTTGCAGAAGTTTGCGAGGAATTTGCTGATGTGTTCAGTTCAGAGCTTGGCTCGTACAAGGGGCCTCCCATTGCTTTACATTTAGACCCAGCTATCACACCCATCAGGATCAAGCCCTAAAGGGTGCCTTTTGCTCTAAAGAACAAAATAAATGCACAGCTGGACAAGCTGCTCTAGCAGGGCATCTTAGAACCTGTGGACTCTAGTCCACGGGAAACCCCTATAGTCACGCCACTGAAGGCCAATGGAGAAGTCTGAATTTGTATGAACTATAAATGTACACTAAATAAGGCATTGCGGCAGCATGCCTACCCGGTGCCTGTGGTGAGCCACATTCTGGCCTCATTCAAGCGGGGGCAAATCTTTGCAAAGCTTGATTTGGCTCAGGCCTATCAACAGCTACCTGTTGATGAGGTAATGGCTGAAGCCCAAACAATTGTGATGCACCAGGGAGCCTTTAAGGTAAAAAGGCTGCAGTCTGGGGTTAATGTGGCCCCTGGAATATTCCAGAGTGTGATGGAGAAAACGCTCCATGGTATTCCTGGGGTCCGTCCTACTTGATGATGTCCTCATTGCTGGAGAATCATCTGTGAACTTAGCTGAAAGGCTGAGGGCTGTCTTGCTACATTTCCGCCAAGCAGGGCTGAAGCTGAGGCAAGACAAATGTAAGATTGGAGTTACCTCCACTGAATTTCTGGGGTTCCGTATTGATGCTGAAGGCATCCATCCTGCTGAATCCAAGCTCAAAGCAATTCAGCAGGCCCCAAGTCCCAAGTCCAAAAGCGAACTTCAGGCTTTTCTGGGACTGTTAAACTTTTACCATGCATTTCTACCTCACAACGCCACAGTGGCTGAGCTGTTACACTGGCTCTTGGATAAACAGGCTTCTTGGCAGTGGACACAAGTCCATGAAAAGAGCTTTTCAGAGGTCAAGGCCTTGCTTTCCTCAAATGCTGTGTTAGCTCATTTCAATGAGCAATTGCCTGTATGCATAGCCTGTGATGCATCCCCTTATGGCAGCGGTTCTCAACCTGTGGGTCAGGACCCCATTTGGGGTCGAACGACCATTTCATGGGGGTCGCCAAACAACGCAGTCCGCCATTTTTTCCCCTTTTCCTTAGCTGTGCTACTCCCTTTTATTCTATTGGCTTTTGAAAGCCAATAGAATAGACTCTCTTGAATAGAGTCTAATTCCATTGGCTTTCAAAAGACAATAGGAATTGTCCAGGCTGTCTCTGCCCTGCTGAGCCCGCCAAAAGTCCCATTCTGCAAACGGTGCTACAAGTTGTCTGCAGCGAAGGCTTCCACCCCTCCCTGCTGAGCAACTACTAAAAATGTAAGTAAAAGAGGGCCAGGGTGGGAGGTGGGAGGCCGGCAGGTGCAGGGAGGGTTGCTGGCACACATGGGGCCCAGCGGGTGCCTTACGTCCCTTGGGCTGGGCCAGCTGGTGGCCCAGCCGGTGGTCGGCTTGTGCCATCTCTGCCGCTTGCCAGCTACGCCTCGGCTGGCGCAGGGGGCGGCACCACACATGTGCAGCGCTCCTGGGCAGGGAAAGTCCTCGGCTTACGACCAGTTGGGTAGTCCTCGACTTATGACTGGTTGGGGGTCGCGGCATTAAAAAGGCTGAGAACCACTGCCTTATGGGATTGGGGCTGTGGTGAGCCACTTCAAGGCTGATGGGACGAAAGTCCCTGTGGCCTACTACTCCAGAACTCTCTCATCTGCAGAGCATAATTACGCGCAGATTGACAGAGGAGCCTTGGCAATAGTGGCTGGCATAAAGAAATTCCATGATTTCTTATATGACTGCCATTTCACGGTCTGTACAGACCATAAGCCTCTGCTGGGTTTGTTTACAACAAATAAACAAACCCCTCATATAATATCCCCTAGAATGCTGAGATGGTCAATTTTCCTGTCAGCATATGACTATACTCTGGTCTACAAACCAGGTAAAGAAATGGGCCATGCAGATGGCCTCAGCAGATTACCTCTACCATAGGTAGAGGCAGATCCAGCTCCTGCTCTTCACATTCTTTCTATTCAGGAATTGCCTGAATCTGCCTCAATGCTCGGGACGTGGCTACAGAAACTGCTACTGATCACTTGCTTACACGTATGCTGACATGGGTGTTGTCAGGGTGGCCTGACATGTGTCCAGGCTCAGAATTCCAGAGTTTCTGGCAAAGGAAACATGAGCTTTCCATTTTCAAGGGGTGTGACCTTTGGGGAAGCAGGGTAGTCATCCCAGCCTCATTGAGGACTAGAGTCTTGCAATTTTTACATGAAGGTCATCCTGGAATTGTCCGGATGAAGGCGCTTGCGCATAGCCATCTATGGTGGCCTGGGCTTGATAAAGAGATCGAGACCCAGGTTCATGGGTGCCAAGTGTGCCAACAGTCAAGGCCTGAAATGCCTAGGTCCCTGTACATAGGTGGGAGGAGACACATACTCCATGGTCGAGGGTACACATCGACTATACTGGGCCCTTTCAGGGGCAATTCTTCCTTCTCCTTGTGGACAGCCATTCCAAGTGGCTAGAGGTTGTTCCTGTCTCCTCCACTACTACTGCTAGGACCATCCAGGTGCTGAGAAGAATCTTCGCCTCACATGGTCTTCCAGATGTCCTTGTCTCTGATAACAGACCTCAATTCACGTCTTCTGAGTTTCAGGCTTTTCTTCAAGCCAACATGATCCACATCTGCATTGTTGCATCCTGCTTCCAACGGCCAGGCTGAGCGTATGGTGCATACTAGCAAAGATGCTTTAAAGAGAATCACTCATGGCAACTGGCATCACAGATTAACTGACTTTCTTCTTTGCCACCGCACCATACCTTGTACTGCCACTGGGAAGAGCCCATCTGAACTCCGCTTGGGTCACAGACTCATTACCAAACTGGACAGATTGCACCCAGACCGGGTGGCTTCACAGGTGTTACAGCCACGGGCACCTAGGAGACTACAGGTGGGTGATCCGGTCTGGGCAAGGAACTATGGACCTGGACATCTCTGGGTGACCACAGTGGTATGCCTGGTCTCTGGGCCACTGTCATACGAAGTGGCCTTGGACGATGGTCGTTTGTTAAGGTGGCACATCGATTAATTTCGCTGGAGGCTTCCCAGCAACACTTCCACTCCTGGCTCTGCTCTCGGGGGGGAGGAAGACCACGATTATGATCGTGGACCACAGTCTCTCCATGAAAGTGGGGATACACTGGCTTCAGAAGGGGGTTCTGCTTATGAGGCAGCTCCTGACTCGGGCACTGGGTCTATGGATTTGGCCAGTCAACTGGCAGTACAGACTTCTCCATCTGCTGGTCTTAGGCTCACAGGACAGTGCTCCCAAGAGGGGTCCATTGTGGACTCGGGGAATTCCACCCCACCAAGGAACTCTGTCTGGGGTTACAGGCTCCGGCCAGTCAGTGTGATGGAGGGTCCTGGATTCAAGGGGGCATCTACATCCTGGTCTGCCAAGCCAGGCAGGCGACCTCGCAGGCCAGACGCCCACAACAGCTCTAAGAAGATCAGAGTGAGCAAGGGGTCCCCCCAAACATTTACAAGACTATGTAAGGTTCTTGTCAATTCTAGGACAGGCCTAATAGTCTTGTGAAAAAATAGAATGTATGTAAGGGAGGCTTAATAGTTCTCTTGAACTAAGGGCACACTCAGAGTTAGGGTGTTTTGTTTGATAGTATTAAACAATATGTGATATTCTTGTAAATATGAAAAATGTCATGACTGGGTCTGCCTGTGTGCAGGCATCACTGTGTTAGAAATAACAACATGCTTATTTGAACACATGTATATGTATGCTGCAATAAAAACAGTAAGTATTCACTTATTGTTTTATCCAAGGGGGGAGGGGTGTTACGTCCTGGGCCTGCTGAATGATTCAGCAGGCTCAGGAGGCTGCAGAAGGCCCAAGTAGACTATGTGGTTGCCTGGGGCCAGACAGGCTGTCTCCAGCCTTGTGAGCATGTGCAAGGTGGGAGACTAGCCTTGTATTGATAGGCTGATGCTGTCCCTACAAAGGGAGTATACAAGGGGCAGCGCCCTTTTGTTTGCTGTTCTGTTCTGTTTGTGATCTCAATAAAGAAGTTGTGTTTTGTTATTCCTGCCTTGCTTCAGTTTCTCTGATTCTAAAACAGAAGAGTAATAATGATCATTTCCATCCTGAAACCTAGAACCAGTCTGGAAATCATTAAACAAAGAGACATTGAATGCATGCACTTGATTTATGCAGAAATGAAATATTAAGAATCAAGGTGATTCTCATACAAATAACAAAGCATATCCTAAGTTATATATATATATTATGATTATGTCCATCTAAAATACTTTCTTCAGAAAAATAGATATTGGAAAAAGAAAGCTCTACATTCAATGATTTTCCCCCCTTCTTTAAGGATCCCAATCTTAGCATGAATTTTGGAGAAAATCATTTCAACCTTCATAGATTTTACTGTATTTTTTGATCCTAGTATAATCTAAAGAATGGATCTCCAATGCCTGGGCTGCTGGAGTTGTGAGCTGTTTGGAATCAGGCCATAGAAGCAGATGGTAGCGCATGAATGCATCCCCACTTGCATGAGCAGTCGGCGAGCACATGCACATGCATGTTGACTGCTCTCATGGAACCATCCACTACCACCACCACCACCACTGGTCCGCAAAGCCAGAAAGATTGAGGAACTCTGTTCTAAAGCCTCTTGAATCCATGAAAGTGTCATTTCTGCTACATTAAGTAATAGAAAGCAGAGTGATCCAGAATATCCAGATTCAGAAATCATGGTTCCTAATATTAAAGGATTTCTTGACAATTGCAATTCCATAGAAGTGCTAATGAAATATAAGAATATAAGAATAGAAAAGATTAGATAGTTCGTTGGAAACAACTTCTGTGATAGTCCAAACTCTACTTGCTGTAATAGGCTTAGTACAAAATACAGGTAGTCCTTGATTTATGATCACAATTGAGCCAAAACAATTTGTTGCTAAGTAAAACATTCGTTAAGTGAATTTTGACCCATTTTATGACCATTCTTGACACAGTTGTTAAGTGAATCACTGCAGTTGTTAAGTTATCTGACTAACTAATCTGGCTTCCCCATTGACTTTCTTGTCACAAGTTACAAAAACTGATTACATGACTACAGGACACTGCAACTGTCACAAATATGAGTCAGTTGCCAAGTGTTTGAATTTTGATCACTTGACCATGGGGATGCTGCAATGGTCATAAGTGAGAAGAACAGTCATAAGTCACTTTTTCAGTGCTATTGTAACTTTGAACAGTAATAATAATAATAATAATAATAATAATAACAACAACAACAATAACAATAATAATAAAGTTGGAAGGGACCTTGGAGGTCATCTAGTCCAACCCCCTAATCAGGCAAGAAACCCTATACCATTTTGGACAAATGGATGTCCAGCCACTTCTTAAAAACTTCCAGTCACTAAATGAACTTTTGTACGTCAAGGACTACCTGTATATGCACAAATATTTCAGCATACGTAAGATACTAATACCCTAAAATGTCTTACTGAGTTCATCTAATACTTATGATGAATCGTAAGAATTGAAACAGATTAATTTCTTATGAACAGACCTTGTTTATCACCCCAGTCTAATGTCTGTGTTAGACACTTGCAGAAATGCAAGCAACAGCAACTAAATGCTTGTTGAGATCAATAAATCATTATTTAGCATAAACCCCACAACCAGTAGATTCAGAATGACCAAAGGTCAGAAAAAAACCAAATATAATTTTAAACATCTATAATATTGGAGGCTTATTAGCAACCAGATATTAACAATAGCCAGGTTTAGAGTGATTAGTCAATTTTAACACAATTCAAGCAATATTGAATTGGGTTTCCTGCCCGAGCAGGGGGTTGGACTAGATGACCTCCAAGGTCCCTTCCAACTTTACTACTATTATTATTATTATTATTAATACCAGGTATAGAAGACTAAACACAACCTGACCTCAGGATTACATTATATAAGTTTAAACTATAGTTTATATTTTGGAGGAAGTGGGTCTTATATTCCAACTACAGTTTTTGCTTATTCTCTTAGTATTGTACTATTTCCCTTCAGTGTTTAATTTGGATTGAACTTTTCTCTTGCCAAAAAACTTGACTGTGACAGCTAATGAGCTCCTGATTTCAACTAGCTGAATAACTTTTACATCTGGAAGAAAGGAAAGAGGGAAGGAAGCACAAGCACTTTAAAAAAAAAAAAAAAAAAAGCTAAAAATTTGGTTCACTTTTGCTTTTAGTGTTCATTGGAATCCTATTATATTTTCAATATATTTTATATTTATATTTTCCAATAATTGAAATGTATTATTTGTGAAAACTCTTGCCCATGGGTTGGATGCAAATACAGTCAGTAGTCAATTACTGAAATCAATCAGAATTAAGTTCCACCAAAGATTACCAGCTGAAGTCCAACTAACTTAAAAAGCCCCTGATTAAATATGGATCCAACCTCATTTTTAGGTTGCATTAATATGCTAATTATATAGTACTTAGAGACATATATATCACTTCACAGTGCTTTACAGCCCTCTTTTACAAAGTCAGCATGTTGGTCCCAACAATCTGGGTCCTCATTTTACCAACCTCAGTAGGATGTAAGGATGAATTATTTTATATAATTATATGCAGAACATCTCGACTAAATGCCTAATAAATTGCAAATTCTGATTTTCCTATTGTAAGTGAAAGGAACAGCTGCTTTTCAATTCCATTAGAAAGGGATATCATTCCAACTTGAGACCATCATAATATCCATTATATCAGCCATAACCAAATTTCCAATCAGACAAAAACATGCTCATGCTACATAAGACAGCAGTATAAAATATTAATATTGCAATGGATTGTGCACATCTCTAGTTTTGCTACATACATAGAAATACATGCAAATAGTTTCTATTCTATCCCTTTTTAACTGAACTATTTTAAAATCATTTATTGACTTAATGTGGTGATAAATAAACCAGAACATTGTTATTTTTAACATCCTATGGGCTTAGGCCAATGGGGGGATTCAGCCAGTTTGTACCAGTTCAGCAGAACTGGTAGCTAATTTTTTTTGTTGCCCAGGCTCAGAATATACTTTTGGAAGTGGCAGCCACACAGACAACCGGTTGTTCACATATTTAAATCCTACCACTGGCTAAGGCTATGACTTTTGCAACTGTTACCCTACTGCAAAGATTTTTCAACTTTTTCAAGCTATGTAACCTGGTTTTTTTTTTCTAAATTTATGAATATTTTTAATGCAAGAATTTCCTACTATTTCTACTGTAGCTCAAAAAAATGTTATTGGCACCTTAACTGTATTTGAGTAAACTTTTTTGTTGTATTGTTTTTAGTCTCACAGACATCCATCAAGCTTTCATGGAATCCTAGCATTCCAGAAAATACAATTTGAAAAAGAGTGTCATAATGCATTTACAGGCCATCTTTCTGGCTACAGATTAAAGTTATGTCAAGATTTCAAGACTGCCTAATATTATTTGCTGCAATAACAATACCTTGCAAGGAGAGATGCAATGCAGGTAGCCCAAGATCTTTCTTGCCACAATTGTTAACTGAATTATTGAAGTTGTTAAGTTAATAACACAAATGTTAAGTGAATCTGGCTTCCCCATTGACTTTGCTTGTCAGGTCATAAAAGCTGATCACATGATCTCAGGACACTGCAAACTTCATAAATATGAACCAGTTCTCAAGCATCTGAATGTTAGTCATGTGATCATGGGGATGTTGCAATGTTTATAAGTATGAAGAAGAGTCATTAAGTCAGTATCATTGTAACTTTGAACAATCATTAAACCTTGTAAGGGATATTTTGGGCATACAATAACTGGGCTGCATTTATAAACCTTTGCAGCCTCCATGGTCACATAACTGTGTTTTAGAGCAGTTTTGCCAGAAATCTGCATTTATTTCCAGGTTTTGACAAAACTGCACCCAAAGCAAAGCACTGATTTGCTTAATGGCTGCAGCAGTTGCTTTATGACTATAGCATTTGCTTATTGACTGCTACAAAAAAAAGTTGTAAAATCAGGCTCCATTATAGTCAAAACTTGAGAACTACCTGTATGCAATATCATTTGGTACATATCATTTGCTGCTCTTCTCCCTCAATTAACTAGCATTTAATACCAAAGCTTGCAATCTAGAAAAGAGTACAGAAGAGTACATGGGCACCTTGCTTTTCTACTTCTTCTAAATCCATGTATGTTATTCCTACAATGGGAGACTGTCAAGATAATGTGTGAACTTTCTATTTTTTTTCATCCTCCAAGAAAATTCATAACACAGATGTCTTAACTCATTGTGAAAGAGCAACAAGGCCTCTTCACCACAGCTTTCCATTTCAGAACCAATATCATTTTACAGCATGACTCAACAGGCTTGGCTTTTTCATTACAGAAGAACGTTATTAGATTTGTAAAATATAATTCCTACACCTGTTAGATTGCTGAGTATTAAAGTCTGACAAATTTATTAGACACCTCTTGTTTTTTCCAAATGAAAGCTCTTCCATATCCCATATTTAATACCGAGAGAGAAAGAAGAAAAAAAAAATATTTGGTTGCCTTTGGCAAATTTTCACATGTAAAATGTAAAGCAGTATTTGAACCTTCGCCTTTAAACATACTTTCAATCAAACTGTAAGTTATTTTATTTAAAAACAGCCATGCCTTCTAAAGTCAAACCCCAATTAATTACACTGCTTTTCCAAATGTAAGTACTAACCATGTCTAATCTAATGAACAGCATATGCTTAGTTCATGTTATGACAGAGCCATTACTTATGTCGATAAACTGCGTACACTTCCCACAGCTGTAATAAAGGACAGGAAAATACTCTAATTAAAGGATACTGAAGACTGTGAAAGGGGGAGGGAGAAGCAATATACTGTTCACATGAGGGTATATAATAGGGTTATTAAAACAGGGACTTCATTGCTATCTTTTCCATGGCATCCTCTTTATTGCATTTCACGACTTAGCAATGTTTGTAAAGCACGATGACAAGCTAGATGTTTGTTTTTATTTATAAAGACATGTGCCCTTAATATGCTTCCTTCAAATAAATGCTTGATAACGGGGTTTATGGATCTCTCCTTTTTTAACCCAGGCAAATGTTTGAGAAGCCAAGGCTACTTTGTTTGTCAAACATTTGCTGTTCAAGATTCGAAACACAAAAAAACTCTCTCAAATTAGGCTGCTTTTGGTCCTAATATTTCCATCCTTTTCTTGTATTCTGGTTAACCTATATTTTATTAATATTATCTCTATATGAAAGTTGTATTTATATCTTTGCATAAATACTTTCTGGGCTCCTTATTTTAACCTTGTAACTCTCACCAAGTTTTTTTGTCTGTAGGTATTTGTGTATTAATACTGCATTGATTAGAGTCCACTCTAGTATTCTCAATGAAAAAAAGACTCAACCCCTAGAAAAGGGATAGGTAGCTTTTATCTGCTTTCCAAAACCCTTTATAAGTGATCAGTTCAAATCTTCTTACTAAGAGTTAGCTATTCCTTCACTGAAGTCAAATGCTTCAGAGAAAGAGCTACTCAAGAAAGAAAAGGGGAACCCAACCAAAAGACCGTGTGACAAGCAAAGAATGGTAAAATGAAATCTTGCTTTTGCTGCTGAGGAAGACTCAGCCACGGCATATCTACTGACTTGAATAAACAAGAATTAAGGATACATAGATCAAATCAATCGAAGGTGCATCTTAAGTGCCACAAGGAAGTGAAGCCAAAGGATATGGGTCCTCGTTTGTCATATATCTTGCAACAGTGAGAGGGCAATTTTGGTTAGCGCTATGTGTTCACCTCAAAAACAAGGTCACTTTTTTAAAAAATAAAATAAAAATTAAATTTCCAAAAGGATTAGAGATCAATACTGTCTATATATAGAGAAGGGGGAGTAGGTAGCAGCCATTTGTTTTAATAGTGGTAGTGTGCCAGTTGTGGATTAGATCAATAGTGAGGCTATCAAGGTCTTTGTATCCTTCAGAGGTAGAAGTTACATTTTTTAAAAAAGAAAAAAAATGCATCTCCAGAGTCTGCAGAGAAATAATGCACCAAGACCTATTTATGAAAAACAAAATGCATACTTTAAGTTGCTACAAAAACCACAGATTAAGGCATTAATAGGACGATCATTGTAGCCATCTCTCTTTAATTTACATGCATGCATATATACATACATACACATACATACATACATACTTACATACATACATACAGAATGGTAATTTAAATTTTCATAAATTTAAATAGCTGCAACATCTTCCACTTCCAATGAAAAAAGATTAACAAGAAACTCACTCACTAGAGGAAAGATAAATCTTCCATCTAAATACAGACTAATGCTTGGGGCTAACCACAAAATGAAATTATAGAGGTAAGGGGGAACAAAGAATCAAGTATATTATTCAAATTATTTCACTCACTTTAAGTGAAAGGAAAATCAACAAAGATCTGACATATGAATAAAAATGTAATATATAGAAATATTTCTTAGTGGGTAAGATATAGTGAATGAGCGCACACTATTTTGGCAGCCTTGTGGTTAGCTTTCAGCATAGTTACAGAGCAAGATAAAACATTATGTTTAATATATTGGACCATTTTAAATTTAAAAAGGTTAAATAAAAGCTGTTCCTTGAAACCCTGGAGAACCAGGTAAAATAGGCCTATCAATGTAGTCCTTTTTGACAATTCAGAGGTAATTTACCATTGCCGTCTTTTTTTACAATGTTGTTTATTAATGTCAGTCTAGACTACATTTCTATAATTAAATAGGCAATTGGTCCAAGCAGAGAAGTGATTGATCCATGAGCAAGTTTGAGAAGCTGCAAGGACTTGCTTCAGGACTTACTAAACTCATACAAATTTGGTGAATAAAATGATGATGATGATGATGATGATGATAACAACAACAATAACAACCATGGAAGGTCTAAAACACTCTGCAGATAACATAAAATACTTGGGGGAGGGAGAACTAACATGCCTGGCTATGTTCCTGTTAACACACTCAATTTTAAAAACTTTATTAGTTTTTAATGTGATCTAGTAAATGGCAGCTTTCTATCTTCCTATATATAATTTTGTGATACTCAATTATTAGGAAATTGGTTTATCCCACATTATACATAAGTAGAAAATATTTACTTCCAGTTGTTCTTTCCAAATAGTTAAAGGAAAGAATACATTTTATAGCATGTTGTCATATATGGATTTCAGGGTTTTTCCAGGTCTGTATGGAGATGTCTAGAATTAATATGGATATTTCTTCATGCTCTGACTTCATGTAATGTTGTCCTCTATCACTGAAATGCAAGTCGATGTGGATACAAGTTCAGAACATCAGAAAGTGCTACAAAGCTTAATATGCTAAATAGAAAAGAGTAAAAGTTGAATATATATCAATAATTCTCCACACATCCTCTACAAATGGGGGTAATGAGATCACAGCAGATGTACATATACAATCTGCAACTCTAAAGATGGTTCCAGAAAGAGAAATGACAGACTTAGAAGAGCCGGGGTGGCGCAGCAGTTAGAGTGCAGTACTGCAGGCCACTTTAGCTGACTGTGTTCAGCAGGTCAGCGGTTCAAATCTCACCGGCTCAAGGTTGACTCAGCCTTCCATCCTTCTGGGGTAGGTAAAATGAGGACCCAGATTGTTGGGGGCAATGTGTGTGTATATATATATATACACATTGCTTACTGGTGTACACCGCTTAGAGAGTGCTTGCACTTAAAGCGGTATATAAGTCTCATAAATAAATAAATAATAAATAAATAGACATGTCAGAAATAAATGCAAAGATATTACGCCCTTAGAAACTATTTACATGATCAGATAGCCCTTTGATCTCTTCTGTATTAGTGTTCTTCTTAGAATATCTTTATCTAGAGCAGGGGTAGGCAACCCAAAACACTCAAAGAGCCACTTGGACACGTTTCCCACTGAAAACAAAACACTGGAAGCCGCAAAACCCTTTTGATATCTAAAATGAAGATAACACCGCATATATCCTTTTTTACCGTGTGTGTGTGTGTGTGTGTGTGTGTGTGTGTAAAATAAAGGTAAAAAAGGATATATGCAGTGTTATCTTCATTTTAGATGTCAAAAGAGTCTCTTCTCTCTCTCTCTTTTTCTCTTTCCTGTTTCTCTCTTTCTCTCACTCTTTCCTTTCTCTTTCTCTTTTTTCTTTCCTCTCCCCCTTTCTTTCCTCTCCCCCTTTCTTTCTCTTTCCTCTCCCCTTTTCCTCTCTTTCTTTCTCTTTCTTCTCTCTCTTTCTCTTTCCTCTCTTTCTCTTTCCTCTCTCTTTCCTCTCTCTCTTTCTCTTTCTCTTTCCTCTTTCCTCTCTCTCTTCTTTCTTCTTTTTCTCTTTCCCCCTCTTTCTTTCTCTTCCTCTCCCTCTCTCTTCCTCTCTCTTTCCATCTTCCTCTTTTTCTCTTTCCTCTCCTCCTCTTTCTCTTTCCTCTCCCCCTCTTTTTCATCTTTCTCTCTCTCTTTCCTCTCCCTCTTTCTCTCTCTTTCCTCTCTCTCTTTCCTCTTTCTCTCTCTTTCTCTTTCCTCTTTCTCTCTTTCCTCTTTCTCTCTCTTTCCTCTCTCTCTCTCTTTCCTCTCTCTCTCCAGGTAAGGAGAGAGAGAACAAAAGGCAGACAGTGCTGAACAGGCAGGGAGGGGGAGCAGGACGGGAGGCAGCAGCTCTGGTGACAGCGGTGCAGCCCGGCCACTACCCCCGCCACATTCTCAGCCGAATAGGCAGGAAGGGGGAGCAGAACGGGAGGCAGCAGCTCTGGCAGCGGCCACTGCAGCATCGTGGGAAATCCCTGCCACCCCCAGCCCGGCTGCCGCTCCCACCACATCCTCAGTCACTTCGCTGTCACAAGAGGAGGGTGCCAAGGCCAGGTGCACCATGGGTGGCCATGCTGGCAATGGGGAATGCCACCGCCAGGATGAGGGGGGGTCCTGACCCACCACTGGACCCACCACCCAAGTAGCCCAAGGTCTCCTTCTCCTGCAGCACTGAGGACGGCAGCAGTGGAAGCGGCATCAGGATGGCAAAGGGGTGCAGGTGCCCAATCGCCGCTGCCTCTTCAGCCTTGCTCAGCACGACCAGCAGCAGTGGCAGCGGGAGGATGGCCAAAAGGACTGTGCAGCAGGTGGGGGAAGGGCTGGGCAGGCGCCGCAGGCAAATCCGCTGCACATGAGATGGCAAAAAGGTGCAGGCAGAGAGGGGAAGCTACAGAGACCCCAGCGACCCCCTCAACTAACAGAGGCAGTGGCAGAGAAGGGCAAGGGGAGACTTGCCGGGCAGGGAAAAGGCACCCCAAGACTGGCCACCTGTGGCTCCTTACCAGGGACACCTTTCCAGCAATCTTCCCAGCCACCACGTGCAGTACGAAAAAGGAAAGAGGTTTGTGGACAGTCCCACCAACCAATCAATTCAAACTTCATGAGAAGTTTGAATTGATTGGTTGAACTTTTTTAGTCCCACTTTTTTTCAGACTGTACATGGTGGTTGAGGATAGGGAGCCGCAGGAGACAGCTGAAAGAGCTGCATGCGGCTCCAGAGTCGCAGGTTGCTGACCTGTGATCTAGAGAAATGTATATTTTATTTCTGAGTTATATCGGAAGAATGACACAAACAAGCTTCTGGTGGAAAATGCATGTAGTTCCATCCTTATCTGTCTTCCTAGTTAACTTGCAGTGGATATATGCATTCCATTTTTATACAGAGGGACCATGTGCAAGCACCCTGGAATGCTGCACTGTTCCTCCAACTTGGAAATCTATATAGTATTCTGTTAGTCCCAAAAACCATACTTAGGAAAAGTGTTGGAAGTCTCCCTGAGTATTGGTATAAGCACACACACACAGTCAACAATAAATACAATTTCTACACGTCCTTGCTAATGTTTGTAAACTCTACTGCTACAAAAATCTTATATGTATGTATGTAGCTAGGTAGGTGTTTTCCTTCATGTTTAAAAGTCTATAAAGTCAGCACCAGGCAATATTGCAATATTAGAGATGGCACTGCAAAATCAAGAAGCTATCATTGAAAAGACCTACTTCCAAGTAGCCACTCACTGTATTTTCAGGAAGGCACCCCTGCTAATAATGATTTCAGGATAAATAGGAACAAATGAGAAGAGATGTTCCCTCAGGTATTTTAATCTCAAACCATGAAAAAGCTTTAGAAGTTAATAAGGTAAAGGTAAATGTTTCCCCTGTCCAGTCATGTCTGACTATAGGGAGCATGCCAATCTCCATTTCTTCGTCGAAGGAGCCAGCATTGTCTGAAGACATTTCCATGGTCACGTGGCCAGCATGACTATATACTGAGGAGCATGGAATGCTGTTATTTTCCCACCTAAGTGCTACCCATTTATCTACTCACATTTGCATGCTAGGTGGGCAGAAGCTAGGGTAAAGAAGGGAGTTCACCCATCATGCTGCGCTAGGGTCTCAAACCTGAGCTGTCAGCTTTCCAGTTGATCCATTACACCCTCTCTTATAGGTTAATATTAGCACCTTTTATTGGGTCTGGAAATGATAAAAAGAGCCAACAAAAGTGCAAAAGTGGAGTCTTAGGTTAAATGGCTTCTAGTTCTTGTCAGTGCTCCTGCTGCATTATTTCTAACAAAACTTTATTTATTTATATTTTGTGCTTCTAGACCACTTGCTTCCCTCAAGGAGGAACTCCAATTAGTAGGTGTCAAGGGCAATCATTTTACCTGGGTGTAGTCCCCAATCAACTCAATGGAAGTGCATATGTAAGATATATGCTAAGACACATTTATTGTGCCTATGGGACACAGCCTTGTCTCCTGCGTTTCTTTCCAGGTCTGAAATATATATCTTCAGGGAATTATGTTCAACACTTTTTTCTGTTTATTTTTTAGAAAACAGACCTGTTTTGTTAGGCCTTTCTAAAGGTTTTTTATTATTATTGGGTGTTAATTGTTTGTTTTTTGTTGTCAGTTGCCTTCAACACTCCCTGGGAAGCAAGGATGAAAACAAATTGAATTAATAATAATAAGGAGGAATAAGAGGAGGAAAAATATAATCAAAAACAAAATCAGGATTAGAAGAAAAATATTGTGCTTTTAGATATTTTTTTTAACTGACAAGAAAAAGGAACATCCCAAATGTGGAGGACAGGTTTTTTTGTGTGTTTTCATTACTCAATTTTGGAAACCATTATTGTGCAATGCCTGCAAAAAAGAAGACCCTTTGTTTTCTTCCTGGTTTACTTTTTCTTTGGTTGTTTACATGTTCAGTTCTTTAATTTCCTGGCATAAAGAGATTATACAATCACTGTAACATTAATCTGAGTATGAAAGACAGCCACCACAGATCACAAACAAATCTTTCATATTACCCAGTAATAGTGTATAACAAATGTAAGTCTCACAATTGAGTGTCAAGATATTTTGTCAGAAGGAGCTACTGTCATACAAACCATGCTTCTGAGTGTATTTATTAAAAATCAAATCATGTAAGAGCAAACCTAGGTACTTCCTTTGTGATGAAACAGAAAATCTTGCTGGAGTACTTAAATATCTCCCAGAATTCTTGAGAGTAGCCATTTCAAATATCAGAATCATCTTGCAAATTTTAAGGCAAAGTATGAGGAAAAGATAGTTTTTTCATTACTATCCTGCTACAGAGGCTTCTTTTCAATGTTGCAGATTACCATATTTAAGAATAACTTTAGTACAATTAAAAATGAAATAACTTACTAGATATTCTCTATTCTTGGAATTTAGGGAAGCTCATGTAACCTCATTTTATGGTCTGTAATTAATCCAAATTAAGCTTAGCTGTTTTTGTCCTTCACCTAACAGTGTTGAAACTAGCCATCAAAATAGAATCAGAACTGGTTGGTAACTGATTTCCCATTTTATCTTTTCCCCTTGTTCATATGTGTATACACAAAATACATGTAAGTATATGTATACGGATATACTTTAAAAAAATTCTAAATTTGTGCTTACACATATTTAAAACTTTCATTCCAAACAATATTTTACAGGGTTTGCTACACAATCTTTGTTACTTTGTATCTATCTCTGAATTAATTTTCTAACAAACAGAAATATTCTGGCCCTTTAAAAGGAAAGAACAAGGAAAAATAATATTGTTCAATTGTATTATGTAAATTGTGGTTAGAGATTTGAGTTGTAATGATAATTAGAAAATATCAAGCACACAATTTCAAAGGTGTGTTAGTGTGTGTCTGAGAAACAATTTCAAAAGATTAAACAGCCAAGTCCACTTGTTAAGGGAATAAAATATCTGGATTAAAATATCTCAAATCCTCTAAAATGGCTGATAAGATTTTAATTTTGTTTAAGTCTCTGTATATACAGTCTAGCAGTTGCATATAGATCCATCTGCACATACACAGAAGAATATTTATTTGGACAGATAATCTTTAGCTACATCACTACATTAATGTCTGAGGGGCTAAGGTTCACTGATCACCTTTAACAGGATTTTACATAAACAATATATGATCCTTCTATAAGAATTATTAAGTTATTTTTGTGTCAATTGTACAATGAAATGAAATGTTGGCAAAACTTTGCATTCCTCACTAGGATAGGTTTGGTTATCTTAAACTGGTTTTGTGCTTAGCAGAAAGATATTGAAGATATTCATTCCAAATGAATGAAATTCACATTAGTGGTCCATGTGTGAATCTTTTTTTAAATTCAGTCTTATAAAATCTAACAAAATCAATGAAGTGATAATGAAAGCATTTCATTTGCAAATAGTCTTTGATAAAATCATGGATAAATTCTTTTTAAATATAATAAATCAAGCTTAATCATGCTTTAAAGTCAAGATTATATACGCTTCATAACAACTTTATTTCACCTTTACTTATGTCATATTATTTTTTCAACACTATTATTAAAATTAGGTTTATTTATCACATTTAGAACTACCCATCTTTCTCACTAAGGGACATTAATTAAAGTTATTTGAAATGTTTTTTCAATTTATAATTTATGTAAGAAACTGAAAAAAGTTAATCTTATAACCTGTTTAAATAGGAAATGTTTGCCAAGGAACCTTATTTTAAGAAGAAAACCATAGCAATCAATTGAATCTTTCATGTAAATCACAGGAGAATATACTATGCCATAATTATGGATTTTTTTTCAGTACTTAACTAATGAAGAATATTAGAAGAATTAAAATTATAGTGTGAAGAACATAGAGAAGATCTGTATTAAATACCATGTTGCAATAACTCAAAAAGACCATTTGAAATTATGGGGATGACTTTTTGAACAGAAGCAAAGAATAATGAATGATAAATTCATTGTGATATTGATGGAAAGGATTGTGCCTTGCCTTTCTTCTCATAGGGCAATCATGCCAGATAACAATTTAAATTTTTTTAAAAAATAATTCCAAAATCAGATAACATTATTAGTGCTACCACTTAATATTTAACTGAAGAAAATGATCTTACCAGATCTCCAAAAGATTATGCTGTCTGCCATGCTGATTCTTCCTTTCCCTAGCCAGTTTGGTCTAGAGGTTTCAACTACCAGGCTAGAAACCAGGGTGGTGAGAGTTCTAGTCCCACCTCAGGCATGAATGATCTTGGGCTACTCCCTCTCTTTCAGCCCAACCCACCTCACAGGGTTGTTGTGGGGAAAATAAGGAGGAGGAGGAAGTATTAGGTAGGTTTGCTGCTTTGAGATATTTATAAAAATAATAACAGCAGGATAAAAAAAAGTAAACTGTGAATACTTCTCAAAGATATAGTGTGCTGTTTAAGTGCATTAATCAACAATATAATGTTTCCAGTGTTGGCAGTTTACGCCAAGCTCACTAGCATATCTACAATATACCTGGGTCAAAACCCCAACAAACAGGTTTAATAACCATGAGCTCCAAGAACAAATAAACTTGTATGGGAAGACCTGAATAGGCAACTGCCCATAATTTTAAGAATGCAAGAACAACCATGGTGCATTAAAGAGGATATATTAATTGACATAAGATTTTCACTGTTCTGAATGTGACAAGAACATAGAGCAATGGGAGAAAATTAATTACAAATTGCTGAATAAATGCATAAATGTCTTGAAAAGCAATGAGTGATAAGCCAATTCATATATCCAATTTATGTACATGATGAACACATATTATTATATAACAGCATTGTCCTTTGTTTTGCTCCCTTAAATTCATCATTTGAGGCTCTCACAAATAATTAGCTATTAGCAAACAATGAGGTGGGTCAAATGAAGAGAATTAGTCAACCATAAAACCCTCCCATTAAGGTGTTCTTTGAAATAAACTGCACATAAATCTTACCATGAATCTGAGCACATTTTAAGGAGTGCTTTTTACAGCAAGATACTATTCTGTTTTAGCTAATATTTGCCATAAATCCACTTTCTATTTCTGGTTTAGTGTGATTTAAAATTAGTTTGATAGCATTTCTGACTTTACTACTGAGAAATGACAACTTTCTTGGCTCCTCTGTTTCCTGCTCTAAAAAAGTGCCATGGGAGGAGCTCTACTTTATGTTTTGCCTTTAAGTTGTAATTGAAATGTAGGAAACTAAAGAGGCTACGAAGAGCAGGATGGATAATGAAAGACATTCACACAAATTTTTGGCAACTTTGTAAAGTAAATACATGAATGCCATGCTCCACCTGAGAATTTAACTCCTATCTTCTTCTTCTTCTTTTGGTAGGGGAAAATCAAAAGCTATTTTCTTTCATAAAAATGAGAATAATTATAAATGTTGGAACAGCGCTAAATTCAGTATTTGTATTTGCAGCACAATAACTGAAATCCTATGTATGAACCACATTGCCGCTAGGCTATCCTGCTAACACCAAGCAACTACAATCTTGAAAATACAATTGTTGTGTAACAGTTTGCTTGACTCTCTTATATTCCCCTTTGCTTTGCCTCAAAGTTGCCTTGTATACATAATAGTTCCTTTTTTCATTTATTTATTTTTTGCCAATTAAAACAAAGAAACATTGATAGTGGCCGCTGGCTTTAAAAATCAAAATACAAAGTTGGCTGTAAATCTGGGCCAGAAATTACACACGTTCTCAGAATATTTAGGGACCACATTCTGAATCTCTCAAGCTAAGACAAAATCTAACATATCATAGACAATAAATAACAATTTATTAAATAGTTTTACTATTTATTATTTCCCGTGTACTCTTAAAAACTGCAGTGGGTAACTATTTTTGAAGGTCCTCTGATTGCGCACCACTAGAACATCTAGCTAGAATGCTACTTCTAGTTAAACACTATTATTATTATTTTAGCTTCCAGTGCTGATAGGAGATAATAGAGCAAAACATTAGACTCTCAGACTATGCTAATTTTACTAGAAGAATTCATCTATTTCCCCGAAATGAAAAAGCTATTTTTTACCATCAGAATATCTACAAAACTAAATAAATGTGGAAAAAGAGGAGGAAGAAAGGCAGATGGACATGGGTTTTTCAGTCAATCCATTTGTTGTTTTTGCAATTCAGGGAGAGTTCTCTTTATATATTTTTACACTGGGGTCATGGACTGGCAGCTTGCTATTCTACCTAACTACTACTGGCTGAACGAAAAGAGAAATATACATGCTGAAAATATTTATTTTTTTAAAAAAAGAAAAGGGTTAAAAAGAGCTATACTTACAACTCTCAGCCTGGTAGTCTGGTACAAACTGCTCATCATTGTCAGGTACCTGAGCTGAAGATAAGGTAAGGGAGAAAATGAAAAAAAAAAAATAGAATTATGATTATTAAAAAAAGAGCTACTAAGTGGAAAAGAATTATAATTCTTAGGACTAGACAAATCAAGAAAAAAATCAAAAACAAAAAGTTAAATGATTATGGGAATCAACTGCATATGAAGATGAACTGGGAAATTCTGCACTTGAAGTTGCATTAATCAGCACTAAATACAAACATCCCATATATTCGGCATACTTCACAAGAGCCAAGCCTTTACTTCAATAAGTAAGGTGATGTATTAGTCACTAAATACCTTCATGCTAAAACTAGGTAGAGAACAGTTAACCCACATTAGATTTATTGTTTTAAGTTGCCAGCATTTAGGAGGTAGAATTGCATTTATGTAGCAATAAATTAAACTAATATCATTAAGGCAAGCAACCAAGGGGTCAAATAGAATGCAGACTGAATCCCATTGAAGCTTTTCAGGCTTCTACCTTTGAACTACTATAACATTTTAAAAGGAAAAATAGCAAGGAGAAAATTTGAGAAGATACATTTCCCCTTCAATTTTATGAAATTCTAGAACACATCTAAACCAGCAATATAAAACATTTCATACTCCTCACTTCAAAGTAATTCTCTTTTTTAAAAAAAAAGCACATTTGGAAATCTGTTTCTACACCTTTAAGATAGTTTTGTTGTTAAACATTCACAATTTGGAAAGGAGATTATAAGCTTCTTGAATGATAGGTAATTGATAGAAGGATTCATCACTCATTCATTTATATAGACAAAATACATCCAAAAGACAGCATATAGTTACATAATATTTACAATAAGTCCCCAAATTCTTGGCTATATTTAAAAGCTTATCTTTATGCATGCTAGACTAGAGTTAAGTCCTATTAAGCCCTGGGAAACTTACCTTCTAGCTAAAGATCCTAGATATAGCTGTAGAAATCCTTCTTTAGAAATCCTTCTTTTTAATTTTATTAATTCAACTAGAATTTACCTAAATGAAAACATTACTGGGATGTCCAAATAAAATTCATACATACATTTATAAGATAGCTTATGGCAAGTAAGTTTATAAACTAATTTAGCTATAAGCTACCCATATGTACCAGTACATATTAACAAATAAATACTTTTTAAAAAAAACAAAATATTAACTACCATATTGTTTTTCTTTTTTGATAGTTTCCCTATTTCTTTTCCCTATTTAAAGCTTATTGGACAATGGAAGCATTAAATGCTAAAAACCAGTACTGTTTTATCCAGGCTATCTAATTTAAAATCACGTAGAAGTTAATGAAAAGTTATCCACATAAGGCAAAACCTGAAAGAGAATAACCAAGTATTTCTGAACTTGTAATCCAAAGAGCTTTAATTTAAGTGAAGAACCAGGGCTAAATTGATTTTCTTTGAACTTACTACAATCTAAAGCCTCCCTTTACTTCCAGTATCAATCTGTCTAATAGGACAAAATGTTGTTTGAAAACAAGATTTAGGCCCACATTTTCAGATCATATCAGAACCACAAATGTTTATTCATAATTCTGCTAATTGGACATCATTAATAGTATTCAGCTCAAAATATATTGACATATAGGCAACATCAACTATGCAACCAGTGTGAATTATTCTATTTCCATACACAGAGTGGACAACTGCTAATGTTTGCTCTTTTCATGGTGCTAAATATTATACTAGAATAACAATTACCCCTAATTGTGAAAAAGATTTCCACACTGCACTGTTTATAAGAATCACTGGAACTGTAATCTGAACAAATGATAAGCTAAAGATACACTGCAGATTTGTCTTATTTATTCTCCCTTATTCTCATAGAAAACTGTCCACTATATTTCACATTTCTCCTTTTAAAATCCACTGGAATTGCAGGTATACAATTAACCATTATTTCTTTTTCATAATAAACTACAATGCTCTTAATATCCTCTAAGGAATTTGGCTTTCAGGAACTCTGCACATCTTTCTGGCTTCACAGAAACTCTTTGGGTTAGATTTTGTATGACTTTATCACATTAAAAGCTAGATTTTTCACATTAAGCTGTAACATTTAATTCTTGTTCTTATTGATTCATAAGCCAAAAAGAAAATGAAAATTTACCAGCAGCACTCTACAAATTGTTGCATTCAGATCAAAAATAAATAGAGAAATTCTTTTTCTTTACTGCATTTTTAGCAATGCAAAATAAAGTTCCTAGACTAATTGCTAAAATGTGTAAACATGTTTAAACAGTTGTAGGGAATTATTCAGAATGATTAAACCTAACTTTTAGAACATCACTTGTAACTTCAGTCTCACTTTGCTGAAATAAAGACATTTAAAATACAAAGCAAAACAAAATTATGAGCCACATAATTGGGTAGAGAAGTTTTGAAGCACACACTCTTCGACAATTATGACAACAATTTACCTGCCTTTTTAATAACTTAAAGCAAGTACCAGATTCTCAAATCAACCAATGACATACTTACTGCTGTTCTTATAAATAAGAAAAGACAAAGTTTAAACTTTTGCTTCCAAGATACAAACACTATATTAACACACCACCTGCTTAACAGCCACCGTATATGTCTTTATTGTCTGTAATAGCGACAGATGTAGCTGGTTTCCACAAAAATTTCCCAGTAAAGAAGAAAACTAGTATATCCTATTTTATGAAATGAAAGCAAAGTTATAGCATATTTTAAATGTAGGATTATATGTTAAGTCTTGTATATAGCAATTTATGAAATCTTGTCCAGTTTTAAATTGACATATTTGTTTTCTTCTGAAGTAAACAATCTATCCTGCACAAACACTCAATGGCTACAATTAAGTAGAAATAAAATGTTATTTAGTATTAAACACACACACACACACACACACACACACAAAATGGAAGAAACATAACTACTAAATATTCAAAGTACAAAACCCAATAAGATTCAAATAGACAATCAGTCCATCATGATTTCTCTATTCTTCAAATAAAATAGAGAGCAGTAGTTGATTAATGGTAAACTTATCAGGTATCTCACATACTACCCTACAAAGACATTTAGGTTTCCGCACTAAATTTAGTCAGTTAAGTATAATTATACCTTGAATACCCAAACAAAATAAATGACTTTGGAGTATGATAACTGCAGGCAGTCATAGATACAAATCATTTCCTTTTTCTTGTCACTGCTATAATTCAGTGAGTCTTTCATAAAAGGAATAGTAGTTTTTAATATGGTGAGAGAGCAGGAGGCGGGATATATCAATATAAATGACTGCAGAATTTAGATTCTTTTGGGACAGAATATTTAAATATCTACAAAGATTCCCTTTGTAGTAGCATTCTAATGGACTACTTAAGACTAAGAAGAAAAGTAAATAGAAGCACTTTAAGGGGTAAGAACAGGAAACCATATAATAATGGAAACAGCTTTATCAGGTTTATTCTGCCTTAATACACAAGGTGCCATTAATTGTCTCGCTTTGGAGAAAGTAATTTCTGTACTTCGTTTTTGGTTCCTTCTTCTCCTGTCAACTTCTCAAATCTTCCCCGGGTAAAAGTAAAGGTAATTAAGTGTTGGTTAAAACTCTACAGGGAGATTTTAGTTCCAAAAACCATTTGTTTACTTTTAAACAACAACAACAAAACTTCTGGGATTTACTGTACCTAGAAATATACTCTTTTGATTTAACGGCACTGACCCAGAGATACAGGATCACATTCTAAGAAGATATTGACATTTTCAATATGCATCTAAATGCTTCAGACCATTTTTCAATATTAAGAAGAATAGGCAACATCTTTAAGATTTTGTGATTAAGCTAAGCAAGAGCAGAATGGAACTGAAAGTAAATTTAGTTTTTTTCCTTCAAACATAATCACCCTCTCCTCCTAAAAGTATATGGTGGATGGGAGAGGAAAAGAAGACAGAAAAGTAGACAGCAAAAGAAGTTGAGTTGATATTTAATTAAAACCAGTTCTATCCACTGTAACAATGACCTGCAGCCAAACAAGGCAGAAGATGTATGAGTCATTCTCTTTGCCAATGAATGAGACAGCTGATCTATTAAACAATTATTCAAGAGAAGCAGTCAGAACTGGAGTTCTGCCTTCATTCACAAAAACAGAACCCAGCAAGAAACATGTGGCCTCAACCGCAATCTTTTCTTGTCACACCCCCAACAGAAAAGGAGAGACAATGAAAGAGAGACAGAAGAATAAACTTGAACTTTTTATATAAACACATCAGTTCCACAGCTTTGTCTCAAGACACTACACAGGCCCTATCAGGGAAACAAATACAATAAATGAGATGTCAAAAAAAAAAAAAAATACAAGATGGTCTAAGAATGGAAAAAGGAGATGCACAGGAAACACAGAGTGAGAAAAGGGAAAATGCACAAGGCAAATTAGCCAAAGCACTATTTTTATTATTTTTTTTTAAATCAATTTTACATAGATTGTGACATTTCCGGTAGCATTACTTCTTGACACTCTGGCAATCCATAAGCCAAGTTGTCAAAGATTTTGAACATCAAAGAATTCTCCTTTGAAAAGAAAAAAAAGAGCTACACAAATTAAGAACAAGTACATTTCTCACCGTTCTATACACAAGAAATTATTTACCAGCTAAAATATAAATAAACTAAAGAAATGGTACTTCTTCCAATTAATTTTCTAAAGTGAATTATACAATAAGGATATAACACTTTGTCTTTTAAGTTATTAAAAAGCACACTCTTTCCAAAATTTACACTTTCTGTCCAAATACTTTTAAGAGCTTTGAGATACAAAAGTGATTAATAAAATCTCAGATCCAAAACAGTTTTGTCAGTACAGCCTGATCTTAACATTGCAGCCCTAGAAAGTAGATCTATCAGACAGATTATTACTTCTTTGATTATATAAAGTTTTTACACTATTTTATAATGAGCACAAAAAAAGTACTTAGGATCTATGTGCATGTAAAGATATCATGAATATATCTTCCAAAAGCCTAACTTTATATATCTTTGGTGTCTTTAAGACATACACAGATCTCCCATCCACAGTCCTTTAGAAGGTTTCATCTTACAGATGTCTTCAAGTTATTATGTATTAGAGTTAACCCTAGAACTTTTTTCCCCCCAAATACCTTGGGGACTTTTACTGTACCAACTTTTTATTTCTCATTAATTCTTTGTACTGAAAAATTTACATTTTAGTTCTTTATTTTAAGGGCATACTTGAACACTGTATAAAACATGAACAGTTCTTATAACTCTCTTGACTGAAAAGATGAGGATAAAGGAATTTAAAAAACTAACATCCTGATTTATGGCACTTCAATATCATTTTCTCTCTTGATCAAAATAAAAAGGGGCAATTATATTTCATTTGAAAGGATAAAATAAAGCCAGAATAGGCACAACAGGTAAACTGTGCCAAGAACATGAAATTTTCACAAAGTTCATTCACAAAATCTGGCTATTACTTTCACTGGCACCAATATATTTTTAAGAAATCATTTCTTGCATCATCCAAAGGAGAAAAGGGACTTTTTTTAAAAAAAAATTACCATTCTTTTGATTAACAGATCATTCTTTCTAGATGACATTTTGTTAAATCAATACTAATATAACAGTTTTGCTTCCTATAACGTTTACACTACACTTGTTTATCCATCATTTTTAATGTTTTGAATACAAACTTAAAACATTCTTATTTTTTAGCTTATTTTTCTTTCAAACCACAAACTGTTTCCATCATAACACAGCAGGCTTTCAGCACCACCAGTCTTTTCTTTCCTTTTTTTGTTACAGAATAAACAGCAGGAGCTTCCGATAATGAAAAATACATTAAGTTCATATTTGAGCTGATTATTTGAAGTCAGTTATAAGCTTCTATTTGTCAAGAGCAATTTAATGCAATATCTACAAATTCAATAGGGGAGTCCCATCATCTGCTAGGACAAAATGGCATCACCATGACATTGCATGCACAGGAATTAACAGGTTTAGCTGAAAGTCCCATTGATTTTGAATAAACTTTTATACGTATGCACAAAGGAAGTACTGGCACCTGAATAACTCAGGGTTGTTAGATGATATTAATGCTTTACTAAATTAGGAAATTATTAACAACCGTTCAGTTTATTTATTTATTTTTGCAAATGTTCAGATCCCAATGTTTTATTTTGTTTTAAGCCTCAACACATTACCGGTAGCAGCAGCAGCAGCAGTAGTTTCCACTGAAGGAAAAATAAGTGTTTAAGTCTGTATCTCACACAGAAAACAAGAAAGAAAGTTTGGTCAAGCATTCTGCTAGGTTCTTGTGCCACTGGATGCAAACTATTTTTGAATCTGACATCCTAAATCTGGCACACACATTACAGCAACCAAATTACAGCACACCACATAACACCAAACAAATCTGATTCTATTTCTGGAATTATTTTTCCATCTTCAATACATATGTAAATGCCATTGTTTCCAAAGCCACTTTTGTGAAAAGAGAATAGACTGTTTATGATTATTCATTTTAAGCAACATCTTCCCCAGAAAAATAGGGATACTGATAAATATGCAGTTGAAATACCTCATCTATCTTTTTCCCCCTCTTTTTCATGTTCTCATTTTTTCCTACCTAAAAACTATTTCCCTAAAATGGGGAAAGAAGGGGAAAAGAGGACAGAATCCTCTGATAACTAAAAAGTGATAAACCATAGTAATCCAGATGCTGCTCTACAACATTTTTTTTAAAAAAAGGAGTGGCAGAATTAAGAAAGTTAAAGTCACATTATGGGCTACAAAGCATTATGAAAGCTAACTATTTCACAGAGCTATAACTTTATAAACAATCATGTGAACATAAATGGACAAAATTTAATCAAGGAGTAAGCAAACTAGACTGACTTCAAGACCAATTTTATAATTAATCTTGTGTGGATACTTACTACCTACAGAGCATCTCAATTTTTTTCTCCTTCTTGGAAAATGCAAAACATAATTATGAAGTCATGAGTATGATTTGTAGTCTTAGGTTATAAAACTTTCCCTCAGCTATTTCATTTCACATGAACTCAGTTAGTTTTCGTGTTTAGGATTTGATTCAACCAAATTCTAAACTACTCTGCTGGTCACTGGATATGTTGATAGAATGCTTTAGTTTAAACAGCATAAGTCTGTAAAGTATGAGTTTAATTTTTCGTCTGTTTAACTTATAATAGCACAAAGCATTCTCTGCATGCTAATTCAAAAGAGTATCCTATTGCTGTCAGTGAAACTTATTTCTAACTGAGTACAGGACTATAACCCAAATTATTTATTTCCTTTTGTTTGTGTGTGTGTTCATGCATACACACACAAAAACATGATTAGCAAATGATATAAAATCCATTTTTGTTCATTCTTCCTTTTCAGAAACATTTTAAACAAATATCTGATTACACATTAAAAAACTGCATTTAATCAAAATTTACCAAATTAGAACATGCATCAAAACTAAAACTCACTGAATGAAATCAGCAATATCGAATGCTTAGTGCTTTGATGGTCTTCCAAGTTATCAGGATGAGCTGAAAGTTCAGCATATGTATAGATCTTTACTAGAGTTACTTTACATAGCTATTCTTGAATTTTAGCTAAGACCTTTAATATTAATATTGAGGTTTACCACCTATTACATCATGATATTTAATATGTCCTTGCTAGATACTATACATAAAAGCATAGCAAAAAAAGTTAAATTTATGAGAATTACATATTATTTGGCAAATTATAAAGGGTGGTGTCAAAAAAGGTAGGCAGTCTGTATATACTATTACAATAGTTCTCTTTTCTCTGTTAGGCAACTACATCAAATTATCCCTTTCCTTTTAAAAAGAAATAGAATGTTGATTCAATAAACAATGCACATTCAGTAAGAGTTTTAAAAAAAAATTTAAACCCCAATGAATATTAAAATGTATAAACAATCAAGAGCACATATACATAGAAAGCATATTAACTTTGTTTCTCAATTATATTTTTTTTAAAAAAGAATTAGAATTGAGTTATCTTCATGCTGGAAAAAACCCAAACATGACACGAGAATTAACTTTTTAGTTAGAATATATACCTCGATTAGGATCAACTTTCTATGCTTTTGCAAAACTTCTCTCAGCATCTCATCCTACTCAAATCAAAATCCACTGTAATTTAACTCAAGCATTAAAACTATTTTCTTATAGTTTGTCAACTGTTAAAATAAACTACTTCAGAGTTAAAGAAATACAAGGGGGTGACAAGGAAGGAAAAAAAATAAAGTTTGTCCTTTTAAATGCCTTGCAAAATAAATACCTATAAATTTGAAATACTAAAAGAAATCCATCATTTCTTAAGTAGCCAATACACACCTAACGTTCGGTGTTGCGAGCAAGCAGGGAAGAAGACACTTGCACTTAAATCTTGAAGCATCCCGTCCTGATGAACTCAGAGAAACTATATTCTGCCATCAGAAAAGTACTTCCTCCAGAACACCAAACAATTGTATGCTCTGCTCTGAAGGAAAGAGCGAGCCCAGTTCTGGCTGTAGGCAGTCTCCTGAGGTACAATAATATAAACCTGATCAATTGCAATTAAAATCTGAACAGAGGCTTGGAACGTGAAGTCTTGGTGCATTAGTTCTTGCCAAAAGCAGATGTGATTGTGGGCTGGAAGCAATTTCTCCTGGTAATTTGTGATGACATTGGATAGAGCAGCCCCAGAGTCCCCAAAGACAAACTCATCAGAGGCTCTAATGTATGCATGACACATGAGGTGGCTCTTTTAGAGCTCAATTAATTGGGCTGAACATTAAGACAGCAAGTTCAGGACTTTCCCGCCCCCCCTCCCTTTCCCCCTCCCTTTTTCTTCCAGAGTGCTTTTTTTTTTCCTTTCCTTCTTTATTTTGGGGAGAAAATATTTTTCCCTCCTTACCTTCTGCAAGCCATGTTTCCTGCAATTGGCTTAGATCTTGAAACAGTTCTAGGAAAAGAATAAGAGATTTTAAAAAGGGTCACAGCTCTGTAATGTTCAAATAATATTAAATTAAGCAAAGATCTTTGTAATTTATTATATTTTGTCTAATTTTGTATAGATGCAAATATTAGATTCTGGATAAACTATATGTGGTAAAATCTTCATCATAATCAACTCCAGTAATAATAATTTACATGTATCAACAGACTTTACTAGGCACCCTGAGAGTAAAACCCATAAAAATCAATTGACTTAATTTCTGAATGACCAAGACTACTTAAAGAGAAATCCCTTGAACTTCTATATGAATACCCACTCAGAGACAATTCTATTGATTTCAGAGGGGCTTAGTCCAAAATAACTACATTAGGTTATAATCTAATATTTTTTAAAGGAGTACTCAACAATGAAATGCAGTTTTGTCCATATGTTCAGTATAAAATATTATAAAATGGTAGAAATAAAATCCAGACAAGTTGCCACTGCAAAGTAAGTTTTTTACTTACTTTGGAGTGGAGGAATTTGCTAGTTAATGTATTTAGTTAATAAATCCTAAACATAACCAGAATGCAAACCTGAATCAGTTCTCTCCAGGACAAATGCATGAATTCCATGCAGCTCTTGATTTTGTTTTGTGCTATTTAAGTAATGATTATGTCCACATTAGCAGAAGATTGTTTTTTTTTTTTTATACAGCATTTTTAGAAGGGTGTATGGGCTTTCAAAATTATTACAGATCATGCTTTGGGAAATCTTTATAAAGCTACTAATCCAGGTTGGATAGCGTAGCCGGTGGACAGGAGTGAATTTCTCTAGTCTGAACCCAGTCCAATGCAGGACATTGGTGCTTTGCTTAGAGTTTGAGAGAAGCAAGTGGGGACTATTTTGCACCCAGTAAGCCATGAGGTTGCTGTTTCAAGCAACAAGCTATCAAGGCAGCACTGTTGCAGAAACAGTTGTTTCCCTGAAACAGCCTTTCCACAAACTTATCAAGTGTTATCCACAAGGTATTATGTTAAAAAGTGTAATGAACTATTTCTGAGTGGTTCATAGTTGGTTACTATAGCAGTTACAAACCAAAAGGTAGGGATAGAAAAAGTATTTAAATCTTGACCTATTTTGACTCTAATGGTTAAAGCAAAACTTCAGTATATATCTCTGAAACACAATGGTAGGCACTCCCAAAGGAAACGATAACGGGAAGAGAATGTGCAGAGGCCTACAGGTGAATAAATTGTGTGCACCTTTTTACTATCTATCAATCCTTCCCAAATGTTCACCTCCAGATGTATGGGCTTACTTACATCCCTGCAATGTGGCAATACCTAACACAGAGGGTGAGTCATTGAAGGTACATCAGCCTAGCAGTGAATTGCTTTTGTCAGTTTGTGTCACATCATGAAATTTGGTTTTCTTGTATCATTTCTATAAATAGATATAGACAAAACTCCAAGAAGATGCATGAGGGAGGAGAAAGAAAGAAAAGGAGAGAAATGCGCAGACATCAACAATTTAAAAAGCATATTACAGGGTATGTAGATATAAGAGGGGGAGCCAGTAACATTTATTTTCCCCCTCCTTGCGTAACACATATCCTCACCTTCTGAGTCATGAGCCAGATCTCTGTTAATGAATTTTCTTTTCCTGACATTTGTTGGTCGTTCATTACAATTTCTCCCACAGAGATTCTACAAATAGAATAGAATGGTTATTTTAAAAGGAAAAGGGGGAAGAAGTTAGATATCAAGCAATATTAGCAATAGATTTTAAATGTTAAGGCTATAGAGAAAGCTTAAAGCTTTCCTACTGATCTTATCACTAATTTCAAACTAGAATTATTAAAATGAGGCAAAGGAATATTTATGGTTCAATCCACCTACTCAAAACATATGTCCATATAGACACCTATATAGAAGGGCAGAGCTGTAGGTGTAAGTATTAATTTTGGCAACCTAAAATTCTAACACCTATAAAGAGTATTTTTTAAAAGCCAACTTTTGATTGATGCTGGTTTGGAGAAGGATATTATACTTTGATTTTTAACTTTTTATTTGTCAAAGTCCTTTAAAAGAAGAAAAACTTTTTTTTTTCTTTTTAGGGGACTTCTCTTTACTTAAGATGACAAAGACGACTAAAAACTTCTAAAACTGCAACAATTATGATTTTATTATAATAATAAGGGGGAAAGTGCTTTTGTTTTTCCTCAAACCGAAATGGTATGTGGAAAAAAAATAGAAATTTATTGAATTAAATGTATATCTCATTACAAAGTATAAATTTTCCTCCCTTCACTTCCATCTAAAAATAAAATAAAAGAATCCAGAACAATTTTCCCCATAAAAGCTTTTGCCTTCTCCCCTTTTAACTGCAAATTACACTTTCCCACCGAGACCCAACAACTTAGGACGGATCACTCACATTGGTGACCACGTAAGGCACTTGCTGGTCATAAAATCCATCCATTCTGATGACTTTAGCGCAGTATTTTTATTATTATTTTCTGGACATTGGATTTAAAACAGTTCCTCCAGATGCAGCGTTCAAAGAGCCTTTAAAAAACCGAGAACACAAGATGGCTTTTAGATTTTTTTTTTTTTTAAGTCATGAATGAACTGCCTGAATTTGCATATCTAATGATCCTCCAAGAGTGCCATTCATAAAAACACACGCATCCCTCCTCTGCTGCCTTCCTCTGGGTTACAAGCAAGAACCGGAGAGGATAGCAAGAGGATGGAAAGGACTTCGGAAAAAAAACAAGAAATCAAATCGCGAGCCAAGCTGGCATGCCCGCTTTGGTCCCTGGAGCGATCCCATTCGTAAACGTGTGCAGAACTAGTAATGGCGCACGACACAACTCGCGTTACACCTAACGGGAGAAAAAAAGAAGGCGAGAGAGCGAGAAAGAGAAGGCAGAGCTACCATCTCCTTGCAAACCACAACCACGTAATCGCCGGAACAACAGACAACAAAGTTGCTGTTAAAAACCCACCTGAAAGTACAGCAAAGACGATCGGATGCGCGCGCGCCTATACGCGCACCAAAACAAAAAGTCCCTACAAATGTAATAAGAACATTAATTATTTCTCCCAGCACTTCTCCTTTCAAGCGAAAAGCGCCACTGACAGGACGCTAACCGTCAGTGGTTTTTTCTCTGCTTCTCCTCCAGGGGCCTCTAGTCTAAACCGAGGGTTCTCTGTAGCCCATTGGCTAACCGCGTCTTTAACAGGATCAGATTTCTGACTGTCATTCAAACTGCCTCTCTCTCTCTCTCTCTCTCTCTCTCTCTCTCTCTCACTCACTCACTCACACACACACACACACACACACACACACACACACACACACACACACACACACACACACACACACACAAACACATCCGCCCGCCCGCTCCCGAGGAAAAAGGGAAAAGCCGGATCCTCCCGGATTCTGAAGGGGATTCGAGGGATCTTGTTATTCCCTAATTTTACCTCTCTTTCTCTCTGCCTTCCCTCCCCCCAAGCGCACACAGCTGTTATGCAAAGACTTGGACCAGTTCAAGATTCTCAGTTTAACATAGATGCGGTACCCATAATTTAGTGCCTCCGCTTATGCAATTTGAAGAGATCTTTCCCGTGTGCCAGTAAAGAGGACTCACTCGGTGTATTTCATTTGGTGTGGCTTTTATCACAAAACGCTGTTCTCCAATCACAGCCCATCTTCAGAACGTTGCAAAATTCAGCTACCATTGCTTTAGAATTCCTACACATTATTGCTTTCAGGGATGAAATCGAACATTAAAAACCCTATCAATTCCCTACAATTCCTGATTTCATCCAAAAACATCATCATCAACCCCAATTCACTTATATGCAGACTGAAATGATGCTACTGGGAATTAATTTATTTTACTGATGAATGAATCTTATTGTAAAGGCATGAATACCCAGGCTGTATAAATTCAGTGCTCAAAATGGCGATGTGGTAATTTGATTGGAATATAAAACAAACTTTTTCTCTTAGCTAAGTTTTTGGAATCGTATTTCAGGAACATGTATATTACACTTTTCTAGAAGAAATATGCAATCACAAACTAATAGAAAGGAACACAGTTGAAATATACTTCACCAAATATATAAATATAACCAAAATACAATGGATTCACAAGAACATTTTCACCTAAAAGTTCGTAACAATATCCTTTCAGCCACTATATAAAACTTTTCTCTTGAATTTTTGAGAATTAGAAACTTTAATAATTGTTGGACTTGTATACATTAAGCTTTCCAGTTTCAAAGTATCCTTTTTGTTCTGTTTTGAACTAGCATCTGCTGCTTTGAAAGCTGTCCCTATTTGCCTGCATGTGCATGTACTACCAACTGGGACTTCAGCAAAGGAAAGTGATAGTGTACTCTCATATCCACAGAGGAAACCAGGAAATCCATCCTGAAGAATCTAAGAACAGGCTGCTTTAGTGTTTCAAAGGGAGGTGCTTCATTCTTCCAAAGGTGCTTTAGTAAGCACCAGGTGTAAATGTTTTGCATTGCACTGCTATGTAAATATCAGGAATGTGTTGAATGCTAAAAGAAGTTCTTATTTCCACAAAAATCTGATTCAACCACTTTAATAAAGAGAAATGTTTTCTTGATTTTAAGCAGTAGAATGGTGTTGCTGCTATATTTCACTTTGCTTAAAGCAAGATGTTGGTGATTACACTTTTATTCCATCTTTATATTTGGTCATCTCAAGGTTGTGAACATACCTTATACTCCTGCACCTTTGATTTTCCCCATAATAAGAACTTTGTGAGGTGGGTTGGGCTCAGAGAGAGTGACTAAGTTACACAGCAAGCCTCCATGACTAAGACATGTCAAAATCTGTTTCCTAGTTTTTTAGCCAGCACATTAACAATGCACCAAACTAGCTCTATGATGGCTAATAAAGCAATCAGCCATACAATAGTGCTTTGAACTGAAAGATCTGTGACAATCATCTCAAGAGTGTCTGGGAAATTATGGTCATAGCATGTAGGGCTTGCTGAAGTAGCTATATCTTGAGTGTCTTTCTGAAGCAGAGAATACTTCACATGCCTTAGGTATGTATATATGTTTAAGGGAAGAGAGAAAGAAAAATTGTTATGATGTCAGTGCACAAATAGAATTGGGATTTCTGTGATGATTTAATGATGATTGTGGTGTCATTTACCCTCCACTTCAGATGCTGGTAGTATATCTTCCACTGTTATTAATTATAGTTAAAAGAGCTAATACAGTGGTTCTCAACCTGTGAGTCGGGACCCCATTTGGGGTCGAACGACCATTTCACGGGGGTCGCCAAACAAGGCAGTCCGCCATTTTTCTCCCTTTTCCTTAGCTGTGCTACTCCCTTTTATTCTATTGGCTTTTGAAAGCCAATAGAATAGACTGTCTCTGCCCTGCTAAGCCCGCCAAAAATCCCATTCTGCAAACGGTGCTGCACCAGTTGAGTAGTCCTCGACTTATGACCGGTTGAGTAGTCCTCGACTTACGACCGGTTGGGGGTCGCGGCATTAAAAAGGTTGAGAACCACTGAGCTAATAGATTGGTTAAAAACTCCATTAATGAAAGCCAGCTTAATTTATTTTTCCTTACTTGGAGTACTGAAGGCAGCAAAACAAGAAAAAAAGATTGCAAATTTAAATTAAACAAACCCTGTTAACGAGAGGGAAACATCAGTTAAAATAATTCAGAAGACTTGGCTGAAGAACAAGCCTTAAACTAAAGACAATGTTTCACAACTCTGCAACTTTAAGATGTGTGGACTTCAATTCTCAGAATTTCCCAATCAGCATGGTCTAGCACTCTTTCAAAATGATACCAAATCTATATTTACACAAAGCCTGGTAAGACTTGATCAGAGATTCAGAAAGCATCAGTTAAGGCATTTAGCATTCCTGTAGGGCAATGTTTCTCAATACCAGCAATTCAACTCCCAGAATTCCCCAGCCAGCAGGACTGAAAGATATGAGCCACTGCTATTATCTTCTCAAAACTGAATACATAGTACATGGCAGCAATACTCATTCTTATTAAAAGAGATTTCCTTTCTTGTTCACACTTGATTTAAAGGAACTGAACTGATTATAAAGAAGTAATTTAATCTGAAAAGTTCTTATATTAACCTTGAAGTACCTGTTCAAGTTAGATAACTTCTAGATTGAAAAGATAGACAATCTTCCAATTTTTATGTAGATGTCTTTGTTGGTTGGTGTTTTCCTCAGTATCTATATATCAAGATCAGGAATAAAATAATGGACCACAGTAACTATAGGTTTGCAAGCATTAGTTTCTTCATTTTCTTGACTCTTACAGAGACTGAAAATCAATACTGTCTCTTTGCTAGAGATGGAGAGTCACTGCTGATTCAATGGAAATGAGCACTCAAGAGCAATTATATAGTTCCACGATGCTTACCACAATATCCTAGAGTTCTGTATAATGAGCACTTATTGTTGCTGCTTCTAAAGTCATGTAGGATTGTCTTAGTGCTAGAAATAGTGGTTCCTTTGTAAAAGAAAATGGGATAAATATCATGGGATAGTATCAGTTCTATGAAAATCAGCAAGTAATGGTGTGAAAGTTATAACAATTTTTTGATTTGGCTGTCTGGCCTTCAGGAACAAATGTAGCAAGCAATGGAAGTTTTATGGAAATCAAAAGCAACATATTGCAAAAAAAGAATCAAAATATTTGATGGACATAGACTTAATATGAAAGCTGGCATTCTCTTTTGAGCTCTTCCTTCTTTCATACAGAAGGACAAAATATGTCCATTTGCTTGTGGATCTACTCCAGACCTTACAAAGCAGCCGTTCTTTTAACATCTTCAAAAATATTTGATACATTTCTTTATTCTTTCAAATCTCTATTTCTGATTTTGATGCATTGTGAAGTCACTTCTTTCAGCAATAGGAAACCAATAAACCCCAATAAACCTTAATAATGCTACAATGATAATATATTTAGAACTTTAATAGTTTGTGGGGTGTTCTGTTTTTGATATTTGTCTGTCTTCTTCTTAGGGACCAAGTTAAAGACCTGCTATATCAGTGGTGGCGAACCTATGGCACGTTGCCAGAGGCGGCACTCAGAGCCCTCTCTGTGGGTACACACGCTGTCACCCCAGTCCTAGGCCTTCAGCTGGGTTTTATAAAATCTTTTCACTTTGGGCCTCACTGTCATATGCAAAAAAAAAAAAAAAAGGTTCAATCAGTCAATTTCAACTTCTCGTGGGGGAAAAAAAAAAGATCTTGCAAAGTTGGAATTGATTGATTGAACTTTTTAGTCCCACCCAGTCTGCCATTACCACCGCAGCCCCACCCACCAAATTGGCCATACCCATCCAAAGGGCCACACCCACCCGGCACTCAACGATGCATAAATGGGTTTCAGGTTGCAGTTTGGGAACTCAGTCTCTAAAAGGTTCACCATCACTGTGCGATATATATATGTTGATGATGACAATCCAAATTTAAAAAATAAAAATATATATATAAATGATGTCGCAGTTGCGACTGCTGCCTGTGGATGGTTCTAGATGGAGCTGATACAGGCAAAAGATTTCTTTCTCCCATATTTGGGCCAACAGGGTGCATCAAAAAAACACTCAAGGTAACAGTAAAAGTAGACAGAACAGCAATCACAACCTAAGAAGTTAGGAGTATCAGAATATTTGTTCAGCTGAAGAATTGTATAGTAGCCCTAATGATTCAATTACCTTTGGGTGCTTTATTAACCACTTTATTGTACAGGGAAAAAAATGCAGCAAGAATCCATTGAAATGTTGTCCAATCTGCATGTTTCTATATGCACTGTTTTCTAATTTTGAATCTGTAAATAATTGTACATAAATAATAAAGATGCATTCAGATTTGCACAAAAATGGCAATGAAAATTTGAATACAATGTAAAGGTTGCATCAATTTCTATTCATTTAAGGCAGTGTTTCTCAAATTTGAAAATGTTAACATAAGCAGATCAGATTCTGAGAATTTTACAGCCAGATACTGACAATTCTGGGAGTTGATGTCCACATATGTTAAAATTGAAAAGTTTGAAAAAACACTAATTTAAGGAATCATTAAGACATACCTTTTGACATACATTTTGACTTTTGCATAAAGCTGTAGAATATGATGGGAAAAGATACTAACTAGGATATACTGGCAATGGACCTCTATTGGAACTATTCTGGATTGCAAAACTCCAAATGGTTGGTATATCAAAACAGCTGATTTCTTTATTTCTGTGCTGCCCTCTAGTAGCCATTTAGATTTTGGCTGCTCAGAAAAATGATTGCTTTTTAAAGTTTTTTTTTTCAGCTAATGCAAATTATATAATGAAACTATTTATTTGTACTGAATCACTGTCCACTCAATCATGGAAATTAGCTGGAAATAAAATGACACATGAATGTATATGCTGAATATGGAATTCTCCTATTGAATCATTCCAGCTCAATTGGACCATTTTCTTATAATTTTTCTTTCTCCCAGGTATGACTTTCCTTTCTTCAACTCAACAAAAAGTTCTGAGTAGACTGATCTATTCTTTATTTACCAATCAATTTTTTAAATATAAAATTCTCTCCCCTGAATAGACTTTATTTGAACAACTGCCTTTGACTTTGAAGCTCTAACCACATTATATCTTTTGCCTCCACCTTCTGAAGAATTAGCTGTACATTATTACACACTTAGAGAAAAAAAGAAAATCCAAGTCTCATAATATCATTTACCGTATATGCTGGCATATTAGGCGACCCGGTGTATAAGACGACCCCCATCTTTATCGCCGAGTTGCCTTCCTAGAACGTCGTCTTATATGCCGGAAACTACCAGTATTTCTGGCGTATAAGACGACTCGACGTATAAGACGACCCCCGTCTTTGGCACCGGATTTAGCGCTTCCAGAAGTCATCTTATACACCGGATATACAGTATTATGCTCTTTCCTGAATATGGAGATATAAACATAGATGATATAGACATTCCAGATAAAAGTATTTTAACCAACCTCCAGCTACGAATTTCATTATAATAAAGTTTGAATCTGAATTCCTTCCGCTTTTATTTGTACACATTTTTCTTATTAGTGCTGATTCACATTTTCAACAGAAAGGTTACTTACGAACACTTTCATGTTTGGAAGTTAGGCCAGGTGAAGATGATCATTCTGTAAATGCAGCATAGCAGCTAATAATAAGTTGCTTCCAAATGTTATTTATAAATTATGACTTTAATGGCATCTTAGGCAAAAATCATATCCACTCAGACTTATTGAGAGATGGAGGGGACTCTGTTCCATATACATTGATATATGACATATGATATTTAGAGCAGGCAATCTCTCCTTCCAGTAAAGTAGATCAATTTTTTTATCTATTTCAAAAGGTAGTTTTGAGAGTCCTTAGAATTCCTGCCTTGTATTTCTTGCCCTAGGATTTTAAAATCCAAGGTAGTAATTATATTATTTCCACATTTGACAGTTTGTTTAGAGGGCCAACTTTGATTAGTTCTTCACTTCCAGAGATACCTTAACTATAACTGATTCAAATGATGTACCACTTGTTTCTGCTAGTTTCCACTGTCCAAACTAAGAATTTGACTTGATACACAGTTTGGCAGATGGCTGTAATTTAAAAACTCAGTCATATAAAAAGCCAGATATTGCTAGCTAAGACATTCTACCTCATTGACAAGACAATGCTCCACTTAGGTTCAACCTATAGTGCTCACTAAAGAACAATGCCTCCCTTTAAATGCCATTAGAATGACAATGCAAAGTCTTATGGGAATTCGCTAGGGGAGAATATTTTGTAAATACAGTAGTTACTTCTTTTCCAAAGGGGAAAATATTGAAAAATAATCTAAAAACACAGAAAATAAAAATGCTAACTTTGAAGGAGAAAATGAAGATTAGAAAGCATGCACTGAGACAAAACATGCATTGAGACTATTTATACAATGAAATTATCTGGGAAAGTTCTTTTGTATGATTCAAGAATATCAAGAATACCAAACATTCTGCCACATAGTTTAAGAACTCTGTAAAATTTCCATTCTGTGATAAGCTTCTTCACTCCTTAATTGATTATGTTAAATTTGAAGCCGAATGTATATGATTCCTTGAGGATTGTTTAACTGCCAAACAATCACATGGGAATCTTGAGATTAGCAGAGGTAGCAAATAAAAAACAAACTAATCTAAATGCTTTATCTTTCATCCTCATCTCCATGAAATTCAATTGAAGCATTAAATTCTGTGGCTGTTGAATAGCCTACAGTGGTTTGTGTCTCTTAGTTTCACTCCTATCTTTCTTGTGTACAGAAATAACTAAGCTCAACAAAGATGCACATTTCGGTTCACTATGAAGACACAGTGCAGCAATTTCTAAGTGGATTTCTAAGTGTTTCCAGGACTCAACCACCAATAATTAAAAAAGAAGAATTTGAGAAGTAGCCAGAAAGCTTGACAACTACCACACATACAATTTTATTAGTCTTTCATAAATTCTTCCATTGCCAAAGACATAAAGGGACATTGACATTGGCACAATGCCATTTCTAGAAGTAACCCTTACATGTCAATGAGCATATCTCATACTTGCATAAAGAGACTTCTCAATTTCTATTGAGCACTGCCAATTGTAGCATTTTGTATACTTCTATTGATAACATAATGGATTAATGTCTCCTGTACTTCCTTTGACTTCTGAGCCATTATAATGTCAATGGAATAGTCATATAGAATTGGTTTTCTAAAAATGACTTTTTAACACCATATTTTTGATTTATATATACACTGATGCTAATGCTTTCATCACCCTATAGTAGGTAAGTTTTACTTTTAGTTACTGATAGCTTCCAACCTCTTTTATACTGAAATGTTCCACCATTTGGGGACACATATGCAACTGCTCAGCATAAATTACTCAGTAATTACTTCATGTGCACTTGCAATGGAAAAGGGATCAAAAAAGTCAAGAAGAAGGGACAACCTTTTGATTAAAGCTGCCATTTTAACTTTTTTTAATCCCCCAAATAGATGCCCCTGGAGGATGTCCATTTTATTCAATAGTGTTTGAGTAAAGGGTGTCCTTTCTTAACAAGTTTAATGTGATCATTAGATAGGATATTCTTACAAATGGGCCCTAAATATATTAATATTCCAGAAAACTGATAGTCAAAATTGCTACTAGTACAGTAATTAGACAACAGTTTCTGCACAATTCATTTGTAGAATTCTATGAATATAGAGGTAATCCTCAATTTATGACCACAATTGAGCCCAAAATTTCTGTGGTTAACTGAGACATTTGTTAAGTGAGTTTTTCCCATTTTATGAACTTTTTGACACAGTTGTTAAGTGAATCACTGTAGTTGTTCAGTTAGTAACACAGTTGTTAAATGGACTTGGCTTCCCCATCAACTTTGCCTGTCAGAAGACCTCAAAGGGGATCACATGCAACCATCATAATCATGAGTCAGTTGTCAAGTATCTGAATTTTGATCATATGACCATGGGGATGCTATAACGGTCATAAATGTGAAAACAGTCATAAGTAAATGTTTTCAGTGCTGTAGTAACTTTGGATGGTCATTAAATGAACAATTGTAATTCAGGACTACCTCAAGGACTACCTCGAATTAGGAACCATGGATATTTTAGACAAATTTAGCTTATATTTAGGCTGTTCAGAAATCATCTGGGAGCAACCATCACTGGTGTCAAATAGTCTATTCTTTATCTGAAATCTATGGGATACAAACTGGTTGAAATTGTATCTGGTTATCATCGCATGCAATGAAGTAAAATGATAAATTGCTAGGCTTGGTTTAGCGCAAAAATGGAAGAGCAAGGGAATTCCCACAGAGGAAGAGTTAATACATAAAATATTAGCATGTGCGGAAATGGACAGGCTCACAATGATATTAAAATATAAATGTGGATCAGTTTATTATGAAACCTGGGATAAATTTTACCGCTGAAGGAATTTGAAGAGGACAGTAGGGATTAAAGATGAATGTTTTTTTTTATTAAAAAAGTTTTTATTTTCCATTTATTCATACAAAATACAATTAAATTCCTAACCATTGGTACCGCCTGCCCATTCCCCCCAGGCTGCGTCCACCCTCTCTAATCCTTCCCCACTTCTATCCTCTTTCTCTCCTCCCCTCCTACTCTCTTCCCCTCCCCTTCTCCTCTAACCATCCTACTTCCTCCCTACTCCTTCCTCCCCTCTCATCCCTCTCACACACATGAACGCAGCATAGGGGAAATGCCCAAGCGTTTACCATGTCTATATTATCATTACCCACCCACTCACCCACCCACCCATCCTCAACCCTCCCCCCCCCTTGCCTCCCAGAGCAGAATACAGGGTTATTATTAAGAAAGTTAACAATAATAAAAAAGAAAAAAAAAGAAAAAAGAAAAAAAGAGAAAAAAAACATCATACTTAACCTTTAACTCCCCTTAAATTAAGTCATATAAACAAATCTCTACAACAGTTACTATAAAATTTACTCATAAAATAAATGAAACTTTATAGTCCCATATTTTTTCTGAATATAATCTATCCATCTTCTCCATACAATAATATATCTTTCTTATGTATGATCCTTCAAATAAGCAGAAATTTTTGCCATTTCTGCAAAGTTAGAAACTTTAAATATCCATTCTTCTAAAGTAGGCAACGAGTCCTTCTTCCAATAGGAGCCAACTAATAACCTTGCTGCAGTTAATAAATTCAATCTTAAAATAGTTTCTTTGTCATTTAAATCCACAAAGATACCCAATAAGAATAACTGAGGGGTGAACTTTATCTTCCTTTTAAAAATCTTTTGAATGTTCCACCAAATCATAATCCAAAAAGCCTTTACCTTTTTACAATTCCACCAAACATGAAAATATGTTGCATCCATATTACCACATCTCCAACATTTGGGTTGTAAATTTAGATACATACAAGATAATTTTTTAGGATCTAAATGCCATCTGTAAAACATTTTATAAAAATTTTCCCTCAAATTTTGAGCTTGTATAAATCTAACATTTCTAATCCAAATTGTCTCCCATAAGTCCAATGGGATCGGATCCTGGATATTCTGAGCCCATTTAATCATACAGTCTTTAACCAATTCTATTTCAGAGTCTAATTCTATTAAAGCATTGTAAATTCTTTTTATATGGGCCTGACTCTGATCTTTAATGTGAATAACCAGATTTCCATCTTCTAGTGTTATTCCTTCTGTTTTATCTACAGTCCACCTGTCCACTATTTGTAAATATTGAAACCATGACTGTAGAATATTTTCTTGCCTTAATACATCTAGAGATTTTAAATGCCAATCCGAACCTGACCAAGTTAATAATTCTTTATACGAAATTTTATCAAAATTCATCCCCTTAGAAATCCCCTCAATTGCATGTCTAGGAATCCCCCAGATAGGTATTTTATAGTTTAACCTATAATAATACTTTTTCCAAACTCGAAGTAAGGCACTCCTCAAAATATGTGATTTGAAAGCCCGGTCCACTTTCTTATTAAAAATTAAATATGCATGCCAACCATACATTAAATCCCACCCTTCAAGAACAAGAATATCCTTATTTGTTAAATTAAGCCAATCACTTATCCAAGTTAAGGCGGCTGCATCATAATATAATTTCAAATTGGGTGCTTTAAGTCCTCCTCTTTCTCGGGCATCTTGCAAAATCTTAAATTTAACCCTTGGTTTTTTTCCCAGCCCAAATGAATTTATTGATACCCTTCTGCCATTCCTCCAAATTTACATCTTTTTTTAAAATAGGTATCATCTGAAACAAGAAAAGAAACTTTGATAGAATATTCATTTTTACAGCTGAAATTCTCCCCAACAATGACAATTGCAGTTTTTTCCAGTCATTTAAATCCTTTTGCACTTTTGCCATAGTAATTCATAATTATTTTTATACAATTTTCCATTTGAGGCAGTTAAATATACTCCCAGATATTTAACCTTTTTCACCATCTGAAAACCTGTGGCTTTAACCAAACTTTCCTTGTCATTGGCTAACATATTCTTAGATAATATCTTAGTCTTATTGTTGTTGACTTTAAAACCAGAAACTTTTCCATACTGTATTATAAGTTCTAATAGACAATCAACCGCTCTAATCGGTTGTTCCAAAATCAAAACCAAATCATCCGCAAAAGCCCGTAATTTATACTCATTTTTTCTTATCTTTATGCCCTTGATTACCATTGATTCTCGAATCTGGATCAACAAAATCTCCAATGTCAAAACAAATAACAATGGAAATAATGAGCATCCTTGTCTTGTCCCTTTTTCAATATTAAAAGTCTCAGTCAATCCCCCATTAACAACAATTTGAGCAGATTGTTGCTGATATATAGCTTTAAGTGCATGTAAAAAATTATCCCCAAAATTCATTTTCTCTACCAGTGAGAATAAGAATTGCCAATCTAATTGATCAAAGGCTTTTTCAGCATCCAAAAATATAAAAGCCACAGGAATCTGATTGTTCTTATACAAATACTCAATTAAGTCAATAATTTGTCTAACATTATATTTCATGTATCACCCTGTTATGAATCCTGATTGATCACTGTGAATCAAATCCTTCATAACCTGCATTAATCTATTTGCCAAAATTTTTGTAAAAATCTTGCAATCTACATTTAATAATGATATCGGCCTATAATTCTTAGGCTCTGTAAGATCTTGATCCTCCTTCGGAATCAATGATATAAACGCTCTTTTCCAAGAAGCAGGAACTTGTGCTCCCAGCAAGATACTATTAAAAAGCTCCTTTAATGGCTCTGACATTTCTTCATATATTTTTTTATAATACGTCGATGTCAATCCATCTGTTCCTGGAGACTTTCCCACCTTTAACTGCTTGATAGCTAAGCCAATTTCCTCCACAGTAATTAAACAATTCATCCCATTTTGCTGTTCCTCAGAAAGTTTAGGAAAATGTACTGATTGTAAATATTTATCTATATCCATTCCCTTTATATTATCACTTGAGTATAGTTTTGTGTAAAAATCTAAAAAACTCTTTTTAATCAAATTTTGCTGAAAAACTTCAGTACCTTTATATTTTACTTTCTCTATAATCCTAGCCTTCTGTTTCTTTCGTAACTGATAAGCCAACCACCTCCCAGGCTTATTCGCATTACAAAAAGTATTATGTCTCATATAACGCAAATTGGTAGCCACCTGATCTGCCATCAACATATTAAATTGTTCCCTAAGCATCTTTATAGAAACCTTTAAGTTATTATCAGTTGGATTAAGAGCAAGTGCTTCTTCTTTTATTTTAATCTCATCTTCTATTTCTCTACGTCTTTGTATCCTTTTATTTAAATGAATTAAAATTCCCCTCATATACACCTTATTGGTGTCCCAGACCATGGGAATCGATATACCCTTATTCATATTTAAAGCAAAAAACTCCTTTAAGTACTCTTTACATTTTTGTACAAACTCTCCCTGGGTAAACAAATTCTCATTCAGTCTCCAAGGCCTTCTGTTCCCATCTTCCAAGTATAGCTCCATCCACACAGGACTATGGTTTGAAAGGGTCCTGGGAAAGATTTTTACCTTTCTCACCCTAGAAAGAAAATCATTAGTAATCAAAAAGAAGTCAATCCTTGAAAATGACTGATGTCTATCCGAATAGAAGGTAAAATCTCTATCACTTGTGTTCCTTTCTCGCCAAATGTCAATAAGTTCCAACTCTTCTTTCAAATCAAAAAAAAGTTTTGGGTAATTTAGTTTGAGTAAAAATTTTTGAAGAGCTCTTTTTATAGTTATATCCAAAACTCCATTCCAGTCACCCATCAAAATTATGGATTTATAATCCAACTGGGATATCTTCCCATGCAAAAGTTTATAAAATTGCTTCTGTTGTTGATTAGGGGCATATAATCTAACAATAAGAACTTTCTTGCCTTGTAACAGTAGTTCCACAAAGACATATCTTCCTTCAAGATCAACCTCAATTAATTTAGCCGATAAATTTTTCTTCACATAAATTACAACACCCCTTTTTCCCCTGGAGCTGGAGCTATAAAATGTGATCCCAAACGAGAATTTGTCAAATATTTTGAGTCCTTTGAAGTTATATGAGTCTCTTGCAAACATATCAAGTCATTATTATGTTGTTTCAAATAGTAGAAGACCTTTCTCCGTTTCTGAGGTGAATTTAAGCCATTAACATTCCAGGTCAGGAACTTGGCCATCTACACCGGCCTGAAGCCTTTGAAGCATAGTCTGAAGATCAACTGTCGAAGATCTTTTAGGTCTCGCCCCTCCCACAGGCTCTGTAGTAACCATTCCTTCTACTTTATCGCCACTCTTTTGCTGCTGCTCTTTTTCTTTACGTTTATGGGCAGCTCATGTCATCCTTTGATCTTTTATCTCAAGATTCTGTACAGGCAACACCGCTTGTTCCATGACCATCAATGAGGAAGCTCCTGCCATAACGGGCTCTTCAATTATCCTTGTTTGTGGAGGTGAAGACGGTCTTGCCTTTATTCTAAAGGCAAGAGTGATAGAAATCTCTTGCCTTTAAAACTGTAGTTAATCTGTGACGTATTCCATCATAATTCACTACTATTCCTTTTGGAATCTCCCATCTGAACTGGATTTGACGACGTTTTAACTCATCAGAAAAGTAAAATCTTTTCTACCTCTTAAAATTTTTGGAGGTATTTCTTTTAAAATTATCACATCTTGAGCTGTAATTTGAAACCTCTTTTTATAAAAAGCCTATAAAATTTCATTACGAATAGATCTTCTGGAAAAGTAAATAACCACATCTCTTGGTAAATTTCTCTGTCTGGCCACCCGTGAGTTGACTCTGAAGATTTTTTCTATCTCATTCCCAACTTCTTCTGGTCTCCATCCAAGATTAAAAGCGATATCTTTAACAATAAGCATCTTCAAATCTTCCTGGGAATTTTCTTTCAAACCCTGGATACGCAATGCGAACTCCATTTCTCTGTATTGTGAAATAGTTTGTTCATCCTGTGTAACTTTTATCTTATTCTCCACTTCCACCATTCTAAATTCTAATTTTGCTGCATTTTCAGTAATCTCTTCCATTTTATCGTCAATCCTTTCAATATGCAGGGCAAGACCAGAAAATGCAAATAATATGTCTCCTCTGACCTGTTTGTTCTTTTTCTCCAATAATTCTTCTGTAATAGCCCTCTCTGCAATTATAAGATCTTTTACCTCCTCTTTAATATCCAAAGCAGTCATTTTTAAAGCCTCTTGTAAGTCTTTGAGAGAGATTGCAGGAGGAGGAGAGGGTGGGGGTGATTTTGGTTTAGACTGAGAAACAGGCTAAGTCATTGGGGAGGAAATAGGCGCTTTAGGGACAGAGACCAAACGTTTTGAAGCTATTGTGTTAAATTCAAAGGAGCAAAATTCTTGCTTCTATAATATCACAGTTCTTTACATAATAATAAAAAGAAAGAAAAAAGGGGAAAAAAGAGAAAGAGGAACACAATTCTTGCCTCTATAGTTAAAACATAAACTTTTAACTTTGTTGCAAAGTCAAACAAGAAAGACAGTCGCCATTTTGCCTTTCACTTTCCCTTTCTTCAAAAGGGAAAGTAAACAAAGAGAAGAAAGGGGGGAGAAGATGCTTGCAGGAGTTAAAGTCAATCAATCTTAAATCCACTTTCTCCTGGTCTGCTTCGTCTGCATTTAAATACTCACAAGCCTCCCCCAAAAAAGCAGATGTAGGGGAGGCGCCTTGCTTCATCCCAGAACTTCGGGACAAAGACGTCCTGGAGTGCGAAGTTGGCTCAGGCTCCGAGGGAGCTCTACCCTCCGATCCCTGAAATTATGGGGATCCAGGGGAGCTCTTACCTCTACCTGAGCAGCTCTTCTCTTCCCTTTCTCCCAGGGAAGAGATTCAAGCCGCGGGACAGCTGACTGTAAAAGTCCTGCAGCTTTTACACAACCCAGGAACGGGCTACTTTGTGAAAAGCAGCCATCGTAGCTGCTTGATCACACCGGAAGTTGAAAAGACGAATGTTAAGATAGAAATATATGTTATTTTAGAACAAGTATTGTATATAAAACTTAAATGTATATGTAGAGATGAAGAACTGATTGTAAAAAATGGAATAATCTGATAAGAATGTATATACTGGAATGTCACATCAAATCCAATGTTTGTTTGTTTTTAATTGTATTGTAAATAAAATTTGAAAAAAAATCAATACATTTTGTGTTAACAACTTCATAGACTGACTATGCACATTTTAAATTCCATATTTAACAGACACCACAGTTCATCCTATAATTTTTTAAAGTAATGTTATTGTGTGCCTTGGTCATTGATGTAAACTTGTCTGAATTTTCTTCAGTATTAAAGAGCAGCAGGTGTATTCCAATAATGAGCCAATAAATCAATAATACATTGGTTTTTATCCACTTGGATTTTTAAAATGGCATAGTGTTCAGGAAAGTTTGTATGAAGGAACAGTAGTTGAGGATGCAAACTGAGCTGTTTATGTAAACCATACATTTGTAAGATGCAATAATGCTTTTACTTCACACCAGCTTTTATGTTTGCCTAAACAATATATTTAACACAGCTACATAAACACAAAGAATTTGGGGGATAGTGGTGGAATGGCAGCATCTTTTGATGCAGATTTAAAGGCTGATTCAGAGGACTATGATTTTTTAGAATAGATTTTCCTCAGATGGCACATGGATCCAACTCTTGCTTAAAGGGGTTGCAAAAAAACTCCAAGCTTAGAGGGCACCAAGGACCCCACAGTGAAGACAGAAGCACAATTCACAAGTGAAAACATACCAGGATAATGTTGGAGGATCCGGTCTAGGTCAGTCACCAGGGCACAGTTTGGTCTTCCAAGCTTTCAGACTTGTGCTGGACCCCACTCTCAGGGAACTTCTCTCCTTCCAGAAGTAGAACTGAAACATGAACTACTCTATGGACTGATCTGGTTTGTATCCTGGCATTCACTGTCATATCTTTCTTCTTTTGTCCCTGAGCGTGGTCATGCTTACCTTTTTTGTACTCATGTATCTCTGAAAACCAAAAACTACTATAAAGACAAGGAACACAAAAGATGGTCACTGTTTATAATATAAAAAAAAACTTGTTCTCTTTTGTGTAACATGAGATTTTAGTTATTGATTGAGAATATGCATTTCTCTCCCGTCAAATATTTTATGTTTCCACTACAAAAAAGAAGTTGCAGAAGTTAATAAAAAAGCTATTATTTCATAATTTTCAGCTATGAAAAACCAGATGGAAAATGACTCTATGAGTCAACTGATGATAAAAATACAAAACTGAGGCAAATAAGTGGCAAAGATTCATATAAAAACTGCAGCTACAAGCCCTCACATGTGGTAGATTTTTAGTCAAATGACAGCATCCTGAAAAATTCTCCAGACTAATCAAATTACCTAACAAATAAATAATATGTGCTGAGTTGCTGGAAATGATAAAGCAGGGCAGGTGTATCTGTCTGATGTGTAAATAAGCTATAACTCAATATTATAGTACAGATTTTTGCCTTCAGTTCTAAGCATTTGTAGGCTATATTACAGAAACCTCTGCTTGAAACTCCTGTAAGGTATTACAAGTCATATCAACAAATGGGCTAAAGTGAGGATCTTTTTACAATATACAATATGTATATTATATTATAATACTATTCCTGTATGTCAAATTATTTCTAAAAAAACAGGTAGAAAATGTGAAATAAATTCAGTCTGCAATGTTTATAAAGAGAAACTTTTGGAGTACCTCTTATTTATATAACTCTAGCATAAATACCTGAGGATTTATTTAAAGGAGAAAAACTATATGATCTTTCTGGATTTTTATATGCATTTCCTAATGCAGTTTTTTTCTTTTAAAAAATGCAAAATTCCTCTATACATTTTATGAATTACATGCTGTGTATCTTTTTTTTCTTTTTTCCCCAAATTATGCTAGCATTTCTTATGCTATGCAACTCAATAGAATGTCCAGATTCACTCCTAGCCAAATTTGCAACCATGTTCTTTTTATGTCATTTGGGCCAGGTTCAGACATCCTATACACTTAAAAAGACCAACTAAAACTAGTCAGTGATACAGCTTTGAAGCAAATATTTCAATAGTGGCAGTTGCTTTCCAGCCCGAAGCCAAAGTAGAAGAGTATTTTGTTTAGTGAGTAAAATGTTTCATGGGGTAATTATCACAGACCTACAGTACTAATCCATCATGAACAAGGCTTGTTCAATCCATAGTCATGGTGTGAAAGTTTGGACGTGTATTGTCAACATCTGACAGTAGAAGCATAGTGATTTTGTTCCTAAAACAGAATGGAGTTTGTGGAGCACTCTGCTACACTTAAAGCAGAAGTGGCTTCACAGCACATATTTTTGGTAGATTTGGTATATATTCCAGAATATCTGAATATCTGAAAGGTCCTTGAATCATGTGGGTTTCATCTACTTAAAAAATAAAAAGTTAAAAAAGAATAGATTTCATCAGCAGAGACCATAAGATTTCTTTCCACTCAGCTAAGATTGCTTGTTTGGCTAGGACCTTTCTAAATAAAAGACATTTGACCTTACAGTCAAAACAAAACAAAACAAATCCCTAAACTGTTTCCTGTTTTGCAAAGTCTCAGCAAGCATTCTATAGCTTGCAGTCAATGTCGACTGTATGTTGCTAAACTAAATACCTCAAGAGCTGTTTATATCAGGAGGGGCATGGAGAACCCAAGACTTTTCTACTAAGAAAGGGCTAAAAGATCAGGATGTATGGACAAAATAAATGCTCAAGAAAGCATTCTTCTATAGCACCAAAAGATAAAAAATGTTGGTTTGATCTTTGATCTTTCAGTATTCTATCATGGCTAGAAATGACATCTTGCAGGATAACTGTCCACAAAGCACTGTATGTAGGGAAACAATAACCCAAACAGAAATGGAACAAGCATCATTTTTTTTTACTTGTTTCAAGATTTAAAGTCACAAACTATTTTTTCCTCTCCAATTTAATTGGAATCAAATGATTTATAAATTTCAGATTACATTCCTATAAATGCTTTCCAATATATCAACAAGTTATATTGATCTTATGGAGCTAACTTCTAAAAGTTGATATGTTCAATATCAACTCCTTATTTTCTTATATATCATTTCTTATTTATTTGTTTTTCCCCTACTAGATGTTCTATACATAAAAGCTATGAAGCCAAATATGATTATGGACAGTTTGTAAGCACAGAGAAAAAGACATTTCACTATTACTGTCACCCTTTTCTAAGCTGGTGTCCTCTAGGCTTTCTGAACCCTAACAAAGCGCACACACTGCAACAACCTAAACATCAGAAAAAGAAACAAATCATCTAGACAGCATCTTCTGAAAAATGGATACCCACAGAACTTTATCAAAAATGCCTGACCTCTCAACCTACTACAGCACAATCAACACAAGCTGTGAAAAAGATAATACTGTCATGGGAAGGGAGCAGGGAGCAGCATCAACCAATAAATGCAATGTATTTTTCCTGCCTTGGGCATGTGCAATAGGCTGGAGACAGCCTGTCTGGCCCGGGCAGCCTCCTGGTCTGCCCAGGACTCTCTGAAGCTTCCTGCACCTGCTGTGTCAATCACTGCCCGGGACATAACACCCCTCCTCTCTTATTTCAAAACACATAGAACTTGCTATTTTACATTACTACAAATCTAACACCTTTTCAATTCTTTTGAGCATGTTCTGATTTCTAAGGAACCTACCCTAAGCCTGCCCATCTACTAACAGGAACTTCACATAGTTCTGCAAATACTTTGATGGGCCTCTGGCCTGCTCTGATCTTCTTGGAGTGGTTGCAAGTGCCCGGTCTACAAGCTTGCCTGCCAGGCTCGGCAGACTGGAACGTTGATGCTCACTAGGTACAGGTGAACCCACATCATGCTGACTGGCCGGGTCCTGTAAACCCAGACCAGAGTTCCTTGGTGTGGTGGAATTCCCCAGATCCACGATAAACCCCTCAGGCCAGCAGACAGAGTGGCCTAAACAGCTGGTTGTGTGCAATGTCCCATGGACCCAGTGCCAGAGTCAGGAGCCGCCTCATTGGCAAACCCCTATGTGCAGAGTGCAAACCCCTGCTTCCGCAGGAAGACTGAGATCCACGATCGTGATCGTGGTCCTCTTCCCTCCCGAGAGCAGAGTCAGGAAGGGTGACTGGGTAACCTCCATCACAGCTGGTCAATGTGTCGACGCAACACACGACCATCTTCCAGGGCTACTTTGTATGACAGCGGCCCAGTGACTTTGCAGACCACTGCTGTCACCCAGAGATGTCCAGGTCCATAGTTCCTTGCCCAAACCGGATCGCCCACCTGTAGTCTCCTCGGTGCCCATGACTTTGAAACCTGTGAAGCCACCTGGTCTGGGTGCAACCTATCCAGTTTAGTAATGAGACGACGACCCCAGTGGAGTTCAGCTGGGCTTTTGCCAGTAGCTGTGCAAAGTGTGCTGCGGTGGCAAAGGAGAAAATCAGCTAATCTGTGATGCCAACTTCCATGAGTGAGCCTCTTCAAGGCGTCTTTGGTTGTGAACACCATGCGCTCATCTTGGCCATTGGAAGCTGGATGAAAGAGTGCCAAAGTAGCATGGTGGATCATGTTGGCCTGTAGAAAAGCCTGAAACTCAGAAGAAGTGTATTGAGGGCTGTTGTCGGAGACAAGAACATCTGGGAGCCCATGGGAGGCGAAGATCCCCCTCAACACCTGGATGGTCCTGGCAGTCATCATAGTGGACACTGGAACGACCTCTAGCCATTTAGAATGACTGTCCACAACAATGAGGAAGAATTGCCCCTGAAAGGGGCCAGCATAGTCAATATGAACCCTCAACCAAGGAGCATGTGTTGTCCTCCCACCTGTGTACAGGAGCCTGTGGCATTTCAAGCCTGGACTGTTGGCAGATGTGGCAACCCTGAACCTGGGTCTCAATCTATAATAATAATAGTAAAGTTGGAAGGTACCTTGGAGGTCATCTAGTCCAACCCCCCACTGATTAGTTGTTCTCACTGTCAGGAAGTTTCTCCTTAGTTCTAGGTTGCTTCTCTCCTTGATTAGTTTCCACCTGTTGCTTCTTGTCCTGCCTTCAGGTGCTTTGGAAAATAGCTTAATTCCCTCTTCTTTATGGCAGCCCCTGAGATATTGGAATACTGCTATCATGTCCCCCCTTGTCCTTCTCTTCGTTAAACTAGACATACCCAATTCTAGCAACCGTTCCTTATATGTTTTAGCCTCCAGTCCCCTAATCATCTTTGTTGCTCTTCTCTGTACTCTTTCTAGAGTCTCAACATCTTTTTTACATCGTGGTGACCAAAACTGGATGCAGTATTCCAAGTGTGGCCTTACCAAGGCATTGAAGAGTGGTATTAATACTTCACGTGATCTTGATTCTATCCCTCTGTTAATGCAGCCTAGCACTGTGTTGGCCTTTTTGGCAGCTGCAGCACACTGCTGGCTCATATTTAAGTGATTGTCTACTAGGACTCCGAGGTCCCTCTCACAGTTACTACTATTGAGCATGGTGCCACCTATGCTGTACTTGTGCATTTGGTTTTTCTTGCCTAAATGTAGAACCTTGCTTTTTTCACCATTGAATTTCATTTTGTTAGTTAGTGCCCAGTGTTCAAGTCTGTCCAGATCCTTCTGTATCTTAAGCCTGTCTTCTGGAGTGTTGGCTATTCCTGCCAGCTTGGTGTCGTCTGCAAATTTGATGAGTTCCCCATCTATCGCTTCATCCAAATCGTTGATGAAGATGTTGAAGAGTACTGGGCCCAGAACAGAGCCCTGGGGCACCCCACTACACACTTCCCTCCATATAGATGCAGTTCCATTGAGGACCACTCGCTGAGTACGGCCAGTCAACCAGCTATGGATCCATCTGGTGGTGGTTCTGTCTACCCCACATTTTTCTATCTTGTCAAGTAGTAGGTTGTGATCTACTTTATCAAATGCCTTACTGAAGTCCAAATAAATTATGTCCACAGCATTCCTTGATCCACTAATTTTGTCACTTGGTCAAAGAATGCAATAAGATTTGTCTGGCATGATCTATTTTTGACAAACCCATCTCCTCATCAAGCCTCGGCCACCAGAGATAGCTGCGCGCGCCTTCATCCAGACTATTCCCAGATGTCCCTCATGCAGAGACCACAAGACTCTAGTCCTCAATGAGGTTGGGATTACTACCCTGCTACCCCACAGGATACAACCCTTAAAGGTGGATAACTCATGCGTCCGTTTCCAGAAACTCTGGAAATTAGTGCCAGGACACGTGTCAGGCCATCCTGACAGCACCCATGTCAACACATGGGTTAGCATGTGATCATTGACTGTTTCTGCAGCCACATCCCTTGCATTGAGGGGAGACTCAGGCAAATCCTGGATAGCTAATATGTGGTTAGCTGGAGCAGGATCTGATTCTACAAGCTGTAGAGGAAACCTGCTAAGGCCATCTGCATGACCCATTTCTTTGCCTGGTATGTGAACCAGTGAGTAACCATATGCAGAAAGGAAAATTGACCACCTCAACATTCTAGGAGAAATTATGTGTGGGGTTTGCTTGTTTGTTGTAAACAACCCCAGCAATGGCTTATGGTCTGTAAAGACTGTGAAATAGTGACCATACAAAAAGTCATGGAACTTTTTTATGCCAGCCACTATGGCCAAGGCTTCTCTGTCTATATGTGCGTAATTACGCTCATCAGATAATAGACTCCTTGAATAGTAGGCTAGTGGGCCTTGAGGTGACTTAAGACAGCCCCGATCCCATAAGGGGATGCATCACAGGCTATACACACTGGCAGCTGCTCATTGAAATGAGCAAGAACAGCATTTGAAGACAACAATGCCTTGACCTCTGCAAAACTCCTTTCGTGGACTTGTGACTCCTTTTGTGGACTTCCTTGGAGCCTGTTTGTCCAAGAGCCAGTGTAATGGCTCTGCCACTGCAGTCTTGTGAGGGAGGAAAGAATGATAGAAATTTAGAAGCCCAAGGAAGGCTTGAAGTTCGCTCTTCGACTTGGGGCTTGGGACCTGCTGAATCGCTTTGATTCAGCAGGATGGATGCCTTCTGCATCTATATGAAACCCCAGGAATTCAGTGGAAGTGACTCCAATTTTTCATTTGTCTTGCTTAAGCTTTAGCTCCGCTTCGCGGAAGCACAGCAAAACGGTCCGAAGCCTCTCAGCCAAGTTTTCAGGTGATTCCCCCGCAATGAGGACATCATCGAAATATTGGCAAACTCCCAGAATGTTACGGAGAGTTCGCTCCATAACGCTTTGGAAAATGCCAGTGACTATGTTAACCCCAAACTGCAATCTTCTGACTTTGAAAGCTCCCTGTGCATTACGATCATCTGGGCCTCTGCCATTGCCTCATCAACTGGTAACTTGTCAAGTTTGGCAAAAACTCGGCCTCCTTTAAGCCAGGCCAATATGTGGCTCACCACAGGCACCGGATAAGAGTGCTGCTATAACGCTTTGTTTAGCGTGCATTTATAGTCAGCACAAATGCGGACTTCCCCATTGGCCTTAAGTGGAGTGACATGGGTGTTTCCCATGGACTGCTATCCACAGGTTCCAAAATACCTTGCTGAAGCAGTTTGTCCAGCTCAGCATTAATCTTTTGCTTCAGCGCAAAGGGCACCCAACGAGACTTAATTCTAATCAGGGCAATGGATGGGTCCAACTGCAATGCAATTGGAGGCCCCTTGTATGACTCTACTTCTGGGCTAAACACATCAGCAAACTCCTTGCAAACTTCCACAAGACCTGCCATTTGCAAGCTGTGTAGCCCAGTCACTTGAATCCCAAGTGCCTCGAACCAATAGAGTCCAATTAGACTTGTGCGGTTGCCCTCAATCACAACAATGTCCAGGAACCCTTCAAATTGACTAAACTGCACTCTGAGCATGGCCTCCCCTTTCACCCTGATTTGGGAATTCTGAAAATCTATTAAGATCACATTTGATGGCCTGAATTTAACTCGCTGGCCGCTTCTACAGCATATTTGCTTGAGGGTGTCCTGGGATATGATTGACAGAACTGAACCTGTGTCCAATTCCATCATTAAGGGGACCCCCTGCAATTTGACATCAATGTGCAGCTTTTTTCTTCAATGTTTGTTGGGACCCGGTTCTCAAAATACTCCTACGGGACGTGCAGAAACCCACCCTATTCTGGCTGGTGACCCTGATACCTTTCTGAGGCAATTCTTCCAATGGATGGTCTTTCTTGCAATCCAAACAGATGGTGGCTATGTGGCCTTGTTGGCCACATGCCCAGCAAATAGCAGAGCAGAATCGACAATCAGAGCACTTATTGCGTCCTCCACATCCAAAACACTGAGGGAATGGATCTGCCTTGTCAGTTCTCTCTTGGAGCCTTCTCTCTGCTGGCTGCTGCAGATGGTTGACCTCATTTTTGGAATCCAGTTCAGCTACCTCTCGAGCATCCTCTTGATGGATGGAGCCCGAACTCATAGGGTGCTTGGAAAGCCACAAGGCCTTGACTGCTCCTCCCGCTGCTTCATCGGCTGTAATTTCCCTTAGTGCATCCTGGAAGGAAATGTCTTCTTTGCAAAAATCTTTTGTTGCAGCTCATGGCTCCTCAAACCACAAACTAGACAATCTTGAAATTTTTCCTCTAGGTCTTTGAACTCACAGGGCCTAGCAGCTTGTCACAGCACAGCAATAAAGTCCACAGCAGACACTCCTGGACATTGGTCCCACTGTTTGAATATGTGATGCCATGTAATCATCAATAGCTTCAGTTCAAAATGTTCCTTTAACATTTTCTTCAGCTCAGTATAAGTGATGGATTCCAGAGGTACTGGGGCAACCAGATTTTTGGCAATATCAAATGTCTCTTGCCCACAGACATACAGTAATGTTGCAGTTTTGAGCCCGTCTTCCCGAACTTGGTTTACTTGAAAGTAGTTTTCTACTCTGTCCACGTATGAGCTCCAACATTCAGAATGAGCTGTATTGAATTTGAACAAATGCCCTATCTTAGACATCGTTACTTCTTGGAAGTCTCATCAATGCTTCATGCTGCTCCAGCTTGTGAAGGGGTTCCAGGACGAATCTTGCCAAGCTCTCCTCCAGCGTCTTCATACTGGCAGGCAGAGTTGCATGAGTTTGGAACGCCGCACTTCCAAGCACTTCGGGCCTTCCATGGTGAGTCAGCCTATTTTCTTTCATTGTTTTCTTGCAGCACCATCCCACCTTTGTCGCCAATGTTCTGTTCTGAGCGTTAGTAAGGCATTGAGATGAGGCAGGAGTAACAACAGCTGCTTCTTTATTCAATCTTCAACAGAACAACACAAAATGGTGCAGATCCCTTTTATACCCTTCTGCAGGGAGCAGCATTAACCAATAAATGCAATGTATTTTTCCCACCTTGTGCATGTGCAATAGGCTGGAGACAGCCTATCTGGCCCGAGCAGCCTCATAGTCTGCCTAAGACTCTCTGCAGCTTCCTGCACCTGCTGTGTCAATCACAGCCCAGGACATAACAGATTCCTTAATGATTACTCCTGGTTGTTTTCTTCCTGACTTTTCAGGAAAAGGGAAGACACAGCAAGCAATGGCTCCAGTTCTCCAAAATGAGCACAGGATTGCAGCAAAGAGATATCTAGAAAACACTAGTAGGTTGTCCTGATTTTTGCAGCTCTTGACCAGTCAGAATGGATTGTCTTTCTTGAACATTGAAGAGCTATATGTTCAGGTTGTTTGCTTCTAAAGGAAATATATGTGTATATGTAGGTATGTATTTAGTTAGTTGCTTTGTATGGCCTCCCAGTTCTCAATTGGGACTTTGAGTAGCTAACATAGAATTAAAATGTAAAAAAAGAGATCAATGAGATAAAAATAAGATATAGCATGCAATAGAATTAGAATTACATAGCATGGTATTCTGAAGCATTCTACCAAGCCAACAGGCTAGGGCCATCTAAATCCCAGAGAGGAATCTATTACAAAGGGCAGACATAGCCCACTAAAGGGTGTGAGTTCAATTTTTGAGGAGATAGAATCATTGCTAATGTTTTATGATATCCTTTAGCATCACACAGACTTCAAACTTCCCAGATCTCTAGTCTCTAAGTTTAAGACTAATAAAGGTTTATCATTATTGTCTGCCATAAAATCTTTCTGGCATTATTCATTAAAATAAACCAAAAATCCGCAAAACCCTCCTTCCACAAAACTGAGCATAGATGAGACATTCTGTCCTAACAAGCATACAGGGGCTCCAGTCAGGTTTCTAGTGGTAAAATCTCCATTTTTTAAAAAAAATTCAGTACAAGAATACAGTATCTAGCAGGGCTTAATTTCTAGCAATGAGGGAGAAAAACATTTAAAGCAGACACAAGAGTGAGTCATATTATAAACAAATTGATTAACATATTTCATAAAGGTTGTTAAGAGGGAAAAAAAGGATCTAATTGGTATTTTAAACAAAAGAGTAATGAATAAACGTCTGGCTATTGCTGAGAAGAAAAATGTTCCTGTTTTTCTTCTTCTTTTTATGAGATGCAAAAGGTTGAAGAGACAAAGTATGTGTTCATTCCAAATTGGGCAATAGTAATTCAAAAGGATGAGCCCATTGAAAACCTTTAGTACAATTCCTTCTGTTATTAAAGATCATAGCTGATAGGAATATGTGTGCATGCATTCATCAGTATCTGTGTATCTATGTCTAAATAGCTGCTAGTAGGTCATCTTCACAGAACCAGCTACACGCACTTAGACAAATTGATGGATTTTGAACTGGTGGTATCTGCTAATAGCAGTAAGCAGTAAGTAAGAGTAGCAGCAGGAACAACAGCAAGAACTCCAAAGATTTGCCAGGTAATTTCAGTGTCATTTTAATTTCAAACCATGTTCACTCCCATTATCAGGGGCACCATTTGAAAGGCTGCTAATCTAGTCTGTATCTATTCTTTATTATTGAAAGAGTAAATAAAAAAGTGCAAATGCCTTGATTGATCAAAGTCATTATGGATGGAGGAGATTGACAGAGAAAATGTGGCTAGGAATGAAAAAGAAGTAAATAGGATGGAGCATGAATTAACAAATGAACTTAAGCAGAAAATAAATAAATTGGCTGTATATCTGTGAGGGAGGGTTGTAGTAGATCTGAATGTAGTTGATAACATGAAGTGGAGTTGGTGAATACATCTAGGGAAGTACTGTGTTTCTCCAAAAAGAGGCCCGGATCTTATATTTATTTTGGGTCCAAAAGACCCATTAGGGCTTATTTTCAGGGGATCTCTTTTTATTTTTTGCCCTCCAAGCACTAGGCAGAGGCAGAGACAATGGTGCAGAAGGAGAAGGTGGAGCAGCCACAGGTGGGGTGGGGGGCAGCAGGCTCTCTGGAGGACCAGGTTGGAAGACAGGGGCCAAGTGTGCAGGGGCCATGGCATGGCACCACTCCCATCTCACCACCTGCATCACCTTGCCCTGCGGTGGTGGCATCGGCAGCAGGTAGAGGCAGAGGTGAGGGGGCACAGGAACTATAGAGTTTTGCATGATACAAATGAGGTAGAATATACTGTTACTGCACCAAAGCCATTTAATCCAAGGTGACCAATGAATGTGGTTTCAGCTTTTACACTGTCCCTTGACTAGAATATTAGTGGATAAAATTCAGGGATCACTCCCCTTTTCTTTAGCACGGCCCAAGCTCCTCATGCTTCTTTCCACTTCTGCCTCAAAGCCTCAATGATTCAGTTCTCTCCCCACCTTCCGAGTATACAATCCTAAGCCCACCCCCTTCTTTCGACTACCATCTCATCTACCTATTTCCACCCATAAGTGGCAGGCTTTCTTTCTCATTGCTTTTTTCTTCCCCGGGACTGTTTTCTTGTGGAGGGTCTGGAAACATGGCTTTGAAGCAGCAGATGGGTGAGTTTCAATTGCTATGCATGGCATCTCAATGCTGTGAATTCGCTGCATTGCAAAAATTTGTCTTGTTTACTGTCTCACTCTGAAAGGAGAAGGGAGCACCATCCGTTGGTTTTTGGCTTATTGGAGGTCTCCGCTTGGTTTGGTGATTGGCTTTTGGGAGGGCTCCTCTTCAGCCTGGTTTATGATGTGTGCTGAAGTTCTGTCTGATTTAGCAAAGTGAAATTTAGTAGGCCGACAATGCAGGGGCACACGCTTAAAAATCATTTTAGGCCTTATTTTCTTATTGCATCTTATTTTCAGTGAAACATGGTAGAGGGTAAACATAAAGCTCAGAAAATAGTAGACAAGCCATATCCTGTTGGATTATTGTTTCAGATATACTTCATTACTAAACAGAGAAACAAAATGGCCATGGTTGGGCAAAAAAACAGTAGAAGCAGGGAGACTTCTGATTATCTGCCAACTTCTCACTGACTATGCTTGGCATGAGGTTATCATGGGTTGGGATAGCTTGTGAGGAGTTTGGTATGGGCTGGGAAAAATGCATGGGGAGTCCACCCATTCCTTCCTTTCTTTTTCCAGTAGGCAAGTAAATGACTGCTGTTGGATGAAGGAGGGAGGGAGGGATTGGGAACATTGAAAATTAAGATCATGTGACTTCAGCCCAATAGCAGCCATTAGCAATGATGAAGCCATAATTTAAGATAAGATAACCTTTACTGTCACTTTTCTGTGTACACAATGGCGCATATTAAACTAAAATTCTGATGCCCACTCTCAAAATTTCTATGGAGATTCTCAGTTGATGCTTTTTCAAAAGGCAACTGGACTTTCTTATTTTTCTTTGAAGACATTTCACTTCTAATCCAACAAGCTTCTTCAGCCCTGACTGGATGGTAGGGAATGGAAGGATTTTTATACTCCCTGCAGACAGCTGGTCATTTGCATTTTTTTAGAGAGTCATTTCATAAATGCATGGCACAATGTAGGAGAACAACCCATCAGGACAAGATTCGGCAGTCCATCTGCATTTAAAAGACAAAGACTGTCCATATTTTGGCAGAGAAGACTACTGGTTTGAAAGAGGGGTCAAAGAGGCCATCTATGTCAGAATTGAACAACCCTCTCTCAGCAGAGGAGGAGGAATATGGCATCATCTATCTCTAGTCTTCAATACAGTCCTTTCAACAATTCTAAGAAGGCTCCACACTCATTTGCACTACTCAGGTGACCCTGATGACATGGATAAACCTCCAGGTGGCCTCAATGACTCTCTAAAAGAATGCAAATGACTAGCTGTCTGCAAGGAGTATTAAAAAACCTTTCATTCCCCACCATGCAGTCAGAATTGAAGAAGCTTTTTGGATGAGAAGTGAAATGTTTTCAAAAAAACCCGAAGAAAGTCCAGTTGCCTCATGAAAAAAACATCTTTGGGACCCACTCTCAAAAATGTGTATGTATGAGTATCTCTCTCTCTCTCTCTCTCTCTCTCTCACACACACACACACACACACACACACACACACACACACACACACATATATATATATACACATATACATATACATATATATTCTGAGGTTTTCGCGGGTGTTTGTATGTAGGTCTTTGGTCATTCGGGTTTTCTCCCACGTAAAATTGGAAGTGTCTTGACAACGTTTCGACGAAGTCCCATTCATCATCTTCAGGCTGGTGTTTTCAGCTTCGTGCTTCAAGGAGCAATGTGTGGTCTTAGCTGTTTCTTCCTTTTAACTGCCAGTGGGGGTATGAACTGATTGGGTGGGAGCTTGGCTGTATTCTGATTGGGTGGAGGTGTGTTCTGATTGGTTAGGGGCTTGCCTGTGCCCTGATTGGCTGGGGGTTGGCTGTGCTCTGATTGGCTGGGGGATTGGCTGTGCTCTGATTGGCGAACGCGAAGCCAAAAAATAGCAAGGCAGCCCAAAATCTTAAACCCCCCTGCAACTCAGACTAACCTGAGCACAACCAAACAGAACACTCCCCCAGCCAATCAGAGCACAGCCAACCCCCCAGCCAATCAGAGCACAGCCAACCCCCAGCCAATCAGAGCACAGCCACGCCCCTAACCAATCAGAACACACCTCCACCCAATCAGAACACAGCCAAGCTCCCACCCAATCAGTTCATACCCCCACTGGCAGTTAAAAGGAAGAAACAGCTAAGACCACACATTGCTCCTCGAAGCACGAAGCTAAAAACACCAGCCTGAAGATGACGAATGTGACTTCGTCGAAACGTTGCCAAGACACTTCCAATTTTACGCGGGAGAAAACCCGAACAACCAAAGACCTATATATATATATATTTGTTTTTATATATATATATAAAAACAAATAAACATGAGCACCAGGAAAAAATTTAAACTAAAAACATTTAATCTAATGCTAAGCTTTCGTCGGTCAACTACCAACATCATCAGGGCTTAAAACAGGTCAATGGGAGTCTCCTTTATAGTGTTGGCAGTTTTTGCGCACGACTCCTGGACCTCATCATCGGTCCACTCAATGCTCCTAATTGGCTGAATTGTGTATTGTGTTTTCTTGATGTTATTTGGGGCTGCTGCTCTGTTACTTGCTTCCTTTCCTTCACTCTCTCCATTTGTGTGTATGCTAATGTCTAACCCCCCGCCACAGGCTCCTACGATCCACGTATTCCTTCCCCCCTTTTTTTGATTGTTCGTTTCCTCCATATGTATCCAGTTGTTCCCTCTTACCCTATTGGGCTGTGGGCTTGATGTTCTTCCCTCGCCTTCTCCTTCCATTGTCCTTCTAATGCTTCCGTAGCCACCTCCTGCGCTTGTATCCCCTCCTATGGTCTGGGATAGTGTGTTAGATTAAAAAAATAGAATAAACCATAGAAAGTTTTACCTAAAAGTCTTCTTGTAAAGCAATTGCTTTTCTTGCCATAATGTTTATTAAAATTGGGAAAATGGATAGAGGAATTTTAACACATAGAAATTCAGACACAAGGGTAGTGGATAGTGTCTGGTTGAGTGAGGAATGGACATGCAGCAAAAATGTCTGTAGAGGAGAGACTGGATATATCAAGAGAATTTTAGAAGTTGAATGCTTAAGAACTGGAGGAAGAGGAGGAGATACAGCCAAAAATGAATGAATGCTGAATTAATGTGGATTTAATATAAAATAGTCTATGGAGGAAATATGTAGAGGTTATTTGTTCACAAAGAGATGAGAACCGAATCATGAAACAATTATATGAAGGAAGAATGGATGAGTAGAGAGGAAGAAGAAGCTTGAGAAAGTTATGTATAGATAATTGAAAAAACTGATGACATCCCAAAAATGAGAGATGAGAAATCTCAAGAATAAAGACAGTGCTTGAAGCTATGCATAGATGTAATAGGAGTCAAGGTATTTTGTATTCATAAAGAGACATGCAGAGATATAAATATGGTGTTGCTATAAATTAGGTTTAGCTGTGTTTCTTTTTTCTTACTTGTTTCTTACTTCTTTGGCTTATATGCTCTACAAAACATTGCTTATCCAAAAGAAAACAACATGTTGGATATGTATGTAATATATTCCCAATAAATGCTTCTAGTAGATACTACAAAAGTGGATTTTTGCAGCTCACATATACTAACTTTATTATTATACAGCCCTGAGCACTTATAATACATTCCTATATTATCAGTAGCATATTGAAAAAGATCAATCTATCATATTTACATTTAAAGAAATATTTTAGTTAAAAATTCCAAGGAAGAATATATAACTGTTTAGATAATTTGAAACCTACAAAAAAGAAACATCTCCCTGGTAGGTAGGTATTGTATTTTCAAATAAAGTCTATTTTCAAAGTTCAGGGATGTATGAAAGTTCGATGTTCAAGTCTGTGTGTATTGTAGGTCACAGGTCAAATTGTACTCTTGCTGAGATCTATAACTTCAGTATTTGTCCCGAAAATATATATTCTTTGTTAGCTGCAAAAAAAAATCCATAGCTTTGTATTATCTCAAGAGAACAATTGCATTTTTCTTGATGTAGAGAAATGGTTGAGATGAAAAACAAGAACATACAATTCCTGTGTTAGTTTCTTCAAAAGTCAATGAACCAATCTTAAACTTGTGAGCTGAAGGATGCAACACATAAAACTAAAGTTATTTTCTTGGACTGCTTTTCTAACTATACCTAAGTATTTGATTTTGATTCCATCAAATTTTGTAAATATCTGTTATCTCAAATCCATATTTGAAACTTATTTGAGATATCTGGAAAAGGTTTCTGTTGCCTTCTGACCTTTCTCATTTTCTGCCATTCTTTTTATTCTTTTTTCTAAGCATGAGGATAAATTTGTTCAATATAAGGAAAAGAAAGATAGACGATTTTGTAGAATTAGTGATTTAATTATTGATGGAAACCCTGTTACTGTTGAATATATTTTGTAAAAGAAATAGTGACAAGTACCACCTTGGTTTCGAATGAGTCAAGTTCAATCATTTCTTTGTAAAATATCTAGGTCTCATCAATAAGACCATTAACAACTTTTGAAAAATGGTGTATATCTATTTCATTTAATGGTAGGGGAATTTCATCAGTATTATTTAAAATTTATACATTTTAAGCTGCAGGTCTACTTTTCTCCTAAACGTACTTTAAAGCTCATTGAACATTATTTGGGATTTCAACTCAGTGTTTTATTAGAAGACTTTATGGTGTAGAATTTATTTTCAATTTGCTACAGTAAACAATATATTTATATTAAGGCTGTGCATGCTGTAAACAATTATTTGGGAAAAAATGCTTTGAAATATGCAGAAAAATAAAATCTGCATCTCCTTAAAAGAGCTACACCTTCCTTTAGAATTCCATGACAAGGTCAAAGATGATGTAGCAGCTTTAATGAGCTATATTAATGGCATGGCCTAGTCCCTTTCAGGAAGGACAGGAGGACAGGAAGACCTGGAGGAATGTTGTCCATGGGGTCGCGATGGGTCAGACACGACTTCGCAATTAACAACAACAGTCCCTTTCAAAGGAAATGTAACTTAAAACGTATACTCTCAATTTTTATTCTTTTTATCCTTTGTGTTTCTTTTTCTTTTTATCTATCTTTTAATCATTTATTTATTTAATATGTTTATATAATTTATATATTTATTAATTTATTCAATTTGCATGGCTGCTATCTCACATCAAGCAGAAGTAAAAACATCACTATATAAAATCACAACACACAGCAAAAACAAGAACGAATAAAACAGCAACCAACACCATCAAAGCTAATAACAATAATTCACAAGCACGGTTTATCTTTCAGCCTCTTGCCTATTCAGTAACTAACATTTCGTGTGTGTGTGTGTGTGTGTGTGTGTGTGTGTGTGTGTTAACGAGCATAAAATGCATGAACACCAGGAAGTTTATAAAACTATAAAAGTTTTAATGAAGTAAAATGCCAAGCTTTTGCTGGCTACTGCCAGCATCGTCAGGGTAATTTCCAGTCGATAGGAGAAGCTATTTATGGATATGGTGCTCTTTGCGCCCAGCTCCTAGACCTCGTTACGGGTCCCAGCCAATCCACCTGTGTTTCGATCGTAATTTCCATATTGCTAGCTGTTGTTTCCTTGCTTTCCTTGCTTGTATCCATGTCACCACCCTTTCTCCCCTCCTCATATGGCCGTGAGCTAAGGAAACCCCTTGGTTTCCTATGAAAAGATACACAATGTACGTTTGATCATAGGAAACCAAGAGGTTTCCTTAGCTCACGTCATATGAGGAGGGGAGAAAGGGTGATGACATGGATACAAGCAAGGAAAGCTAATAACAATAATTCACAAGCACGGTTTATCTTTCAGCCATGTGTTCGATTTCACCAATGCTGAAGCCATATCCCGGGATGCCACCAAGGGAGGCCGGTTGCTCAAAGAGGCCTGGCTGTCAGACAAGAATTGTATCAACCATCACATAGAACTCTTTCTGGCATACCAGAATTAAAGGGGTGGGAAGGACAGCACCATAACTCACAACAAAGGCAACCAGCCTGTTCTTTGCAGGATCAGAGGCATGGGGGAGCAGGAGAAACAATTGCGACCCCCAGCGAAAACAACAAATTGGCAGTGCATCCTACAGGCAAGATGGACACCCAGGCTCAGCCAGTGATGAGGGGGGATGGGAGTAATGATCAAACGCCACTGGGCAACCTGGGTGGTTATACACGTGTCAGTGGAGGAACAATGTTGGCGAGTAAGAAAAGAGTGGGGGAAGCGCGCCCTACAGATAGCCCAAAGATGGACAGCTCAGTCTGATCAAAAGCAAGTGGGGAGGGGAACAACAAGTGTGGGCAATGGGATGGCCACCCCCGGGGTGCTTGCACACACACCAGGGGGTTAACAGCATTTGCGAGCGGGAGAATGGTGTCAACATGTCCCACAGACAACTCTTTAGCAGACACTCAGGTATGGCTGGTGGCAAGAAGGGATGGGAGTGGAAGGCAAGAGCAACTGGACAGCCAACCCCCAGGCATTTGCACGCATGCAAGAGGAGCAACAGGGCTTTTGAGTGGGAGAACGGTGTCGGAAGCATGCGCCATAGGTAACTCTATGATGGATGCACAGTGTCAACCGGTGACGAGAGGAGTGGGAAACAATGAGCATGAGCGATTGGACAACAATCTCCTGGATTTTCACACAGGCACCAAGAGAGCAACAGCATTGGTGAGCGGAAAAATGGCTCTGGGAGCATGTCTGACAGTCAACTCATTGGCAGATGCTCGGGCTCGGCCAACAGCAAGAGGGAAGGCAAGCGAAGGAGAGAGGGGAGTGGACAGCCAACTCCCAGATGTTTGCATTCAGGCAAGGGGAACAGGGCATGGGAACGGGAGAACGGTGTCGAAAACGTGCTCCACAGTCAACTCTAGGACTGAGGCACAGATGCGGCCGGTGACAAGTGGGGTGAGGAGAGATGAGTGAGAGTAGCTGGATAGGCAACCCCTGGGCACTTGTACATTCAGAAGAACAACAGAGCAACCGGGGGTAGGAGAGCAGCCTCGAAAACTGCCAACATGATAGGTGGTAATGAGCAGGCCAATGACCCGATTGAGGAGCAGGGCGCAGAGGCAGCCAGTTATATAAGCATACTCCCAGATCCTATGTTTTATACTGTGACAATGTTGGCAGTTTGGCCAACGAAAGCTAAGTACTTTTGTATATTAAACAGTTTCATTTATATTCTTACCCTGGTGATCGAGTTTATTTGTTATTTTTACTATATGTGTATACCCAAGATTTGCATTTTTAACATAATTAGGGATATATATATATATATATATATATATATATATATATATATATATATATATATATATATACACTGAGGTTTTCGTGGGTGTTTGTATGTAGGTCTTTGGTTGTTCGGGTTTTCTCCGCATAAAATTGGAAGTGTCTTGGTGACGTTTCGACGAAGTCCCATTCGTCATCTTCAGGCTGGTGTTTTTCAGCTTCGTGCTTCAAGCTGAAAACACCAGCCTGAAGATGACGAATGGGACTTCGTCAAAACGTCACCAAGACACTTCCAATTTTATGCGGGAGAAAACCCAAACAACCAAAGACCTACACACACACACACACACACACACACACACAAACACACACATATATATATATATATATATATATATATATATATATATATATATATATGTAGGTCTTTGGTTGTTCGGGTTTTCTCCCGCGTAAAATTGGAAGTGTCTTGGCGACGTTTCGACGAAGTCCCATTCGTCATCTTCAGGCTGGTGTTTTCAGCTTCGTGCTTCGAGCAGCAATGTGTGGTCTTAGCTGTTTCTTCCTTTTAACTGCCAGTGGGGGTATGAACTGATTGGGTGGGAGCTTGGCTGTGTTCTGATTGGGTGGAGGTGTGTTCTGATTGGTTAGGGGCTTGGCTGTGCTCTGATTGGCTGGGGGGTTTGGCTGTGCTCTGATTGGCTGGGGGAGTGTTCTGTTTGGTTGTGCTCAGGTTAGTCTGAGTTGCAGAGGGGTTTAAGATTGTGATGTCACCACCACACATCCACGCAAAAAACAAACCCAAAGCCACACTGATGATGAGGCATGACCACAAACCAGAAGCCAGACCACAGCTGCATCATTAGCCACTTTAAACCCCTCCAATCCATACATGAAGCAAACTGACACCCTCCATGAAGAGGAGGCACGACCACGAACGCGAAGCCAAAAAATAGCAAGGTAGCCCAAAATCTTAAACCCCTCTGCAACTCAGACTAACCTGAGCACAACCAAACAGAACACTCCCCCAGCCAATCAGAGCACAGCCAACCCCCCAGCCAATCAGAGCACAGCAAGCCCCTAACCAATCAGAACACACCTCCACCCAATCAGAACACAGCCAAGCTCCCACCCAATCAGTTCATACCCCCACTGGCAGTTAAAAGGAAGAAACAGCTAAGACCACACATTGCTGCTCGAAGCACGAAGCTGAAAACACCAGCCTGAAGATGATGAATGGGACTTCGTCGAAACGTCGCCAAGACACTTCCAATTTTACGTGGGAGAAAACCCGAACAACCAAAGACCTACATACAAACACCCGCGAAAACCTCAGAAAAGATATATATGTGTGTATATATATATATATATATATATATATATATATATATATATATATATAAAATGGGATATTACATATTATATAAATAGTATATAAAAATTCCTCATATACTTGGCAGATTGAGTCCCACGCTTTGCCATTATTAAAATACATTTATTCAAATCAATAGGTCTAACTAGTTTCTGATTTGAATATATTAATTTTTAAGTTTACATAGGACTTATTATTTTGAAACAGATATGTTCAAAGACTATCACAAGCTACTTCCCATCCTTCATAAGACTTCACGTTGATAAACAATTTCAGCTGAATGTATTTTTCATATTTTCGTTTTGTCCAAGAAATCTAATTATGAAGTCCATTTGGTGATTTTGAATTAGTGTCAACTGTCCGGCTGGCTAATTCAATACTGAAGAAACTCTATGGTCTTGAGATGCCATAAGAGATAATGTTTATTGATTACACATACTGGCACTGAAGAAAATCAACCAATCACATCCCTTCAGTTTGTTATGGGAACAGTCCACTTCTCCATCAGACACCTGCTTTTGATGATCTTGGATTTCACAGTTTATGGACGGCTTCTTGAAATTCCCGTTTCTTTCCCAGGCTTTCCCTCCCCCCTTTTTCTATAGCAAGCTGAGTAGCGACAGAGGTTAGCAATCATCTTAGCATACTTTCCATTTGAATTATAAGTTTAGTGGAAAAGAAGCCAAATCTCAATACCTCTATATGAGAAAGTAATGGACTGATTCAAAATCAACCTAATGGATTTCATAACTAGGCAAGAATTAGCAATGGGCTTGGAACATTTATACAAAATGTATATAAAAAATTATCTATAGCCAGACCCTTCCCTGTTCTCCATCTTCATCAATCTCTGGATCACAAAGATGAAATCTGATACTCAGCACAGAAAAAAACCACATTTTTTATGCTGAAAATAAATTAACAAAATGATTCCCCAATGAGAATTGTTGTAACTCAATCAACAGCCTGATTTTGAGTTGAGCTAAGATATTTTCAAGACCTATTCAGAATTAATATTCCTCATGGAAATCAGAGGCTGATTCTTTGCCAATCCCAAAGGTCATTTCATAATAGAGAAATAAGCTTGTCCTAAACTTCTTATCCAAACTGTTACAAACTGCTGCATCTGTCACTTGCTGTGTCTTTTGGCACTACTACAGATAAATGAAGTTTCTTTGCCATAATATGATTAAAGAATCAGATCCAATCTAGCAGACTGGTGTTCTCTCCCACCCAAGCCCCCTCTTCTCTATCTCTTATGCCTTTAGATTGAGTAGAATTGCTAGAAGTTTTGATTTAGAGCTGATTGTACATTAGGAGGAACGTACAAAACATATCATATGGTCTCTGGACATTATACTGGTCCACAGCGTCTTAGGTACTTTGCAATTTCTAAACAGTTTTAGAGGAATCTTCACATAAAACATATTGAAGCGTTCAAGGCAGGAGGGGGGCAACAAAGATGTAAATAATCATTGTTCAAACTGATTACTTCAGGAGAAATTGCAGTTGACACACTAGCTGCAGTGGTACATATATATTCCTTGCCACAATCACCTTTTATAATCCTGTGATGGCTGGAGATAAGGACATTATCAAACTATAAAACTGCTCTTTTAGGAGGAGTACAAAAAGCTTAATCCAGAACAAGCTATATTATATATGTATTTACAGTATGTAATGTCCACCTATACTAAACAGGGACTCCTGGATATATATGATTAAAGATACACAAACACAAACACACACACACACACTACCCTTCTTCCATGACTTACAATCACTAGCATTCAAAACTAAACAATAAGCACACTTACAGAAAAATAAATACAACATCACCATCAACAACAACAGAACTCATTTAACTACATGCTTGAGGAAGAGGTTGGGGCCATCTGAATCTCCAGGACTTTACAACGATCATCTTTATCTTCTCTGGATTTAATTTCAGTTTTTTATTCCTCATCCATCTGTTTATCAGAATTGAGGATTAAGCAAAGTTAAGATAATTAGTTTTCTAGCACAAAGAAAATCACTACAAAACAATTTCCACCTCCACCAAACAATCAGAAATCAACATGACCGATGATCCTGAAAGCCACCAAAAGACCAAAGAGAACTTGAAGATTTACATTCTCTCCATTTTATTTCCAGTGTAAAACATCTACTGAGATGACCAAAGCACTTTTTGTGCCATATTTCAGATAAAAAATCCATTGCACTATTAAAATGAGTATATAAAGCCAGTTTTATTCCAATGCATCTGGAACTGTAGGACCACCTTTTTCAGAAATGGAATATTTGACATTGGCTTATAATTTTGAAGAGGGATGCAGTAGCTTAGCGGTTAAGAAGCTGTACTGGTTAACTGGAAAGTTGGCAGTTCAAAACAGTTCAAGCTATATCTCCATTCACCTAGATATAGATGGGGTGATGGAGTGAGCTCCCATTCTTGCATCAGCTCCTGACAACCTAGCAGTTCAAAACATGCAAATGAAAGTAGATGAATAGGTACCACTTTGGTGGGAAGGTAACAGTATTCTGTGCATCACAATGTATAGTTATGCTGGCCATATGACCACGGAAGTGTCTTTGGATAATGCTGGCTCTCCCAGCACCATCCCTTAGATCAGATGTGACTGGGCAGAGGAAATCTAACATTTAATTAGGAAGATCTTCTAGGTGAATGGGGGTATAACTTTTTCAATAAAGGTGTTATCTGTTTCTTCATTTAAGTAATTTATGCTCTAGGAAGCACCAGTTGTGGGATTTGTTCAACCAGGAAGGGCAATGTGCAAGCAATAAAACAGTGGCACCTACCAAATCCAATATACACATTGCTGTAAATATGGCCCCCAAATCAATTAAAACAGGTCCATGGTCATCATAGCAGACATAAAAGTTCAAAATACTCTTTAGCACAAACACTGAAATACTCCAAGGGAAAAAAGTCAATGCCATATGAGATCAGGAAGGAGAATGTTATATATACCACTTTTTTATGGTTAACTAAGATAAGAGTCCTGAGTGAATTTGACTCAGGAGGAAAAGTTCACACTCTTTTACATTGCTTGGATAGAATTGATCCCAGGCACAAAGGAAGCAATTTTAGGCATACTACAGGAGAAAAGCAGGCACATGTTTGGGTAATTTACCCTAGAAAATATTATACAGTGTAATTTGAAGTTAATAATCCATATGACATGGAGCCCTAATTTGCAGGCAAACTCTGCTCAGAGCCTGGAGTTCGATTCTGACAGAACTCAAGGTTGACTCAGCCTACCATCTTTCAAAGTCTGTAAAGTGAGAACCTAGATTGTTGGGTGCAATATGCCAATACTGTATAATGCTGAGAGTGTGTTGTATAGTGGAACAGTATATAAGTCTATGTGCTATTGCTGTGACATGTTACACAGATATAAAAAAAAGCATGCATATACACAATTTAACTCTTCCCTGAAACAAATGTCCCAGAACACAGCCACTGTCTTTTAAAGTATAATTTGAGTCAGAACATCATCAGTCATTTTTATTCTTTTTATTATTATATAAATCTTAAATTATATTAAATTGAGAGCAAGTTTGTTGTAGTGATTATGTCATTAGTCTAGAAATTGTGAGACCGTGTTTTCTAAACTCACCTTAGGAGCAAATCCAGTTAGGTGGCCTTGGACTAGTAGCTTTTTTTCAGCCCTAGGAAGAAGACAATGATAAACCAATTTTGAAAAATATTCCAAAAATCTGCAGGGACTTGTCCAGGTGTTTCCCAATAATCCAACATGATTCAAAGGAATTCATTGCATTGGCTTCAGATAACAGCTCAGAATTGCCATCACTTATTAGAACTGAGATAGGAAAGTGATTCATACATTAATGCCAGTAAGCCACACATTAATGGTTTTTTGAAACATTTTATGCAAATATCATATAGTAGGGAAACCAACACAAAACTCAGTAGATGGCTATGTTGCTTCATGCCCAACAAACTGGACATAAGACAAAATAACCCTATGCTCTATCTTCCTAAATTTTGAATCCAATTTAATATAATTTTTATTAAATATTTTTTAAATGACAACAAAAACTAAAACAAATTAATATAAAGTAAGACAAAGAAAATAACAAAAAGAAATCAAGAAAAAAAGAGTAAAGTTACAGAAAATATTCAAAGAAGTAACTTTATAATTATATGTTTACCTATTATTTTATGGCTACAGCATAAAAACAGTCTTCTGTTTATAATCTATCTGTATAATCATTATCAAAAATGTTCATTTTTCTGTTTCATGCAAGTAAGGGATTTTCAGTCTGCAATAAATGTGGACATTGCCTTTTCTCTAATCAAAGAAACCAATTCTCAGTGTTCCATCATCTTTACCAACTGCTCCTCTATTGTGAGTAATGCCAGATCTTTCCATCTTTGCTACAATTACCATGTATTTTAAAAGTTTCCACAGCTTTTTTCCCAATTGTTTCCATCAATCTCAAAAGACAAATACCTAATTTAATTGTATATTTTCAAAATAAATTTGAAGTGCCATTATACATTTTCGACAATGTTTATGTAACACACATTAATGGGATACATCATTTTGTAAAAATTCTCTTTTAGAACAAAGTGTAAATTTCAGTCCTTCAGCCACATATTATATTATATAAATAGATTATAATCAAAATTTTAACACATTTTATTATGTATTCTTTCATTTTTCTTTAGTTTAAAATTTTAATAGTTCATACATTTTAGCAACTACATGTTTATCATTTGTACACAATTCTGTTTCAAACTCAGTCTTACAATTTGAAATCTATAAATTCTTTTTCCAATAATTTCTTTCTAATAATTATAAATATGAGAACCATTGATAACTATATCCATCTGCCACCAGTTCTTTCCTTGATTTGATTTTATATTTACATTGACAAATTCTAGTATGTCATAACAAATTAGACATATGTGTTTGCCTATTATTTTTTAATCTATAAAATGCTTGTTGTGCTAAGATGCACAAGGATGTTTTCAGATTTTTATCTATTCCAGCAGTCCCCAACATTTCCACCTTGGCAATCCAGCCTTGTGTGGGAGATGGGCGTATGAGTGGCAAGCACATACATAAGCACACAGCTCCATTGGTATGAGTGGCAGGTACAAAAGGGCATGTGTATGGCAGGTGTGTGTGAGCGGGCAGGGTGCTTGAATGGAGCTTTGTGCATGAGCAGACAATATTTGAATGGAGGGCACCTGTCCTTGTGTGCAAAACTCCACTCATGCAAGAAGAGAGTGCTTGTGCATGAAGCTCCATTCACGCAAAAGGAACTTTGCATATGAGTACCTCCACTCACGCAAGTGGCACTTCACATGTGAGCACAAGTACACTCTGCTCGTGCCCTTCTCTCATGCTAGTGGAGCTTCACGTGCAAGCACAGGGCTCCACCGTTCACACGAGTTGAGCTTCACATGCCCATGTGCTTGTCTGCTGCTGGAGCAGCCAGGTTTCAAACAGGCCACAGCACAGTAGTAGGCCATGGCTACTACTATTCCATATTCTCAATATTGCATATCTAACATAATGATTTTTTTAAAAAAATGCACATTACCCTTGACTTTATCATGCCACAATTATCTATATCAACCAAATCTGAGGAGATATCTGTAACTCCAAAAGCTATCTATTTCTCAACAGCCTCTATCCAAACCAAACAGGAAGTGCAAAGTAAAATTTTGAATAAGATAAATTCAATCCTTCTCTTTGCATCTTATGATAATGATGATGGTGTTATCTATTCCAACTCTTAGCAATGTCATTGGCCAGGTCTCTCTACATCTTCCACAATTGCACTACTTCTTTGGGTTGTTCTATGCTCTGGCTGGTGTTTGTTACTTTTATAAACTTGATATTTTACTCATCTTTTCCCCCCTGTCAAACACATTCACATATATCCTCTGCCACTATTTAAATTGTGCATCACTTGTCAAAACAGGTATTTCTGAAACAAAAATACCATTCTATACGAGACATTCATTTTATCACAGAAATTCTCGCCAGCAATGGCAGCTGTAATTTCTCTCATATTAACATATATTTTTAATTTCATTCCATGTTTTAACATAGTTATTTTGGAATAACATACAATTCACATTTATCATAATGATACCCAGATATTTTATCTTCTTCTCAATCCTAAATCCTCTTTTATTCATCAGATAATAATAATAATAAAGTTGGAAGGAACCTTGCAGTCATCGAGTCCAACCCCCTGTTCAGGAAGGAAACCCTATACCATTTCAGACAAATGGCTGTCCAGTCTCTTCTTAAAAACTTCCAGTGTTGGAGCATTCATCTGTTTGATGTTCTATTTTTACATTTTTTATTAATATCTTCATCTTTTGCTTATTAATCTTGAAATCTACTACTGCATCAAATTATTTTAATTTGTCCATTTATATTTCAATTCCTTTAAAAGATCTTCCAAAATCAAGGATAACTATAGAATGAAGAGTTAATGCTACCCCAAACTTTCAAACTGACTTTTAGATCACATCTGTTTATGCTATAAACCAAAACATACCAGAAGAGGAATTAAAGGAAATTAAAGAGGAATTTGTTACAATGAAAGAGATCACCACAGACCTAAGAACCAGAGATGATTCTTCAAACTTTAAAAGTGACTTTCAGATTACACCTGATTACTCTACAAACCAAAACATACTAAAATATTACTTTATTGAGGATACAGAGGAACTTATTTCACCCTACAAGCATCTTATCTATATTTGTGAGGACCAGAAAAAACAGAGATTGAGATTTGAACCTTTATTGCAGCAAGGTTTCAAGAATAAGAGAAATGGAGGTCCAATCCAGATGACAGGAAGCTTATTACTGCCTCAAATATCATCACAAGCAACAAAGAGAGATTTACCAGTTGAAAGGGAAGCATTGTTGTGGAAACCTGCTTAGCAGAAAAAAAAGCCTAGAATAAGACTGAAAAGAGAAATTTAAAATTATATATATTGGATATAAGGCATTTTAGAACTATGGACTGAATTAAGGATTAAATTTTTGAATAGAAATAAGAAAAAAATGGGTGATTAATGTATGAAAATTACTATATAATGGAATGAAAAAAAATGAAGAGATGTTTTAGATTGGGATTGAATTAAAAATTAATTGAATGTGATTTTAATAAGATGATGTGTTTTGTCCAATAATATGGATGATATTAGGTTTAATAATTAATTGGAGGAAAACAGAACCTTGTCTAAAGGACTCAAATGATTTAAGGTTGTTATTATTTTGTTAACAAAAAAATTGATGGATTGATGGATTAGATATGTATAGGATAGATTAATATTTTATTTTTATTGGGAGATATTTGTGGAAGAAGAAATAAATAAGATTTTTGATGAAATTAAAGAATTAGGACATATTTGGAAGGGATATCTGAACTGATAATGTGTGTATTTGAAGTTAAATTAGATTATGGTCTTGTAATTGCATAAAGCTTTAAAACAGGTTTAGGATTAATAGAAATTTAAGGTAGAAATAGACTAGTTTAAATATATAAGCTATTTGAGGGAAATAGAGAAGGAATATTTGATGTATTGATTGAATTACTTATATATATTTTGTTTTTGGATTTCTGACGACAGCCCCACGGTGTGTCTCGAGCACTTTGTATTAATTAAAAAACCAATAAAATTTATTTTTTAAAAAAAGATCTTTCAAAATCAACATCATGTTATCTGCCAAAACCTTTAACTTACAAGTTTCTTTTTTATTTTTCATACACAGTTCTCTCATCTTGTCTTATATCTGTATTAGCAAAATAAACAAGAGCAGAGACAATGGAAATGTCTTGGTTCTTTTTTTTAATCTTACAGAATTTTGTTAGATCTCCTTTAACAATTATTTATATTTGATTTGTGTAAATCAATCTCATCTATTTTATGAGATTCTCTCCCAAATCCCTGTCTTTCAAATTTAAGTCCAATTCAAATTGTGAAAAACTTCTGCATTTAATAAAATCAATGTAGCTTGTTTTTCATTATGTTCTTCCAAATATATTAGAAATGTCCAACACATTTCTAATATTGTTCTTTAATTGTCTTTTAAGTAAAGGCCCATATTCATCCTCATGAATATATTCTTGCAAAATTATTTTCAATCTATCACTTAGAATCATTGTGAAAAACTTGTAGTCATTATTCAATAATAATATCAGCCTTTTGTTTCTTGTTACAGTCAAATCTTGCCTCTATTTAGTTATTAATGTTACATTGGTCTCTTTCCAATGCTCTGGCATCTTTCCTCCCTATAAGAAAATCATGTTTGTAAAAGGTTATTTTCAAAGCATTTGTAATAAGAACCTCATAATCCATTTGATCCCAGCATCTTTTCTAATTTAATATTTTTATGGTTTCAGAAACTTCCATAATTGCTATAGGTTCATTCATGTAGTGGTGGGATTAAAATACCTGAACATCCAGTTCTCTGCGTGGATGAAGGCCTGGGCCTCCAAGGCCTAGAATGGATTTACGGAAGTGACAACCATGCACTCCTCCAGGCCTCCGAGGTCTAGAACAGACTTCCAGAAGCAGATGGGTTCAGTCGGTTCTCCAAACTTAACAAAATTTAGCTACCAGTTCTACTGAACTGGTGTGAACCAGCTGAATCCCACCACTGAATTTATACCACTTTTATTCTCACATCTGTCGTGATTCCACTGCAGAGCTTGATTACAGGAGAAACTAACAAGGACATGCATCAATCAGTGCCTTATTCAATAATGAAGATATTGCATCCAAAATAAGAATGGGTCCACATGGGTCCTTGTCAAACCCTATTTTTTAGGAGATAAGAGTTAAACAGCTGTTTACATGCTTCCTTCCAATTTAACTTTAGTATTAAAGATATTGTAGTGGCCATGAAGCCACTTTTCTTGCCCTCATTTAATGAACAGAAAATGTCATTGTTAATGTATGCTGATAGCATAACTCTTATAAACTTTACCAAAACTGGCCTTAGAAGCTTATGATCCAGACTAGCTGCTTTCCATGAAAGGAAAAACTGAAGATAAATTATAGTAAAACACAGGTCTTAGTTTTGGCAGAAATAATATTAAACTCACATGGACAATTAATATCTAACAAACAGCCATGTCCCTCTTTTAAATTCCTGGGTGTCACTTTTCATAAATTTCTTTTATGAAAACTATGTTTAATTATACTATGCTAGGAATTGATCAGAGTACAGTAGATGGTATTCTGGGTCCCCCCCATTCTAAAGGCAACTTTTATGCTGGCATGATGTCATCTTCTTCCCTCAGCTGTCCTTGGAGGCTAATATAGAAAGAAAACTCATACTTTCTTTTATTGTTAAGTTCCATCCTGAAATCTCTTCTGTTTTATATTCAGTTGTCTGTTTTTTCTGCTCACTCTGTTTTTATTTTCTGAGAATTTTTGTGTTGTAAAGTTAAATTGGAGATGTGTTCATTTATATTTTTAAAGTTATTTTTAATTTCCTTGTAGTTTGAGATCATTATTTTTCGGATTAGTTGCAACATAGCATAGATAGCATAGATTTCCTTCTGGAAAGTATTTGTTTTTTCTTGATATATTCTTTCTGCAGATCTCTGGTTTTCCATGATAGCTAAAAATCAGGGTTTTCCTTTCTCTGCAGACAGCTTTAGAGTCACAGTTGAGTTGGTATTTGTAATCCAGAAAGGTCAATTCTTTTTTTTAGAGTTTATAACTCTCATTTTGTAGATAGCCCAAAATGTTTTCTTTCTTTTTTGTCACAGCTGTTCTCTGTTGTTAAGACATTGAAGGTCACCAAAACCAAATATCTTTTCCTGGGCTTTGCCAGTCCCCGTAATAAAGCAACTGCTGTTGTATATTTTTATCCACCACTAGATGTCAGCACTAGTCAGTAATAGACAATTGTTTACTTCTATTTTCTTGATTTAAAAGGAAAATCTTTACAGATTTCACTGATTTCAAACTTATCCAAATTAAGTCTTATATTCATCTCATTTCAGTATATTTCTGTTCCCCTTGAAAAGTTTATTCGCCACTTCCCTCTGTAGGAAGGTGGGGCAAAGATTCCCCCACTTCTCACTTTTGGAGGCTTTTTGCTTCTTGGGATTTTTCTTTTTTTCCCAGGAAATCAATTTTCTAATAGAAGAGAAAAAAATCACTGTTCTTACCCAGTTCCAAACACATTGTTTACAGTCAGCTTAAAGTAGTGCTTTTGGGCTTCAGCTGCTTGTAGCTTAGGCTAGACTCTGAAATTAAGCTAGCATTTCTCCTGCTGGTTTCTGGAGAGCTTTTCCCAAACTGATTGGATCGACTGCCATCTCTCCACAATCAACGGGACTTTCTTCCTTCTTTGTTGCCTCTATGGGGCAACCTCAGGCCGATTTAGGGTCCCCTAGCGGGCAGAAATTGACCATAGGGTGCAGAGCCCCGCAATCCCTCAACTGCTGTGCTATTCACAAAACCAGAAGCCAGAAATACTATTTTCTTGCTGCCTTATTTCAGAAACTGGATACTGCTTCCTCCTATAGAGGATACTGCTTCTTCTGCCTACAGCAAAGAATTATCTACAAATATGCAGATTAGCCATCTGGGAAAAAATAGTTTTATTTTTACACTGGGATCAAAACACACGAGTATGTTAAAAACTGACCATCTGCAATTATACACTGTTGGCCTTTTTCCTCATCACTAAAGTTTAAATATTCCAGGAAAGATTGCTTGCAAAGGTATTCATTAATATTTTTTCACTGATTTTCTGCCCCAATCTTTGTGCATTAAATACACCTGGTATTCCAAGTAATCTCAGGAGGAAATCACAATTAATAGGAATTGGTTTTGAACCAATATTTCTGCTATCTATACTACACATTTTCCACATTCAAGACATCTAATATATTTATAGCAGTTTATATTATTTACAATGCATTCAGAAAGTATTCAGACCCCCTTCACTTTTGTCAATTTTGTTATGCAGCAACCTGATTCTACAATGCGGAAATTCATTTTTTTCTCATTAATCTACACTCACTTCCCCATATTGACAAAGAGAAAATAGAAGCTTAGAAATGTCTGTAAATTTATTAAAAATAAAAAACTGAAATATCAGACCCTTCACTTAGTGTTTTGTTGGAGCACCTTTGGCAGCAATTACAGCCTCTAGTCTTTTGGGGTACAATGCGACAAGCTTTGCACACCTGGATTGGGGACTTTTCTGCCATTCTTCCTTGCAAATTCTCTCAAGCTCAGTCAGGTTGGAGGGCAATTGTTGGTGGACAGCCATTTTCAGGTTCCTCCAGAGATGTTCAATAGAGTTCAAGTCAGGGCTCTGGCTGGATCACTCTAGAACATTCACAAAGTTGTCCATAAGTATATCTAACTGCTTCAAATGGAAAATTGTACAAGAACAATTATGAACCACTATGGGCAAAAGTCCAAAAGGATTTAATAGATTGGAAAAAATTGCAATTGTCATTGTTGGGGAGAATTTCAGCTGTAAAAATGAATGTTCTACCAAAGTTTCTTTTTTTGTTTCAGATGATACCTATTCTTAAAAAAGAGGCAAATTTGGAGGAATGGCAAAAGGGTATCAATAATTTTATATGGGCCGGGAAGAAACCAAGGGTTAAATTTAAGATATTACAGGATGCTCGAGAAAGAGGGGGACTTAAGGCACCCAATTTGAAATTATATTATGATGCAGCCGCCCTAACTTGGTTAAGTGATTGGCTTAATTTAACAAATATGGATATTCTTTTTTTGGAAGGTTGGGATTTAATATATGGTTGGCATGCATATTTAATTTTTAATAAGAAAGTTGATCGGACTTTTAAATCACATATTTTGAGGAATGCCTTACTTCGTGTTTGGAAGAAGTATTATTATAGATTAAATTATAAAATACCTATCTGGGGGATTCCCAGACATGCAATTGAGGGAACCTCTAAGGGGACAAATTTTGATAAAATTTCATATAAAGAATTGTTAATTTGTTCTGGTTCGAATTGGCATTTGAAATCCCTAGATGTATTAAGGCAGCAAAATATTCTACAGTCATGGTTTCAATATTTACAAATAATGGATAGATGGACTGTAGACAAGAAAGAGGGAATAACACTAGAAGATAGACAATTGGTTATTCAGATTAAAAACCAAGGTCCGGCTCATATAAAAAGAATATATAATGTTTTATTAGAGTTAGATTCGGAAACAGAATTGGTTAAAGATTGTATGATTAAATGGGCTCAGAATATACAGGAGCCGATCTCATTGGATTTATGGGAGATAATTTGGATAAGAAATGTTAAATTTACACAAGCTCAAAATTTGAGAGAAAATTTTTATAAAATGTTTTATAGATGGCATTTAGATCCTAAAAAATTATCTTGTATGTATTCCAACATACAGCCCAAATGTTGGAGATGTGGCAATAATGATGCGACATACTTTCATATTTGGTGGAATTGTAAAAAAGTAAAGGCTTTTTGGATTATGATTTGGTGGAACATTCAAAAGATTTTTAGAAAGAAGATAAAGTTTACTCCTCAACTATTTTTACTTGGTATTTTTGTTGACTTAAATGAAAAAGAAACTACTTTTATGTTGAATTTATTAACTGCAGCAAGGTTACTAGTAGGTCTATATTGGAAGAAAGATTCTTTGCCTACTTTAGAAGAATGGATATTTAAAGTATCTAGTTTTGCAGAAATGGCAAAAATTTCTGCTTATTTAAAGGATCATACACAAGAAAGATATATTACTGTATGGGGAAGGTGGATAGATTATATTCAGAAAAAATATGGAATTAAAAAGTTTTATTTATTTTATGAATGAATATCAAATATTATAGAGAATTGTTTTATAAGTTATGGAGTTAAAGGTTAATTATGATATTTTTTTTCTTTCTCTTTTTTTTTCTTTTTTTTAATTATTATAATTTTCTTTTTCTTTTTTTTTCCTTAACCCTGTATTCTGCTCTGGGAAGTGAAGGGGGGTGGGGGGGGAGGGAGGGTAAGGGGGGGGGGGTTCTCTATTTTAAAATTTTATTGTATTTTTATAAATGATTGTATGTTTTAAAAAATAAAAATTTTCAATAAAAAAAAAAAGTTGTCCATAAGCCACTCTTGTATTGTCTTGGCTGTGTCTTCGGCCCAGTCTGAAGTCCTGAGTCCTGTTGAGCAGGTTTTCATTGAGAATATCCCTGTACTTTGCTCCAGCTTTCCCTCAACCCTGACCAGTCTCCCAGTCCCTGCTGCTGAAAAACACCCACACAGCATGATGCTGCCACTACCATGTTTAACTGTTGGGATGATATTGGGTAGGTGAAGAATGATGCCTGGTTTCCTCCAGACATAACATTTAGAATTGAGGCCAGTTTAATCTTGGTTTCATCAGACCAGAGAATCTTGTTCTTCACAGTCTGAGAGTCCTTCAGGTGTTTTTTTGCAAAGTCCAAGAAGGCTTTCAAGTGTTTTGCACTGAGGAGGGTCTTCTTTCTAGCCACTTTGCCATAAAATCCAGATCAGTGGAGGGCCACAGTGATGGTTGTCCTTCTGGAACTCTGTCCCATCTCCACACAAGAGCTAAGGAACTTAGTCAGAGTGACCAGTGGGCTCTTGATCACCTGTCTTAGTAAGTCCCTTCTCCCCTGATTGCTCAGTTTGATAGGGCAACCTTGGAAGAGTCCTGGTTGTGCCAAACTTCTTCTATTTGAGAATTATGGAGGCCATTGTGCTCTTAGGCACTTCAGTGCAACAGAAATTTGATTGTAGCCTTCTCCAGATCTATGCCTTGCAATAATCCTGTCTCTGAGCTCTGCAGGCAGTTCCTTTAACCTCATGGCTTTTGCTCTGTATTGCCAGCTGTGAGACTTTCTATAGAATGGTGTGTGCCTTTCCAAATTGTGTTCAATCAATTTAATTTACCACAGATGGATTCCAATCAAGGTATAGAAACAAGTCAGCAACAATCAAGAGAAATGAGAGGCAACAGAGCTAAATTTCATATGTTGTTGCAAAGGGTCTGAATACTTATGCCAATATTTTTTTCCAGTTTTTTATTTTTAATAAATTTACAGACATTTCTAAAATTCTGTTTTCACTTTGTCATTGTGGGATACTGAGCGTAGATTAATGAGAAAAAAATGAACTTCAACAACTGCTGAATCAGACTGCTGCAAAACAAAATTGACAAAAGTGAAGGGGGTCTGAATACTTTCTAAATACACTGTAGCGATCACAATTTCCCATACTACAGATGAACAAAACCCTTATTAGCTGGTTTAAACTACAAAAATACATACATGCATATGTGGATTCTGTTAATGGGTATTGCTCATCTGTTTTCTCAGGTTTAAAATTTCCAGGGGTTACTGGAAAAAAGAAAGAGAAAATGGTAGAGCTCCAAAAGTCTATGAATGACATCCACAAAAATTTCACTAAAAGAAGCAAATGAAAATTTATTTATAGGGTTTTAAGCAGATGTTATACATTGAAGGCAAATTGCTTAGAAACTACGTACAATTTATGTAATTTTAGAATTGCTTACTTTTACACATAAAAAAGAAAATTCAGAAATTCTTTAATATCTTATCTGACTCTGCTACTTAGCCAAAGAACCTTGACTCTAAACATAATTTATTTCAGTTTCATTCAAGATGTTTATAACTCAATTAAGTTTATAAAACTTTTCATCTTGATGGATTTAGTTAATTTTATTTGATTGCACACCTATCATAACTTGGAATAATTTTATTTATTCTTCTTTTGGCATATAAGTGTTTAAATTTCATTTTATTATTTGAATAAGTATAAAATAAGTAGAAATAAAGAACTAGCTTTTAATAAATAACTTAGAAGATAAGATGGTGGTTCATTGGCACAGGCATTATTTTGCCTGGAAAAGTCCCAGTTTTTATCCCTGGCACAAAGGATATATATCTATATCTTCCTTAAACTTTTGAGCCATATTGCCAATTAGAAAATATAACATTGGGATAGATGGGCCAACAGTTGGTCTGCAAGAAAGAGTTGGGATCTGTGTTGTCATCTGAGACTTGATGAAAGACTCAACTATTTGGATAACCAGTCATCTCCTGTCAGAATATTTTTATAATTACTTTAAAGACATGGATACAGAATACCCAGGGCATGTGTGGAATTGTATGTAATCTCTTTGCCCATGCAATATAAGAGGTGGAACTGGAGAACAGACTTCCCCAAGAGGAATCTAGCCACGCTAATTTTTTAATCTATTTGCCAATGTCCCTTCTGAAAACAAAGAAAGCAAAAGGAAAAGGGGAATTCTAAACACAATCCCCCAACCTTTAGAATGACTAAAACAATTTCTCACCCTCTCTGGTGTTCTGAAAGGAGCATCACAACAGATAGCAGTCTTCTCTGGCAATGGCTATATACAAAATTATATGAAATAAATTCTAGTTCATTATATGGTAACATTAACAGATTCCTGCAAATTTGAAGGCACAAGACTCCAACCGTCAACAACAACAACAACAACAACAATTGTTATGTCCTGGGCCTGCTGAATGACTAAGCAGGCTCAGGAGGCTGCAGAAGGCCCGGGCAGACCATGTGGTTGTCTGGGACCAGACAGGCTATCTCCAGCCTTGTGAGCATGTGCAAGGTGGGAGACTAGTCTTGCATTGATACACTGATGCTGTCCCTGCAAAGGGAGTATAAAAGGGCCAGCACCATTTTGTTTGCTGTTCTGTTCTGTTTGTGATCTCAATAAAGAAGTTGTTACTCCTGCCTCGCTTCGATGTCTCTGATTCTAAAACAGAACAATAATAATAATGTTGGAAGGGACCTTGGAGGGACTTTCCTGCTCAGGCAGGAAACCCTATACCAGGGGTAGGCAACCCAAAACACTCAAAGAGCCACTTGGACCCGTTTCCCACCAAAAACAAAACACCGGGAGCCACAAAACCCTTTTGATATCTAAAATGAAGATAACACTGCATATATCCTTTTTTACCTTTATTATAGGTGTGTGTGCGCGCGTGCGCGCGCACGCGTGTGTGTGTATGAATGTATGTGTGTGTGTATACACACACACACACACATATATCAAAAATAAAACTAAAAATATGACTCTTGGGAATATCCATACTATTAAAACAATGATCACCAAGAGAATGCTTTAAGAGAATAAAATTACATACACACACAGGTTAAAAAAAGGATATATGCAGTGTTATCTTCATTTTAGATGTCAAAAGGGTCTCTCTCTCTCTGTCTCTCTCTCTCCCTCTCTATCTGCCCTTGGTCTGCCACTCCTCTTCCCCCACTCTCTCTCTCTCTCTCCCTCTCTCTCTCTCTCTCTCTCTCTCTCTTTCTCTCTCTCTCTTTCCCCCCCCTCCTATCTGCTGCTCACCTGGCAAGCTTCAAGCTGTTGTCCAACAAGCTCAGGGGTAAGCAACCTCGTCTCTTTTATGACTCATGGACTTCAACTCCCAGAATTCCTGAGTCAGCCTAGCTGGGCTAGCTAGCTCTCTCCTGCCCTTCCTGCTTCCTGCAGAGATGCAGCAAAGGTAGGAGCTCCGCCCAGTAAGCTTTTCAGCTCCTCGGAGAACACTGTGAGTGCACTCTCTTTTATACATACACAGAGAGAGAGAGAGAGAGAGAGAGAGAGGGAAGCAGGGAAGCGCAATTGCCTCTCTCTGTCTCTATCTCTCTCTGCAAAGGCAGAGGAGGCTGGGAGCCACAGGGGAAGGCTCAAAGAGCCGCATGTGGCTCCGGAGCCGCAGGTTCCCGACCTGTGCCCTATACCATTTCAGACAAATGGCTGTCCAGTCTCTTCTTAAAAACTTCCAGTGTTGGAGCAGCTTCTGAAGGCAGGTTGTTCCACTGGTTAATTGTTCTAACTGTCAGGAAATTTCTCCTTAATTCGAGGTTGCTTCTCTCCTTGATTAGTTTCCATTCGTTGCTTCTTGTACTGCCTTCAGATGCTTTGGACAACAGCTTGACTCCCTCTTCTTTGTGGCAGCCCCTGAAATATTGGAACACTGCTATCATGTCCCCTCTCATCCTTCTCTTCATTAAACTAGACATAACCAATTCCAGCAACTGTTCCTTATGTTTTAGCGTCCAGTCCCCTAATCATCTTTGTTGCTCTTCTCTGTACTCTTTCTAGAGTATCAACATCTGTTTTACAAAAACTGGATGCAGTATTCCAAGTGTGGCCTTACCAAGGCATTGTAAAGTGGTATTAATACTTCATGTGATATTGATTCTATCCCTCTGTTAATGCAGCCTAACACTATATTGGCTTTTTTGGCAACTGCAGCATACTGCTGGCTTGTATCTAAGTGATTGTCCACTAGGACTCCGACATCCCTCTCACCGTTGCTACTATTGAGCAAGGTACCACCTATACTATACCTGTACATTTGATTTTTCTCGCCATCCCAGCACAGAAAAAACAAAGGAAAGACCTAAAAGTTTGTTTTGTCAAATTCCCCATCAAGAAGGAAGATAAAAGACTTCCGCTTCCAGATCGCGGCACCTCAGTTGTACAAAGAGATCTCTCTCTTTGTCAGCTGTTTTCCCTCCACCGGTAGACCCTTATGTGGGTCTTAAATTGCCCTGTAGGGGTGTCTACCATCGAGGAGGCTTTGCTTGGCTGCGGTGGAGTGTAGGCTCCCCCGGCAGTCCGAGCTAACTCCGTAGGGCCGACGGAGAAGAAGATCAGCCAGTAAAATGGCCGATCACTTAGCTGTGCCAGCTGAAGTCAGAAAATCATCTAAGCATAAAGAACCATCATGGTGAATCATTTGAGACTTTTCCTCCCTCTCTCTGTCCTGACTATTTGCTTGTAAAAAGTTTTTGATCACATCCCTGTCTTAAGAGAGCAGCTTCTGTCTACTTGGGAAATAAAGTTTTAAAAGAACTAAAAATAATTAAAGCTTTATTGACTACTTGATTTTTCTTTTTGGATACCTAGGGGCCCTGGAAAAAAATAAAATAAAAAAGAAACACTATATTTTTTACTCTATCTATTATATTGGAGATATTTGCTTTTGCTTTTTCTGCTTCTAAAAGAGATAAATTTTTACCTATTTGGAAGAAAGAGTTTACAGTCCACTGAGGACATCTTATGGCAAATAATCCCATTACAACTCTATCTTCTTTTGCTGTTTGAAGATGAATTTGACTTTCAAATAAAGGAAAAAGATAAAAGATTTGCAACAGCTGTTGTGAATTTGTTTATTAGAATTTTCGAGGTGGATATTTGTTGACCTTTTTGAAATATTTAATTTAAAAAATTAAAGACTATTCTTGATCAAAGACTATTTCACCATTGAAATGGAGGAACCTTATTCACAGCTCGACTATGAACTTATATTGGAAAAGATTTTGGAAGCTACAAACTATTTGAAAGCTTATATAAAATCTTGGAGAAAAATCAAAGATGATACTAGAGAACCACAAACTGACTTTCAACTATCAGTTCAAAATATAGACCAAAGAATAACGGAGGAAGAACAGAGTAACCCTAGAGAGGTTCCTTCTCAACAAGATATACAACTAAGCGAGACAGAGGAACTGCACTTACAATTTAATTATGAACTTACAGTAGAAACTACTGAGCAAATTAATTCTACACAATCCTACTTACGACTTATGGAGAATATTGATGATCAAAGAATAACATTAACTGAGCTATTTGATCTCCCAAAAATAACAGAGCTTGACATTCAGCTACAAGTCATTGAAAATTGTGATAAAATTGACTATACTATTCAGATGATATTGGAAGAAAGAGAAGAGAACTTTGACTATTTTGATGTATTGAGAAATAGCTTTACTCAAATGTTGAGGTTTGATGATACAGAGGCTTTATTATGGAAACCAGCTTGGTATAGAAAGAAAGCTAGAGTTAGGTTTAAAAATGTGGCTTAAAATTCCACTGAATGGGTTAAAAAGATTGTTGATGCTTGGATTGTTTTAATAACAAATGAAATAGGTGATTTTGTAAAAGGATATTTTTGTAACAATATTGGGTATTAGAGATGCTAAGTAGTTGGAGGGATAAATGTTACTTAATTGATTGATAGAATATATATTTAAAATAGACAGAAATGTAGTTTTTTGGACTGATATCTTTATTTTAACCAAGATAACTATTTTGTAATAGAGGGAGAAGAGGAGGTATTTGTGATAAGAGAAGTAATAGTATTAATAAATGATGTATTAGTTTAAGCAATAGGCTATATCTAAAAAAATGTAAGGATGTTGCTTTTTGGGATAATATATTTATCTTAGAATCATCTTGATAGGGAAAAGAGAAATGAAGGATGCCCGAAGTGCTAATATGTCTATATAAGCTTAATTGGAATATGGTAATTTTAAAAATAGTAAAGCTTAAAAACAGGATTTGGATTCTTATAACTGAAATGTGATTGATGATCGATTGGATTGATTGAGCTTTTTTTACAAATGTAATAATTTTAATTGATAAATAATATGTGGGAAATAGAGAGGGAACTTCTAAGGAATTAATTTGTGTGATATATGTATGATTTTGTTTTAGGATAATTGACAGCCCAATCACCACATTGTTTCTCAAGCACTTTTATGTAAAAATGAAAAAAACAATAAAATTTCTTCATAAAAAGAAGAAGGAAGATAAAAAAACTATGAAAAAATATGGTAATGATCTACGGGGTATTGGCTTATGTGGTACACCTAGAGACACCATTCAGAAGCCTATTGGATTTTTTGTTTGCCTAGAAACAGTCTGTGGGCGCCTTGAAAAAAACATAAGGAAAGCATTCATAAATCAAGACAAGAATCATTAATTCAGAATACAAATTGATGTTCTAATAGTGGTCACAATCTGGAAGGCCTTGAAGTGAAGAAGACTTTGTCCAGTCATTGTTTCTCTGAATTTGGTGTGTTTGGAAACATGCTGCTGCAAACAACAAGTCTGTTAAATCTTCAGGACTAATTTCTCCTGATAGCAATGTTCCTATGGCTTTATAAAATCTTTTTAAAAATTTGTTTAAGTTAGTAGTCATGATTATATCTTATCACAATGAAATCTAGAAAGATTTCTCCTTCTGTATTCTATCCATTCTATCTATGGTTTTGATTAGTTTTCCAGGACTCTTCTTCTTTTTTCCAAGTGGGAATCTCAATTTTTTTCATGTAGGAATGATGTTTGAGCCCCTGATTTTTGTGTACTTTTTGCACATCTAATGTATTATTTTTTCAAATCTGATCACATATCCTTGCACAGCAGAGTATAATAGATTGTATGAGAACATCACAGTCTTGGCCATTTTATTTTCGATCCCTTAGATCAGTGGTTCTCAACCTTTCTAATGCCGTGACCCCATAATACAGTTCCCCATGTTGTGGTGACCCCCAACCACTTATACATCACCGGGTGCCAGGGGTGTGGCCAAAGAAAAGGGGGGGAAAATGGCGGACAGCCTTGTTTGGCGATCCCCGTGAAATGGTCGTTCGACCCCAAATGGGGTCCCGAACCACAGGTTGAGAACCACTGCCTTAGATAATGATCCTGTGAATACTACACCCAGAAGAGTATGGTCTGAGTGGCTGATGAAATTATAAAACTGTAGTTGACATTGCTGGATGGCTCTAACTGATAAAATTTTCACTCCGAAAATTGGGTTTGGATTCTTTTCTTTATATAAACTGTTCATTCCTTATGAATTTTTTAAAAAAACACAATCCCTCATAATAATAATAATAATAATAATAATAATAATAATAATAATAATAATAATACTTGGGTATCTTTTCACGTTGACAACATCAAGCACACTGAAGTCAAGAAAAAGATTAGAGGTGAATACATCAAGAGAGTGAAGAAGATCTTAAAGTCCAAACTCAATGGAGGAAATACCATAAAGGCAATCAACACCTGGGCAATTCCAGTCATTAGGTACACAGCTGGAATAGTGGACTGGACTCAAGCAGAACTAAAAGCAATGGATAGGAAGACCAGAAAAATAATGACAATGAATCATGCCCTTCATCCACGCAGTGACATTGACAGACTTTATCTACCAAGGCAAATAGGTGGGCGTGGAATGCTACAAGTACATCAGATGGTTGAAGAAGAAAAAATGGCTTTGGAAGAATATCTGAAGAACAATGATGAAGATGCACTGAAATTAGTATATCAGGAAGGCTTACTGACTACTGGAGAGACCAAACTGGCCTACAAGAAAGACCAAATGAAGAACAGAATAGAGGCATGGGAAGACAAAGCACTACATGGCCAATACATGAAAAAAATAGCTGGGAAAGCAGATAATAATAAAACCTGGCAATGGCTAAGAGCAGGAAAATTGAAGAAAGAGACCGAGGGACTAATTCTGGCTGCACAAGACCAAGCCTTAAGGACAAATGCATACAAAGTCAAAATTGAGAAGACAGCAACAGACAGTAAGTGCCGCCTATGCAAAGAAGCTGAAGAAACAGTGGACCACCGGGTAAGCTGTTGCAAGAAGATTGCACAGACTGATTACAAGCAGCGGCATGACAAAGTAGCAACAATGGTGCATTGGAAGATCTGCAAAAAATATCATTTGCCTGTAAGCAAAAACTGGTGGGATCATAAAATAGAGAAAGTCATAGAAAATGATAAAATTAAACTGCTCTGGGACTTCAGAATTCAAACAGACAAGCACCTGCAACATAACACCCCAGACTTAACAATTGTCGATAAGAAAGACAAAAAAGTCTGGATAGTGGACGTGGCAGTGCCTGGAGACAGCAGAATAGACGAGAAAGAACTGGAGAAGATAACAAAATACAAAGACCTACAAATAGAAATAGAAAGACTGTGGCAAAAGCAAGCAAGGGTAGTACCAATAGTAATAGGCTCCTTGGGTGCAATCCCAAAACAACTGGAGCACCACTTGAACACCATTGGCATTGACAAATTTGCTTTTAGTCAATTGCAAAAGGCGGCCTTACTAGGAACTGCTTCCATCCTGCGACGATACCTGTAGTACCATCAAACATCCACATCTGCCTATCCCAGGTCCTGGATAAGGACTCGATAGGTAGACAAAATGCCAAATCCAGTCTGAACATCTGGCTGACTGTGTGATGATCAATAATAATAATAATAATAATAATAATAATAATAATAATAATAATAGAAACATTTCTACCAATCCATCAATGAGGAAACTGCAAGGAGTCAGTCAGTACCTGACAAGGAAGAAACAGTGCAGTTCTGGAAGCAGATATGGGATAACCCAAAGAAATACAACAAGGATGCGGCTTGGTTAAAAGAGGTGGATGCAAATAAAACAGAAGTTGAAATGAAAGAACTAGTAATAAAAACAAAAATGGTAGAAAAAAGAGCAAAGAAAATCAAAAATTGGTCAGCACCAGGTGAAGATGAACTGCATGGGTTTTGGTTGAAACATCTAACTGTTATACACCCACTACAAGGAGGAGAAATTGAAAAGTGGCTAACAACTGGGAAAACCTACCTAATAATGAAAAATCCAGCAAAAGGGGCAACACCAGGTAACTACAGGCCAATTACCTGCTTACCAACAACTTTCAAATTACTAACTGGTGTAGTAGCTGATGCAGTGCAACAGCATCTAGTTGAAAACAATCTCTTTCCACCTGAGCAGAAAGGAAACCGCCCCAATAGCAGAGGAACAAAAGATCAACTCCTAATAGACAAAATGATCTTGGAAAACTGCAAGAGAAGGAAGACCAACCTGAATGTGGCATGGATTGACTACAAAAAGGCATTTGACTCTCTGCCACATGATGGATAATAAGTGCCTAGAAATAACAGGAGTCAGTAGAAACATCAGAAAATTTGTGCAAAGATCGATGGCACAATGGAAGACACAGTTGCAGATCAATGGTGAGAGGCTGGGAGAGGTTAATATCAAGAGAGGAATATTTCAAGGAGATTCATTATCACCATTACTATTTGTTATTGCACTGTTTCCTCTGTCAACAATACTGAATAACTCAGGACATGGCTATCAAACATCAAAAACATCTGCCAGACTATCCCATCTCCTTTATATGGATGACCTGAAGCTGTATGGAAAAACATCATCTGAAATAGAATCGCTGCTCAACACTGTCCGTATATATAGCCAAGATATTGTAATGGAGTTTGGCTTGGACAAATGTGCCACACTTACTATCAAACAAGGAAAAATAATGAAAACTGAAGGAATCAAGATGCCCCACGAAAATAACATTAAGAGTCTGGATGAGGAAGAGTACTACAAATACTTGGGTATCCTTCAAGCTGACAACATCAAGCACACTGAAGTCAAGAAAAAGATTAGAGGTGAATACATCAAGAGAGTGAAGAAGATCTTAAAATCCAAACTCAATGGAGGAAATACCATAAAGGCAATCAACACCTGGGCAATCCCAGTCATTAGTACACAGCTGGAATAGTGGACTGGATTCAAAACAGAACTAAAAGCAATGGATAGGCAGACCAGAAAATAATGACAATGAATCATGCCCTTCATCCACGCAGTGACATTGATGACTTTATCTACCAAGGCAAATAGGTGGGCGTGGAATGCTAAACAAGTACATCAGATGGTTTTGAAGAAGAAAAAATTGGCTTTGAAGAAATATCTGGAGAAATATGAAAGCGTGAAGATGCACTGAAATTAGTATATCAGGAAGGCTTACTAACTACTGAGAGACCAAACTGGCCTACAAGAAGACCAAATGAAGAACAGAATAGAGGCATGGGAAGACAAAGCACTACATGGCCAATACATGAAAAAAAATAGCTGGGAAAGCAGATAATAATAAACCTGGCAATGGCTAAGAGCAGGAAAATTGAAGAAAGAGACCGAGGGACTAATTCTGGCTGCACAAGACCAAGCCTTAAGGACAAATGCATATAAAGTCAAAATTGAGAAGACAGCAACAGACAGTAAGTGCCGCCTATGCAAAGAAGCTGAAGAAACAGTGGACCACCTGGTAAGCTGTTGCAAGAAGATTGCACAGACTGACTACAAGCAGCGGCATGACAAAGTAGCAACAATGGTGCATTGGAAGATCTGCAAAAAATATCATTTGCCTGTAAGCAAAAACTGGTGGGATCATAAAATAGAGAAAGTCATAGAAAATGATAAAATTAAACTGCTCTGGGACTTCAGAATTCAAACAGACAAGCACCTGCAACATAACACCCCAGACTTAACAATTGTCGATAATAAAGACAAAAAAGTCTGGATAGTGGACGTGGCAGTGCCTGGAGACAGCAGAATAGACGATAAAGAACTGGAGAAGATAACAAAATACAAAGACCTACAAATAGAAATAGAAAGACTGTGGCAAAAGCAAGCAAGGGTAGTACCAATAGTAATAGGCTCCTTGGGTGCAATCCCAAAACAACTGGAGCACCACTTGAACACCATTGGCATTGACAAATTTGCTTTTAGTCAATTGCAAAAGGCGGCCTTACTAGGAACTGCTTCCATCCTGCGACGATACCTGTAATACCACCAAACATCCACATCTGCCTATCCCAGGTCCTGGGTAAGGACTCGATAGGTAGACAAAATGCAAATCCAGTCTGAACATCTGGCTGACTGTGTGATGATCATAATAGAGTAATAATAATATAATAATAATAATCATAATATAATAACTGAGCATCTAAAACAGCACCAAAACAACAGAAAAGGCTACCTGCATTGACGCTTGTTTTCCAAAGAAACAGCTTAGGCACAATGCATTAAAAGATCAAATATGCAATATCAAGTATAAGCACCAATTCCATTGCAAGAAACAAACCAACTAATGTACAGCACGCTGAGTTATAACAGGATAACATGGATGCAAATCACAAAGAAAAACAAACAAACAGTGCCCAGAAAAAATGGAAGGTTTTAGACTAGAAAATAAGATCATACAAGTTAAGAGATCACATGCAAGCACTAGAACAGATGAAAGAAAAGAAGCTGAAGAACAAGAAGATCAAAGAATACCTAATCAAGAAATACCATTTAGAAACAAGGAAGATCAAGGAAGCACTGGAAATAATAAAGCAACAAATAACAGCTATAGCAGGAAAATCAGTAGATATGAAGCTCGAATTGCAAACTATAGGCAGAACCTCCAATTTCAATCCAATCAGAAACGTTTCTACCAATCCATCAATGGAGAAACTGCAAGGAATCAGTTAGTACCTGACAAGGAAGAAATAGTGCAGTTCTGGAAGCAGATATGGGATAACCCAAAGAAATACAACAAGGATGCGGCTTGGTTAAAAGATGTGGATGCAAATAAAACAGAAGTTGAAATGAAAGAACTAGTAATAACAACAAAAATGGTAGAAAAAAGAGCAAGGAAAATCAAAAATTGGTCAGTACCAGGTGAAGATGAATTGCATGGGTTTTGGTTGAAACATCTTAACTGTTATACACCCACTCATTGCCCAAACAGTTCAACAATATACTACAAGGAGGAGACATTGAAAATGGCTAACAACTGGGAAAACTACCTAATAATGAAAAATCCCTAGAAAAGGGGCAACACCGGTACTACAGCCAATTACCTGCTTACCAACACTTTCAAATTACTAACTGTGTAGTACTGATGCAGTGCAACAGCATCTTTTGAAAACATCTCTTTCCACCTGAGCGAAAGGAAACCGACCGCCGCCGCACCAGAAGCGGCCCGCCGCCCGACCGCGACCAGCGAGACCGAAGAGTCCGCAATGGCAATACAGCAGAGAGCAAAAGATCAACTCCTAATAGACAAAATGATCTTGAAACGCAAGAGAAGGATAGACCAACCTGAATGTGCCATGGGATTGAACATACAAAAAGGCCATTTGACTCTCTGCCACATGATTGGATAATAAAGTGCCTAGAAATAACAGGAGTCAGTAGAAACATCAGAAAATTTGTGCAAAGATCGATGGCACAATGGGAGACACAGTTGCAGATCAATGGTGAGAAGCTGGGAGAGGTTAATATCAAGAGAGGAATATTTCAAGGAGATTCATTATCACCATTACTATTTGTTATTGCACTGTTTCCTCTGTCAACAATACTGAATAACTCAGGACATGGCTATCAAACATCAAAAACATCTGCTAGACTATCCCACCTCCTTTACATGGATGATCTGAAGCTGTATGGAAAACATCATCTGAAATAGAATCGCTGCTCAACACTGTCCGTATATATAGCCAAGATATTGTAATGGAGTTTGGCTTGGACAAATGTGCCACACTTACTATCAAACAAGGAAAAATAAGGAAAACTGAAGGAATCAAGATGCCCCACGAAAATAACATTAAGAGTCTGGATGAGGAAGAATACTACAAATACTTGGGTATCATTCAAGCTGACAACATCAAGCACACTGAAGTCAAGAAAAAGATTAGAGGTGAATACATCAAGAGAGTGAAGAAGATCTTAAAATCCCAACTCAATGGAGGAAATACCATAAAGGCAATCAACACCTGGGCAATCCCAGTCATTAGGTACACAGCTGGAATAGTGGACTGGACTCAAGCAGAACTAAAAGCAATGGATAGGCAGACCAGAAAAATAATGACATTGAATCATGCCCTTCATCCACGCAATGACATTGATAGACTTTATCTACCAAGGCAAATAGGTGGGCGTGGAATGCTACAAGTACATCAGATGGTTGAAGAAGAAAAAATTGCTTTGGAAGAATATCTGAAGAACAATGATGAAGATGCACTGAAATTAGTATATCAGGAAGGCTTACTAACTACTGGAGAGACCACACTGGCCTACAAGAAAGACCAACTGAAGAACAGAATAGAGGCATGGGAAGACAAAGCACTACATGGCCAATACATGAAAAAAATAGCTGGGAAAGCAGATAATAATAAAACCTGGCAAGGGCTAAGAGCAGGAAAATTGAAGAAAGAGACCGAGGGACTAATTCTGGCTGCACAATACCCAAGCCTTAAGGAAATGCATACAGTCCAAAATTGAGAAGACAGCAACAGACAGTAAGTGCCGCCTTATGCAAAGAAGCTGAAGAAACAGTGGACCACTTGGTAAGCTGTTGCAAGAAGATTGCACAGACTGATACAAGCAGCGGCATGACAAAGTAGCAACAATGGTGCATTGGAAGATCTGCAAAAAATATCATTTGCCTGTAAGCAAAAACTGGTGGGATCATAAAATAGAGAAAGTCATAGAAAATGATAAAATTAAACTGCTCTGGGACTTCAGAATTCAAACAGACAAGCACCTGCAACATAACACCCCAGACTTAACAATTGTCGATAAGAAAGACAAAAAAGTCTGGATAGTGGATGTGGCAGTGCCTGGAGATGCAGAATAGAAGAGAAAGAACTGGAGAAGATAACAAAATACAAAGACCTACAAATAGAAATAGAAAGACTGTGGCAAAAGCAAGCAAGGGTAGTACCAATAGTCATAGGGGTTGGGTGCAATCCCAAAACAACTGGAGCACCACTTGAACACCATTGGCATTGACAAATTTGCTATTAGTCAATTGCAAAAGGCGGCCTTATTAGGAACTGCTTCCATCCTGCGACGATACCTGTAATACCATCAAACATCCACATCTGCCTATCCCAGGTCCTGGGTAAGGACTCGATAGGTAGACAAAATGCCAAATCCAGTCTGAACATCTGGCTGACTGTGCGATGATCGATAATAATAATAATAATAGAAACATTTCTACCAATCCATCAATAAGGAAACTGCAAGGAATCAGTCAGTACCTGACAAGGAAGAAACAGTGCAGTTCTGGAAGCAGATATGGGATAACCCAAAGAAATACAACAAGGATGCGGTTTGGTTAAAAGAGGTGGATGCCAATAAAACAGAAGTTGAAATGAAAGAACTAGTAATAACAACAAAAATGGTAGAAAAAAGAGCAAAGAAAATCAAAAATTGGTCAGCACCAGGTGAAGATGAACTGCATGGGTTTTGGTTGAAACATCTAACTGTTATACACCCACTACAAACAGTTCAACAATATACTACAAGGAGGAGAAATTGAAAAGTGGCTAACAACTGGGAAAACCTACCTAATAATGAAAAATCCAGCAAAAGGGGCAACACCAGGTAACTACAGGCCAATTACCTGCTTACCAACAACTTTCAAATTACTAACTGGTGTAGTAGCTGATGCAGTACAACAGCATCTAGTTGAAAACAATCTCTTTCCACCTGAGCAGAAAGGAAACCGCCCCAATAGCAGAGGAACAAAAGATCAACTCCTAATAGACAAAATGATCTTGGAAAACTGCAAGAAAGGAAGACCAACCTGAATGTGGCATGGATTGACTACAAAAAGGCATTTGACTCTCTGCCACATGATTGGATAATAAAGTGCCTAGAAATAACAGGAGTCAGTAGAAACATCAGAAAATTTGTGCAAAGATCGATGGCACAATGGAAGACACAGTTGCAGATCAATGGTGAGAGGCTGGGAGAGGTTAATATCAAGAGAGGAATATTTCAAGGAGATTCATTATCACCATTACTATTTGTTATTGCACTGTTTCCTCTGTCAACAATACTGAATAACTCAGGACATGGCTATCAAACATCAAAAACATCTGCCAGACTATCCCACCTCCTTTATATGGATGATCTGAAGCTGTATGGAAAAACATCATCTGAAATAGAATCGCTGCTCAACACTGTCCGTATATATAGCCAAGATATTGTTATGGAGTTTGGCTTGGACAAATGTGCCACACTTACTATCAAACAAGGAAAAATAGTGAAAACTGAAGGAATCAAGATGCCCCACGAAAATAACATTAAGAGTCTGGATGAGGAAGAGTACTACAAATACTTGGGTATCCTTCAAGCTGACAACATCAAGCACACTGAAGTCAAGAAAAAGATTAGAGGTGAATACATCAAGAGAGTGAAGAAGATCTTAAAATCCAAACTCAATGGAGGAAATACCATAAAGGCAATCAACACCTGGGCAATCCCAGTCATTAGGTACACAGCTGGAATAGTGGACTGGATTCAAACAGAACTAAAAGCAATGGATAGGCAGACCAGAAAAATAATGACAATGAATCATGCCCTTCATCCACGCAGTGACATTGATAGACTTTATCTACCAAGGCAAATAGGTGGGCGTGGAATGCTACAAGTACATCAGATGGTTGAAGAAGAAAAAATGGCTTTGGAAGAATATCTGGAGAACAATAATGATGATGAAGATGCACTGAAATTAGTATATCAGGAAGGCTTACTAACTACTGGAGAGACCAAACTGGCCTACAAGAAAGACCAAATGAAGAACAGAATAGAGGCATGGGAAGACAAAGCACTACATGGCCAATACATGAAAAAAATAGCTGGGAAAGCAGATAATAATAAAACCTGGCAATGGCTAAGAGCAGGAAAATTGAAGAAAGAGACCGAGGGACTAATTCTGGCTGCACAAGACCAAGCCTTAAGGACAAATGCATACAAAGTCAAAATTGAGAAGACAGCAACAGACAGTAAGTGCCGCCTATGCAAAGAAGCTGAAGAAACAGTGGACCACTTGGTAAGCTGTTGCAAGAAGATTGCACAGACTGATTACAAGCAGCGGCATGACAAAGTAGCAACAATGGTGCATTGGAAGATCTGCAAAAAATATCATTTGCCTGTAAGCAAAAACTGGTGGGATCATAAAATAGAGAAAGTCATAGAAAATGATAAAATTAAACTGCTCTGGGACTTCAGAATTCAAACAGACAAGCACCTGCAACATAACACCCCAGACTTAACAATTGTCGATAAGAAAGACAAAAAAGTCTGGATAGTGGACGTGGCAGTGCCTGGAGACAGCAGAATAGACGAGAAAGAACTGGAGAAGATAACAAAATACAAAGACCTACAAATAGAAATAGAAAGACTGTGGCAAAAGCAAGCAAGGGTAGTACCAATAGTAATAGGCTCCTTGGGTGCAATCCCAAAACAACTGGAGCACCACTTGAACACCATTGGCATTGACAAATTCGCTATTAGTCAATTGCAAAAGGCGGCCTTATTAGGAACTGCTTCCATCCTGCGACGATATCTGTAATACCATCAAACATCCACATCTGCCTATCCCAGGTCCTGGGTAAGGACTCGATAGGTAGACAAAATGCCAAATCCAGTCTGAACATCTGGCTGACTGTGCGATGATCGATAATAATAATACTATAAAGTTGGAAGGGACCTTGGAGGTCATCGAGTCCAACCCCCTGCTCAGGCAGGAAACCCTACTACACCATTTTGGACAGATGGCTGTCCAGTCTCTTCTTAAAAACTTCCAGTGTTGGAGCATTCACCACTTCATATCAAGAGTAGATTTTTCCTTCTCCCATTCCTTAGAGGAATTAGTCATATAAGAGTATATTTTGGTCCCTCAGAGACTCTTTTAAAACAGGAGAACTACAAATTGCCTTTTTCTCTCTTTCCACATGTACTTCAGCTGTCATTATTTCCAAAATAAGTTTTAATTAAAGCTGTCCTCCATACAGTGTGTGTTGCACTTCAGCTGTGTAGCAAATAACACATTAATTTCCCCTGACTCCCCATAATCTTGCTCTGTTTTATCCTGTTAACATCTTGTTCTGGCAAACACTGAAGGGAAGTAGCAGGTATTAGCAGAGAAACAATACAGAGAACAGTTAGTGGAACTTAATGAAAGCTGTTGCTTTCTTTTCCACTTTTCAATATTTCTGCTGTCTTTCTTGCCTTCTTATTTGGGCTAAGATATCTCTCAGTATGATGACTTAGGATCCCTTTACTTTTTGGATCATCATCAGTTTCCCTATTTGACAGCAATAGGTAGCCACATTTTCCTGCCTTGGTGATTTCAAAAATAATACCTGTAGGATTTCTGCTGTCATACAGTTATCAAAATTCTAGACTGTCTCCAACAGGAAAACAATAGTGACCGTTCTATGACTCTGGTGAGTCAGATCTGGAGTTTGCTATTTCCCATCAGTGTTTGCTAGAACAAGATGTTAATAGGATAAAACAGAGCAAGATTACAGAGAGTCAGGAAAAATTAATATGTTATATGCTACACATTATTTTTTGGGATTTTGCTTGTGTTTGGATCTGTGATCATTTGGAAGAATGTAGATATGCTATCTAAAAATCCATTTCAGAAGTTGGAAATAGTAACTAATACTCTTTTATGATTCCATTTAAGCACTTCTTGTTTTAAATATCTTCAGAATTCTTGGCTCAACTCAGGAACCCAGGATTTTAATTTTTTCCTGTTATTGATTAGATTTCCCTTTGCCAATATGATAGAACCATATTATCTGAACAATGATGGACAGATGATTCCGTATTAAAGAAAACAGCATTTGATTTTGGCCATGGGAAAAAGTAAACGATTGTCTCCTTTTCTCCTATATGAAAAGGATGTGATTCATGCCTAACCAAGTTAAGTAATTAGCAGAAAATTCTACCTATGCATGTTTACTCAACGGTACATCCCATTGTTTTCAGTGACATGTTATGGCTGAAAGAACAATACAACAATATGCAGCAGATAGACCAGGAATTGAGAGGGATAGGGAGAGGAAGACTTATTTTATATAGTCAATATGTAATTATGTGTTTAAAACGAGGTGGAATTATTTTCTGCATATAACATGTTAATAGTTTATTTTTTCCTTTTGTTTTATGTACTTTTACATTTTTCCTTTCAATTAATTGGAATTAATTAAATGAAATATTATTTATTGAGGTTATTTTAATTAGAAACTGATTCTCCTTGAAAAACTGTGTTTTCAGTGGCTGTACCTTATCTGTGAGATCCCTCCCCCCAAAAAAATCACTACAGAAATCAGCCAGCCAGTTTTGAGGAGAAAACATTTAAGGCACTTTGAATCTTCGTTTATCATTTCTTTCTGCATTCTAATAGACTGCATTGTTTTACAATTTTTTTTTTCAGTTTGTATATGCTGGATATTATTAAATGCTGGACATTATGAAGCTGACAATATTATACCATCAGGAGGATGTTTTGCACCATTCATTCATGATTTCTGTGAAATAAAATAGTTCCTACTAAAGAACAATTGATTGGATTGCTTTTTTAAATTAGATATTATTTGCAAACATGGGGATAATGTTATAAATATAACCTGTAATGGATGGAATTGTTATAAATATAACCTGTCATGGATGGGATTGTTTTAAACTGTCTTAAATAAAATTATGGAGAAAAAATGGATTCCATTATTTATTTCTATGCTCCCATGACTAAGGCAACCCAGTTTGTGTCTGTCTGTCTATCTGTCAGTCAGTCATCAGTCAGTCTATTTATCAATTTATTTGCTAGCTATCTTGCCATGAAGCTATTCTGGGCAGCTTACAGCAATAAAACCGGGGGGAAGGGAGAGAATGATTTAAAAAATGTAAATATAACAAGAGTAAAGGAATAAAACAATAAAAATAAATTTAAGTATAATATGAAATAAAAAGAGGGGGGAGCACAGGGGGGAAGTGGTGTCAGTTAATTAGTCCAGTAGCGACCTCCAGTGTGGTACTCCCCTATTGGGTTCCCAGGTCAACTGGCAAAGCCAGGGACTCAGGGTCTTCTGGAAAGATAGGAGAGTGGGGCAAACCTTATCTTGGATGTAATTTAGCAAACAACATGGAAAAAGTGAAAAAAAAATCTCTTTTTGCCTTCATAATGTTGGGCTCCATATACAGTATAGGAATAGACTAGAGGACAAAAAGCCTTTTATTTCTCTTAAATTACAATGTTCTTATTATCAAGACTGTGATGTGGCTTTAGGTACTAAAGAGGCAATTCTTCTATTTTCCTTTTCCCGGTCACCATACTAGCTAGAAAAGGAACTTAAAAAGAAAATATTGTAACATGGTTGGTTGGAAGATCTATTGTAGTTCTGGTTCCCCCCCCAAAAAATGGGCCTCCTAATTTTCACTTTTTTGGGGTGACAATTACCAGAGCCTCCTATCATCACATCTAAGCCACAGGAGCCCAAGCATTTCCAGTGAATAAAATCTGGATTTTCTTCCCTGATTTCTTTTTCATTGGTTATTGCATTCTTGAATCTCCTTAATTACTTTCTTTCATTTCCAGAGTCTCCTTTTTTTTTTAATCTGCCTTGTCTTATTCTTGGAGCATTCATAATAGAAAACATTGGAAAGATCTTAAAGGATCTCCTGAATTATGTGTTATAGTATATTATCATTATAATATATGATTTATTGGGGGATGGGCTTTTCTATCCACAAAAATCTATAAGTACTTCTCCTCTGAGGAGCCCTGATGGTGCAGTGGTTAAAGTGCAGTATTTCAGCCTAACTCTGCCCATTGCTAGGAGTTCAATCCTGACCAGTTTAAGGTTGACTCAGCCTTCCATCCTTCCAAGGTTGATAAAATGAGGACTCATTTTAGGAGGTAATATACAAATAATGTTTCTACATTATAAACCTCCCAGAGAGTGTTGTAAAGCACTATGGGGTTATACATAAGCCTAAATGTTTTATTATTATTGCTAATGCTATAAATACTCCACCTTAGAATTTTGATAGCATGCAACATGTAAGCAAAGATAGAATTTGAAACTGAAATGTTCTAGGTCTTTTTCTTCCGATTAATAATTTGATCATGGGGAAAATGTTTTCTTTGTACTTCATGAATTTAAGTGATGTTTCTTCAGTATGTTTTATGGCAATCCCATTCATCTCAACCCAGTACTGACTTACTACAGAAAGATGACAGAGATTTTAATTCAAGTCAGAAAGTACATGAACCTGGAGAAGGAAGACCTAAATATTCAATAATGATACCACTAATATCTAATGGACATAGTTTATTCCTTTTGAAGCCTATTTCCAAAAGCAAATTACCTTTCTATTTACAGTTGCAGATAGCCTTTCTTTTTTAAAAAAATAAGGTAAATTTAAATCTAGAGAAAACCTATACACTCAAATACCCTACTGTGAAAATTAGACAAAAAGAACTCTTTACCTTTCTACTCAATCAACATCAGATTCTTTGCTCGGTCGTGTGCAATGTTTCAAAGCCAATGAAACAAAAAAGAAAATGTCCAATTGTTTACCACAATCCTAAATATTGATACTTATTGATTCTTTAAAAAGTACAGAACACAGAAAGTAGCTAGACCTGCACAACTGTGCTATACAGGCAGTCCCCACTGAATGACTTTTTGAACATACAATGGCACTGAATTAGTGACATTTGCAACCAGTCCTTGTACTCACAATGGTCTCTGCAATCATGTAATTGTGATTTGGACACTTGGCACCTGGCTTCCAATTATATTATAGCATCATTTGTCACCTTCTTTTCCAGCTTCCTACAATTAGTCAATGGGGAAGCCAGCAGGAAGTCTCAAATGGCAAGCATGAAATGTGCTTGTTTAAGGAGATATGGTGATTCATTTAATGATGATAATGGGAAGTGCTGGAATTTCCATCATATAACATCACTTTTTATGACTGTGCTGCTTAGCAAGGAAAATTCCAGTCCAAATTACTATCATCAAGTGAAGACTATCTATATATCAGAACCTAGTTGTTGGGAGGGGGTGGTTTCTTTATTCTTGTGGGTTCTGCCATAATTCTGAGAGGAGGGGGAGTTATGGGCTCTACAATGTATCTTCTCCACTTTCCTCTATCTGCCTGCTCTTTGATCTATTTCCTTTGCTGCTGGCCTGGGGTGAGAATGAAATATGCCTCTGGCCATCTGCCTTATCTCTAGCTGTGGAAGAAGAGGCACAAAGACCTAACAGCCTAACAACCTTGGGAACAGCGCCTTATCAATCCCGTTCCCATAGTGGAGTCACACCTGAGGATTGGGCCATTTGAACTATCTGGATTGACTATTGGGGTGAGGCTTGCCAGGTAATCTATTGATTCACATAGGAAACTCTCAGATCCTGCCTTCTATGCCTGCTGTCAACTTCTCCTAATAAAAGTTCCTTTTGGAATGAAGCTGTTCCAGGAGTTCTGCTTTTTTGGGGAAGAGGGATTGAGAAAAGTCCTTACATTAGGCAGGATCTGCAGTTTTGTTCAGCCCAGAAAAAAGACCCTTACCCTGGGGAATTGTACAAACGATGTCGAACCAGGGTGCAGAGAAAGGAGAAGGCAGCCTAGGGGGGAAGTCCCCTCCAGGCTGCCCTAAATGGCAGCAGTTCAAATTCCACCAGTTCCTGTGATGAAACTATAGCTACTGAGCATTGGGATAAGCCAAGGTGGGCTATGGGCATAAGGAAGAAAGAAGTCTAGGAGGTGAAAGTCAGAAAACTGACTCTCAAACAAAGCAGCCACCAGCTGGAGTGGAAGCAGGAGATGGAGAGATCATTCTGTCTCAGTGAGAAGAGGACAAGAGACTGGCCTGCTCTATCCAGTTCCTAGAACAAGCTATTGATATGTTGAGGATCACTTTCGATTCCCTAAAGGAGAAGGTAGACCCATGCTGGGGTTCGTGATCAGAGGAAAACTGCATGGAGAATGAGATCGCAAACCAAGGTCCTTCCACCAGCACCTTGGAGACTGTAGCAGCTGCGGCCATGGCTGACACCCCAGTACAAGTTGTACCAGCTGAAAGAGACAGACACAGGGCCAGACAGAGGAGAGGCCACCAGTCTGGACAGGTCTTGTACAATGGAGAACCTCAGAAATTGGGGTTTTTCCTAGCCCACGTCCTGAGTTATATGGAAGAATACGGCCAGGACATCCCCAGTGATCATGGGCAAGTGAGAATCATAACCATGGCTCTGGAGGGAGCAGCCACTGAGTGGATAGTGAACCTACATGATGCTGATGCTCTGGAGCTGCAGAAATTCAATCACTTCATGACCTCCCTAAGTAGGAGATTTGAGTACCCCTTGGCCAATCAGAAGGCTGAGAATGCATCAAAATGATGAGGCAAGGTCATCACCCATTGGCCAAATAAACAAAGGAATTCCAAGCCCAGGCAAGCCGACTCAACTGGCTGAAAGAAGTTCTCATGGGACATTTTAAAGATGGACTGAATAATGATCTATATTACACCTGTATTCCCCAGGGGATCATGATCAACTTCATGATTGGTACATCCTGGCCAAAGAAGCCAAAATCGATCAAGCCCACAGACAGTGACACCTGGGATAGTCCTGGGGACACTCCCCCTCAGAGGAGGCCCAGGAGCTGGCAAGACTACCCACTGTACATATAAGTTGTCAGCCTGTTTCAAGTGCAGGAAGTAGAGACACCACACAGCCAAGTGCCATTCAAAGACCCCCATGCAGAAGCCAGACCAAGCCGGAGGAGGAAAGCCTGGGAAAATGCTGCAGCAGCGAAAAGAAACTGCCATGAAGAGTGTGAAGGTTGTCAAGATCCAAACCCCAACAATTAAGGGGGAAGAAACTGATCCCAATGGGAAACCACCCGAAACCTCTGAAAGCAACTCGGAGGACAAACCCCTGGTAAGTGGACCCATTGTGCCCCTCATCAGAACCATAGAACTGTTTAGCCCAGGGATGCCAGAAAAGGTCTCATTAGGAGCCCTGATAGACTCAGGCTACATCCCCTGCCTCATAAGCCCAATCCTAGTGGGGAACTTAGGTATCCCAGTGAGGAGGCTGAAGAAACTGTTTTTATTTGGCCAGCTAAATGGGTCCATCGCAGGGGGAGTTCCAGCCACCCTTGCCACACAGCCCATCCAACTTACTATAAGGGATCACACAGAGACTCTAACTTTTGTGATGACTCCTGGAATGGAGTACCCGCTTATTTTAGGGATGATGTGATTAACAAAGTGGAACCCAAGAGTAGACTGGAGGATGGAAGAAGTGAGATTCCCGAAAGGAAAACATGGCATAAGGGGAGCGGTTCTGGCCCCAGAAAGGAACAGGTCCAGAAAGTGTAGCAATGGCAAATGATGGGGAAGTAAATGGCATACCTGAGGAATACCAGGATCTAGCTAAAATATTCAGCAAAGAAAGGTCTGATGAACTAACCCCCCCCCCCACTGACCAACAGACTGTGCCATTGAGATCTTACTGGGAGCAAAAATACCTAAGCCGAAAATGTATTCCATGACGCCTTGGGATTTGGAAGAGCTACAAAAATTCATAAACAAAAATTAGGCAAATGGTTTAATACAGACAGTGAAACCCAAAATGGCAGCCCCCATGCTATTCCATGAGAAAAAAGATGTGTCTCTTCGCCTCTGTGTAGATTATAGATCTCTGAATGCAGTGAGTGAGAATAACCTCTACCCATTCCCATTACTGTAGGACATGTTAGTGCACTTGGCAAAGGGGATTTTTTTTTTCAAAACTGGACTTACGCAAGGTGTATTACCAGGTTAGAATTAAGGAAGATGAGTAGAAGACAGTGTTCAATTGTCCCACGGGATGTTTCCAATTTAGAGTGCTTCCATTCGAGTTGCAAGCAACTGATAAATAAAGTGCTCCAGGATCACCTCTACAAAAGGGTGCTTGTCTACTTAGACAGCATCCTAATATTCACAGAGAGCAAAGAAGAGCATGTCAAACTGTTCAGAGCTGTGCTAAATAAGTTATGAGCTGCCTGACTTTATGCCAAATTGTCCAAATGTGAATTCTATAAGAAAAGAATTGATTACCTGGGGTACTACATATCTCCTACTCATATAAAGATGGATCCTGAAAAGGTCTGAGTGGTCTAGAATGGGCTCTGCCATGCATCTGGAAACAGTTATAAAGTTTTTGGGGATTTACTAACTTTTATCATCAATTCATCTCCTTTTTCACCCAGATCACACTGCCCATCCCAAATTTGTTAAAGACTCGAGGGAGGGGAAGCCAAAGCCCAGCCAGCCATTAAAATGGACTATGGAGTAACAAGCCACATTTGAGAAACTGAAAAGACTATTCTTGGCAGAACCAGTCTTGAAACAACCAGACACTGAAAAGCCTTTAGTCATCCAGGAAGATGCCAGTGATGTAGCAGAAGTTACAAACCTGTGCGTACACATTGAGGAAACGCACAGAAACTGAACAGAGATTGGCATTATAGGAGAAGGAAGCCTATTTGCTTTTTACATGACGGCATTTCCTGGAATGGAACAAAATCCCTTTCCAAGTATGGACTGATCATAAATACTTAGAGGCTCTAAAACACCTAGGAAACTATCCCCAAAACAAGCGAGGTGGTCCCAGCATTTCCATCACTTCAATTTCACCATTAGACACTTACCGAGGGGAAAGAACTTTCTAGCAGATGCTCTGTCATGGTTACCACAATAGAATAGTACAAAAACAGAGATAATAGACCCACTTATGCCATCAAGGCAAATAGCAGTGCCAGTAACTACGTGAGCGCAAACAAAAAATCCCAAACCCCTAGTAAACATGGCAGAGGTGGAATTCAGACAAGCCTTAGAAAAGGATAAGTGGTTCTTAAGCCATAAGAACTGTCATTTGAGTAGTGACAGACCAATTCTCCAAACAGGTGCATTTCATCCCATGACAAAAAATCCCCACAGCAAAGACATTAGCAAAGCTGTTTGTACAAAACATATTTACTGCTGCTTTACTGCTGCTGCTGCTGCTTCTGGAGGCAAGCTGTTCCACTGATTAATTGTTCTCACTGTCAGGAAGTTTCTCCTTAGTTCCAGGTTGCTTCTCTCCTTGATTAGTACCCATTGCTTCTTGTCCTGCCTTCAGGTGCTTTGGAAAATAGCTTAATTCCCTCTTCTTTATGGCAGCCCCTGAGATATTGGAATACTGCTATATACCGACTGCATGGAATCCCACAAAAGATCATCTCAGACAGGGGGGTGCAGTTTACATCTGAGTTCTGGAAGGCTTTCCTGGATCTTTTGGGCACCACTCAGGGGTTGTCATGTAGTCACCATCCACAAATGAATGGTGGGTCAGAACATTCAAACTCAGTACTGAAACAATATTTAAGATGTTTTATAAATTACCAGCAAGACAACTGGACCAGCCTGTTTCCCTTTGTAGAAGTTGTGTATAATAACACTGTTCACTCTAGTACCAGGTACATGCCATTCCAAGTCGCAACAGGGCAAAGCTTCTACTCAATGCCTGAACTGCAAACTAATGAACACACTATCCCCTCTCTGAAGAAATGGATCACATAACTCCCAAATACCTAGCCAGTTGTAAGAAAAGCCTTAGATGAGGCTAGGGAGGCTTACAAGACTCAGGCAGATAAAAAATGAGTAGAACCAAAGCCTTTCCAAGTAGGGGAGAAAGTATATCTCTCCATTAATTATTTAAAATATCTGCAACTGTCAAAGAAGTTAGGACAAAAATTTGTGAGTCCTTTTCCCATTAAGTGGATAATTAATCTGGTAACTGTAGAACTGGAACTTGCCACAACACTAACACAGATTCACTCTGTATTTCACTGTAGCCTATTGAAATGAGAATTAAGCATGCCATTAAGGCCAGCTGTAGGTCCTCCTCCTCCTCTGATCATGGTAGAAGGAGAGCAACATTTTGAAGTCAAATAAATCCTAGACTCTAGAAAATATCATGGTTCCACATAATACTTAATAGCTTGGAAAGACCTACCATCTTCCCAAAATCAGTGGGTCCATAAATGGCACATTAAGGGCTGTGAGAATACTTAATAAATTTCATGCTAAATAACCTAACAAACCAGACTAACCCATATGTGCTTTCTCTCCCTATTTTGTTTCTTCTACAGGTGGATCTCTCATTTTTAAGGGGGCAGTGGAATGTCAGAATCTGGTTGTTGGGAGGCTGTTATCTTTATTCTTGTGGGTTCTGCCATAATCCTGTGGGGAGGGGGAAACTATGGGTGCTACAATATATGTTCTCCGCTTTCGTCTATCTGCTTGCTCTTTAATTTATTTCCTTTGCTGCCGGCCTGGGGTGAGAATGGATTATCTCTAGCAGCAGAAGAAGAGACACAAAGACCTAACAGCCTAACAGCCTTAAGAACAGTGCCTTATCAAACCCATTCCCACAGTAGATTCACATCTGGGATTGGGCCATTTGAACTGGCTAGATTGACTATTGGGATGGGGTTTGACAGTTACTCTTTTAATCTATTGATTCACGTGGGAAACTCCTGCCTTCTATCCTGATGTCAACTTCTCCTTCATTTTGGAATGAAGCTGTTCCAGGAGTTCTGCTTTCTTGGAAAGAGGGATTGAGGCAGGTCCTTACACTGTATTTACTTCAAGATGAAAGAGAAATGACATTTCATGAGGCTCCGGTGACACATAGGAACTTAGACTGATTTAGTCTGTGCCTCTTCCTAGTTAGATAAGTTCAACTTTTTCAAATGACTATGCTGGTAAGAATGATAGCAGAGCTGTTCCAGAGCATCTGAAGACTACCACGTTGAGGAATGCTCAGCGATCTCCTGTATTTTCTAATCTCACTTCCAGTATCTGGCAATCTTTATGAATGATAGTGAGCTTGTTTGAAAGCAGCACTCAGTAAATATTGAATTTTGCTAGTCTATCGTCAACACAGGTGTTGTTTTTTCTGTAAATATCAAAACACTGTAGTTATTGCTTACACTTTTATATGAATCACTCCTGCAAAGCTTCCCAAAGTGCCTCTTTAACAAACTGCATAGTAGCAAGAGCACATGTCAAATGCTTAAGGCACACAAAGATTTGTTAAAAGAAAAAAGTATGTCTTTTGACATTTTTTTGAAAAAAAATTGACAACTATGTTGAAAATCATGTACCAAACTGTATCATTATGAGAAAATATTTATTATGGTAACTATAGTTTCATAAAATCTATATACACATTATGTGATTCTAAATGAGATATATTTACCTTAGAAGCATAGATAGGTATGTAAGCATTGTATTAAATGTAGTGGATATTTTCATGTAGCTCATAAGAAAATGATAATACTTACACTATTATGCATGTAACATAGTTAACATTACAGTATCCATGGCTGTTAAACCCTACAACCTTATGTTTGGTGACAGGTATCTTATTTCTCAACTTGAATGCTATATTAATTGGTATTCTGCCACTAATGTTTACTGAGTATTAAAGATATTTTCATGTACCTGTCATTACCAATAATGGCTTTTCTGGATTTATCTTCAAATACATATGGACAAAATCAATCGGATTCTGTAAAGTGCATATGTACCATACTGTGCATTACACATGAATACTTTTTACATTTTATATGGATGAATGAATCAAATTGAAAAGAGATTTGACTGATAATTAGTAATATATGGAATAGATTAATAAAAATATTAATAATCCATGCATTTTAAACAAGTTTTTATGGTAGGAAGTTTAATAAAAATAAGAGATAAAACAATACAATTCAAGTAATTCTCAACTAAGAGAAAAAGAAATCACAAAGCATTTCATTCATGCTTACCTGACACTTGGAATATCACTGAAACAGACTGAAATAGATACGTCTCTTGAAAGTGTCTATTCTGAATAAGTCGGGATTCAGTCCAAAGACTTTTGTCATACATATAAAATTTTTGCAATGCTAAAGCAGTGAGGGGTTTCACCATGAGGGAGCACTATTAAAAGCACACAAAGTGTATTGCAGCCTTGAAGCAATTAAATGCATTTTTAAGAGGCCATGAAAGAGAAAGAACAACCTCAGTAGAAATTATTGGATTCAAAAAAGACTTTATCACATAATTTCATGTTGTTCAATGGTTCTAAGACTGTTAAATCTCAATATTTGCAATAGTAACTTTTTCAAATGCAAGGCACATTCTTCCATGATAGCCTGTTCACAACTCTTCAGTTAAAAACAAGCATCTCAACTTTTGAAAAATTTTAGCAACCTCCTATGAGAATAATAAAATCTTAATACATTTAAGGGTATAGCACAATATCTCATGTCAAAATACAAAATCTAAGAACATTTTGAGAGTTTGTAAAATGTTGAGCATTATTTAATATACAAAACAATAGCAAAAATAATTTTTGTATCTCAGTATTTTGATCTGTTTTCCAGCCACAACTAATTTTAAATTTATTGTCTGCATTACAAGCTATCTGTACCATTTAGAGTTTAGAAAAATGGGTTTCAAAATTTATGAATAATTCCCAAAGATATAGAAGGCTGAAAACAGTCACTCCTTATTATGTATATGAAAACTAGGATAAAGGGAAAATTGAGTTACCATATTCTTCTTCTATTTCTTTAGAACCCTTAAGAATTGAAATGGGCTTAAGAGTTTTCCAAATCCAGTATCTCCACTGGGTCTCTTGTACACTTGTGAAAGTGGATACTTAGAAGGTTTATTATTCTAAGGTGATGTTTGGAAGTCTCTCAAGACTAGGTTGAGTTATCAGTCTTGAGGTTCCAGAAAACTGGCTAAATTTTAACATGACTCCCCTGTTGTGATTGATTTGGTTGATATTTATTATCTCTGTTTGTTATTTTGCTCTTACTTCTTCCATCAGAAGAATGAAAGCAGCATCAGGACATAAATTCCGTCTCGCGAGGACATGGGTAGAATAGAATAAGAGCTTGCATCAACTACAGAGGCTGCTGGATACAACGAATCCCTTGAGTGAATGATTTGCTTACTACATAAAGTGCCACAATAAATATGGTCTAACCACATATTAGTAGTCTTATGTCTAAGGTGAGCTAGTGATCTTACATTGATGAGATTTAAATAATTACACAAAGTCATGAACCTCTATGGATATTATTTGTGAATTTCAACCCCTGTTCTTCCAGTTTCTTAAAGATGCTTAATGTAATTAAGAGATTGGAAAAATGAAGCTTATCCAGAAAATGGGTTAATTATCCATTAATCTAATTCCTCATATACTTACTATATTGATTGAGGAAAGGACAAATGTGGATTATTAGGCATGTTATTTGCTTATTTGCAACTGTATCTGGTGTACTGGAGAATATTTAAAACTGACATTAAAAGATAAAATTACTAGCTAATTTTTGTATATTCTGTTTATAGATGTACGAATGTAGATGTAGGAATCAAATAATTATATTTATTGGAGACACAAGAGTGGGTAAGCATATAGGTTCAATCAGCGCTAGATAAATTCAGGATTTCTTCTGTATAATGTGAAACAGCTCATTATTTTAGAAAAAAGTTAGCAACATTTATTTAAATTCTACTCTTATTCCTACATCTTGGTGGAAATGTTTATAAATGTGATAACTATCTGAAAAGTAAACAACATAATTCTAAACATGCTTATGTGAAAGTTAATCCTCCTATCGATAATGGGATGTATTATCTGTTAAATATGTTTCTGAGGGAAGCTAAATGCAGAAAAATAAATGAATCTTTCATATTTCAGTCTTGAAATGAATTGGATCCACACTAATCTGGATTACTTCTATTTAAGAGTGACAACTAGTGAAGTGTTATTTATTTGTAAGTGGTAAGCAGTAAGGCTATAATAAATTTTTCTGTATTTTCCTCAGTAAAGGCCTGAAGAGGTATAAGAAATTAAATATCTCATCTGAAAACGAAGCAAGCAGGTTGAGGATCATATTGTATGAAAATCACATTTCTAATACTGTTACATTTCTCCCCCCCATCTACAGCATATTTATACTGTAAATTAGTGACTGCAATGCATGCAACAAAAATATGTTTTACCAGTTTATGTAAACATTAGCTTTCTTCATGCAAAATGCCTACAAACTGTGGCAACAAATTATTCTAATAGCATCATTTTACATTAGCTCTGTCACAGCAGTTATTCCTGCTTCCATGATTATTATGTAGAGAATATTTTTAAAACCCTTGAAAGATTTCCAGTCTACATCCCTGCTCATTTAATTTTTTAAAGTTTGAACTACTCTTTGCTGTAGTTCCTTGTTCTCTTAATGATGGAAGAGAAGAGGCCAGTTTTCGGAGAAGGCCCCATCAGAACCGGAGCTTGATTCTTGTGGGTAATTTTCATCTGGCAAAAAAGAAAACAGTTATAATTGTATCACCTGTTACAAGATAATTTTAAGCTTCCCTTTCCTAACTTTTAAACATGTTCCAATAGAACATAGGGCAAGTGAACCCAATTTTAAAAAGCTGATAATTGATTAGACCATTATTCAAATGAAAAATTAATATAATCATATACATTACATTAAAGTCACTCACTCATCCTCCTAGTGTCTATTTACATTTGTTTTAGAATATTTTATAGTCATAGTGTAATGAAATGTAAAAAAAAAAACAGACACATGTAAAACACATTAACAAGAGCATATAAAGTATACATTTTCAATAAAATAGGAAATATTTGGTAGACAAAAAGCATATTGGAATAAAAATAAGCCACGGTATTCTCTGCATATAATAGTCATCCCCCTAACTTGGTGGAATCTTATTTATCATATAACATTCTAATTATATAGGCAACTGCTCTCATCTATAGGATAAAACATTTATAGAATTCAATATACATTGGATCCAAGGAATTGTAAACACACAGAAAAAGTATGTGCTTGCAACTATACACATACTCAGAGTAGAGTGTTGGATATGAATCTCAATACAGTAATGAGTCGTTTCACATTTAACCTCCCCTTGATCAGGACATTTCTCTCCAGTGTGGTCTGTTGTATCCCTTGTTTTACAAAAAAAGGGATAGAAATGGTTCTAATCTGTTTTGCTCTTGCTGGATTAAGATAATAATGAATGTTGTATCCATTATGTATTAAAATTGGCACTCAATTATACCACTATTTCTTATTTATACTTCTGGGTTCATTGTGCTTAATATGAACTTCCATGCTTAATTTGAAAATAACCAGTAGAACTTAAAGTCAAAGTCTAGCATGTTAAAAAGGTCAAAAATGATTAAGTAGCATTCTAATTTGTTAATTAATTGGTAGTAAAATCAAATCAAATATGAAAAGCCTGTTTAAAACCCTATGAAAGATACTTCACAACTACCTATTTTGATTTTTTTGATATAAAACCAGAAATCACCTTAAATGAGACAACTCTCGTGTAGATTATGTCTCCAATTTTCTCTAATTCAAGTCTAAATTAGAGAAGACATTTTATGAATGTATGCTATGCTCAAAGCTAATTGAAAGCAATTATCAAAGTGGCATTTTGTCTGTGACTTTAAGATACATTGTGAGATAATAAATGATTCTCATTATGTAATAAAAAGGTCACATCTTGCCTTTGGGCCAGTGAGGCTTACAGTTTTTCAAAAGCTATTTGAGACATTTTCTTTAGTGAACTACTGCTAATACAAGAGCTATCACTTATTAAATATCAGTTGTCATCTACACAGCATCCCCATCACAGATAAGTATTTCTTTGAAAAAGAAACATCGACTCATTAAAACTGGCAAAAATATATCTCTTAAAGTGCATACCTGACATTTTCAAGCTAAAATGAATATTCTTCACTTGTCATTCACTAATAGCAATGAAACAAAAAAAGTACACTAAGAGGAGAGGCCCATTAAAACAGAGGAAATACTATTTCTTGGATTGAAAATTTGCAATCAAAGATGCACACACACACATACATACAACTTATTATTTCCCAAACTAACTTATATAGAACATACATGGATTTCTGTTTAATAGATGATTAATTTTATTTTCTCTTTTTTTCTAATCTTTAACTTGTTTTAATTCAACTGTAGCTCTTTAAGAAATATTCATGAAAAATTGTGTGGATGTTCCTATGCATTTATATATGCTTTTTGGGCAAATATATATATTTTACTTATGTATATGTTTTCTGTATATTGTTAAAAATATATATATCTTTTGTCTTACATCTGGGAAACTGCCATCCAACATTCTGAAAAGTAAACATTCAAAATGAACTATTCCAGTTCATAATCTGATATGGGGTATATAAACTTTTCAAGTTGAGTAGCACCTGAGGTTATGAAAAGGACTTACATGGAAAGCTATCTTTAATATATTTCTACAAAATTGTGATGAGAATTATTTGAAAGAAAAAACAAAATTAATCTTCCTCTGTCCAGTTAAAAAAATTGATAGGACTATGGTTAATAGTTCTTCCTATAAGCCTGGCAAGACAAACTTCATGTATTGAGAAAGACCTTAATATGAAAACTAATGTTTATGTGAATGTGTACCATTATTTTTGGTGTAGGTATATTTAGATGCTGAAAAGCTTTCCACCTACCTGTATATATTTTAAAGCATGAGTGAGCTCATTCATTAACTGCCTAATCTACAGAACATTATTAGATATGGAATGCCATATCTGTAGATTTCCTCTTATATTGTGGAATGAATTCTATATTCACAATTCAGTTATCCAAACCAGCATTGTACATTAACTATCAGTTTGCAAACATAATGCAAAACATAGCTTATATCCAAAGACTTCCACAATCTCCTTTCTTGGATGCTTGGAGGTTTTCACTTTTTTTTAATTCCTCTTCAAATTATAGATTATAGACCACAGCTTGTGGCTACATATGGGCCTTTTTTATGGCTTATAAACTGCCCAGAGTGTGGTAGTAAACATTTTTCCTATTTATTGATACTTTTGAAAGCTTGGGAGATTTTGAAGGACAAAAGCTTGTATTGGTTTATTTTAGCACTGTTAATGTTCATGCCCATCAGAAATGCATTTAAAAAGTCCTGTTTAAAAAGTGCAGGAAATAAATGTTTAAGAAATATTTGAAGTTTTTTAATAATGTAAGCAGGTACACACTTCTTTGGATTCTGCTTTTTATATCTGGTATTTTGGTAGCATTTAGAAAACATTATCAATAGAACAGTTTTAGTTTATTTAACAAACTATGGCTTAATATTATCAATGAAGCCAGCCATTAGATGTTTTTTACCAAATGACATCTGGATTGAGCAATGCAATGACAATGATAAGAAATAGTAAATGAAAAAATTCTGAGGCACTAAGACTATCATTAATGAGAGAATAACCTGTTTCCTTTCATTTGAGTACTAAACAAACTGGGTCACTGAAGGCCAACTCTCTTTTTTGCCTATCCTAAAGAGTCAGTTATTGCTGCCATTGGAAATACTATTGCTTTGGTTCATATGGAGAACAAATTGAAAGGAAAAACTTAAAAAAGCCTAACAGCCAACCAAGCAAACAAACAAAATTACAAGAAAAAGATGAGCTTGGAGGCCTATATAAAATGTTATCAAGGACATGACCCTGCTGGAGAAGTGTTCACTTTTTGAAGGTGAATTTTGAAGATTGTAAGGCTCATAACCTTAAAAGTACAGAGGAACAATAATTGAGGATTGATAATGCACAGGAGCCCATGAAAGCAATTCTTTTCAAATCATTAAACACAACCCCATCTTTCTCAGTTTTCAGAATTGTTCAAGAACTTTCTTTTTGTTGTCCATGCAGGCAATCTAGAAAAACATGGGGTGACTTTAGGGATTTGAAAAGACTAATTTCATATGCACACCTGCAACTCAGAACTATTAAATATAAAGCAAGTTTAGGGGGATTTGTAAAATTATTGTTATACCACCATTCCTGTCATTGTTTATATTCTATTGCTTATAAAAGAGATTCTCCTTGCCAGTGATCCACCACAGAATATCATTTAAAAAATTTTAAACAATTTCTTAGTAATATCACTGCACCAACTGAAATTAAATCCAATTAGTTTGGCATTAATTAAGCTTTAATAATGTAGTCTAGTATCACCCCTAAATAGTGTGATCCATTTTCCATTCACACAGGTAAATTGGAAAACATGGTGGTGTCATCATAATTTTTAAACATACTGAGAAAATGACAGAAAATTAAAATAAATGATTAATGACATTTTTTCATGTTTTATACTAATAGGTATTGCTGAGCCTTTAAATTAATAAAGCTGTCAAGCTCAGGGTTGTTACAGGATCCAGCACTGAACCAAAATGGAAATTATGTATTCCAGACACCTAAAGATGACACTTTGGAATATTTTAAATTTTAATTAGTAGGTGCAATTATTCTGGCCCCTCCCTCACCTTTAACTACTACAAATTAATTGGCAATTAGTCACAACTAATTCTTTTTTTTTAACAGTTTGAATTGAAAAGATAGGTGATTTCATCTCAATATAGTTGTCTAAGGTGCAGAAAGCACACATGCAGTAAATTGCATTGTCAATTATGCAAAAAGAAAAGAACCAAAAATAAAAATCGAAACTTGTAAAATAAAACAAAAAATGTGCATAGGTTGACAAAAAAAAGTGTATGCTGTTTAGTGAAGGGAACTCCAAAATAACACTCATCTAAACATCAGTGACAAAACTCAAATGTATGCAAATGAGTTATTCACTGCTAAATAACATTTGTGAGTTTAGATAGGAATCGTTTGAGCACAGCTGGATATATGTTCCAATGAGAGTCTTTCCTTCCTGGGAAGACAGTGTAGTCCTACTACATGGAGCACAAAGGAATAGGACATAGCTCTCCACAAAAAGCCCTGCTGGGTGCATTGGACCTGATGCATCAAACTATTATGCTTTTAATTAAAACAAAAGCTCTTTCAAATAGATGAATTTAACTAAACTTCATATAAGTGTTGTTCGAGTATTCTTGCTTATACCAAAGTCTCAGTTCTTTTCCACTAACATTATCTACCGAGCAAGTCATTCTTTCTTCTTCCAGTCTTCTGTCATGAAAGTCAATATAAATCACACCAGCTTTTTGAGCTTGCTTCTTAGATATTCCAATTATATTGTGGGATGATGTAATTGTTCTTTGTAATTTAATTCATACCCATAACAGAAAAAAATAATTGTTAATAAATTTGATAAATCTTGGAAGTCAATTTTTGTTCCTTGCTCCCGGAGCACTGTATATTTGTTATGGTTTCATATTACCAACTCATTATCTTTCCTATTCCTCAGTGGTTTTTTTATTTCCCTGAAGTTACTGGGTCTTCTTCAATAGAATATGAAATTGTTTCTTAGTTAGTAGTGTAGAATAGAGTCTGTGTCTCTTGCTTCTAGTTATCACTGTTATCTATTGAACTAGTTCTTTTGTCAGACTATTTTCCTTATGTAGAGTTGCTTCCTTGAGGCACCTCCTTTGATTTGATAAACCTTACCTCTCTCTGATAAGAAATATGTATTCTCTTTAAATTATTTTCATCCATATGCTACCAACATAGGCCCAATTATTTGGAGGTAGAAGTAGTATAAATCATGATTGCAGATTCTTATCCATTTATTTTCATTTTGATTCTCTTTTCTTTTTTTGGCTCTTGGGTTACTTTACAAAAGAACTTGCAGTGAAAATCTACTAGAGATTTCCCATTAAACCTTTTAAAACTGACCAAACCAAGCCGTAAAGTCTTATTTTGATCCAGTTAGCTGATAAAGGTGGAGAAGTCTGTTCTGTCCTTTGGAATGTAATATACAGCAACTAGGCAGAGGAACACATTTCTTCAGTAGCACCATATTACATAGATAAAAAAGATAACAAAAGATAAGAAGATCAATAAAAAAAGGAAAAAGATAAGGCAAGATTGGGAAAAGGGTAAAGAAAAGCAAAAAGGAAAAACAAGAAAACATAAGAAAGGAAAAAGGAAAAAGATAAGAAAAGACCAGAAATAGGAAAAGATAAGGAAAAATAAGAAAAAAGATAAGGTAAGGTAAGGTAAGGTAAAGTAAGATAAGATAAGATAAGATAAGATAAGATAAAATAAGATAAGATAAGATAAGATAAGAAAACAAAAAAGAACAAAAGATAAAAAATATGAGAAAAAATATGTGAAAAGATAAGAAAAAGATGAAAACAGAAGAAAAAAGGTAAGAAAAGATAAGAATAATATAAAGAAAAGATAAGGAAAAAGATAAAAATAAGAAAAAGATAAAAAAGTATGAAGATTAAAATGATAAGATTAAAAAAATAAAAATAAGATAAGAATATAAAAATAAGATAATAAAAAATAAGAATTAGATAAGAAAAGATAAGAAAAAATAATGAAATAAGAAAATAAAGGAATTAAAAAAATAAGGAAAGATGAGAAAAAGATAAGAGAAAATTAAAAAGAAGGAAAAGTAATAAAATTGTTAAGAAAAGATAAGAAAAAGATAAGAACAGAACAGAACAGAAATACTTTATTTGGCCAAGTGTGATTAGGCACACAAGGCATTTGTCTCTTTGCAGAAGCTCCCAGTGTTCAGTACATGCAAAACAACAGAGTAATAATATCATAATAATGATGCCAATAAGAAGAGGTAGTAGAGAAGATGTAGGATAATAATACTATAGCCATATTACATGGGTAAATGTACTTAGACATAAGAGAGTACTGTGGAAATTAGATGGTCAGCAGATTGATGGCATGAGGGAAAAATCTGTCTCTGTCTTTAGATGTGTTGGCATGCAATTCCCTGTAGCAGCATCCCCTGGGAACGAATCAAAACAGTTTATATGTGAGGAACCTGTGGATATTTTGTCAGCCCTTCTTCTGACATATGCAATGTACTGGTCCTCTATGGAAGGCAGGCTGGTTTCAATTGTTTTTTCTGCAGTCCTAAATATCCATTGAAGTTTGTACCTGTCCTGTTTGATTGCAGTACCAAACCAGACAGTTATAGAAGTACAAATGCAGATTTAATGATTCCTCTATAGAACTATATCAACAGTTCCTGGGGCAGTCTGAACTTTCTGAGTTGATGCAGGAAGAACATTCTGTGTTGTGCCTTTTTAATGATGGTTCTAATGTTAGGTGTCCATTTCAAATCCTGGGAGATTATAGAACTCAAAAACCTGAAGGATTCTACTGCTGATATTGTGTTGTCTAACATAGTAAAAGGTGGTAAAATAGAACATAGAATGCAGAATAATAAGGGACCTTGGAAGTCTTCTAGTCTGCTTGAGTAGGGGATCCTATACCAGACATGTCAAACTCATGATGTCACATGATGTATCAGAACCTTTCCCCCATTGCTGGCAATGGGGTGGGCACGGTTTCCTGGTGACATGTCTGGCCCACGGGCTGGCAGTTTGACACCCCTGCCCTATACCATTTCAGACAAATGGTTGTCCAGTCTCTTTTTGAAAGCCTCCAGTAATAGAAGCCCACAACCTTTGTTCTAGGTTGTTTATGTCCTTGGTTAGTTTCCATCCCTTGTTTCTTGTCTTGCCTTTTGGTGCTTTGGAAAATATTTGACACCCTTGTCTTTGTAGGAGCCCCTCAAATATTGAAACACTGCTATCATGTCTCCCGAGTCCTTCTTTTCATTAGGCTAGACATTTCCAATTCCTGCAATTATTCTTCATGTGTTTTAGTCTCCAACTCCCTGATTATTCTTGTTGCTCTTTTCTGCACATTTTCCAGAGTCTCATTATATTTTTTATTTTGTGGTAACCAGAACTGGATGCAGTATTCCAAGTGTGATCTTACCATGGCTTTGTAAAGCAGTACTAGAATTTCACATGATCTTGATTCTATTTTTCCATTAATGCATCCTAAGATTGCATTGGCTTTTGGGGCTTTTGCAATACACTATTGGCTCATATTTAAGTGATTCCGGGACTCCAGGATCTAAATCCACTCTTATCTACAGTTTTAAGTATGTTCAGCTCCAGATTGTTCTGGCTGCACCACAGGGCCACTTGTACAACTCCCGCCTATATGCAAACTCATCAACATCTTGAATGCACCAATGATTGTTGTACTTTAACAGAGGGATCTTTCAAGATTCAGTCATTAGTACATAGAGAATAATGGAGAGTTCACACAGCCGTGGGGGTGCCAGTGCTAATTGTTTGGGTATTCGATGTGATTTTATTTAGCTTGACCCGCTTTTTCCTATCTCTCAGAAAACTTATATAAGTGAAAGATAAGAAAAAAAATAATGAAATTATAAAGAAATGATAAGAAAAGGATTTAAAAAGATAAGAAAAGGTAACTAAATAGCTATGAAAAGATAAGAAAAAGAAAATATAAGATGAGGAAAAGATAAGATAAAAAGATATGGAAAGATGAGAAAATAGATAAGAAGATAAGAAGTTTAGAAAAGAAAAGAAATGAAATGATAAGGGAAAAGATAAGAAAAAAGATAAGAAAGATAAGAAAAATAGAAGAAAAGAAAGAAAATAAGGAAAAGATTAAAAAATGGAAACATAAGAAAATTATAAGATAAAGAATAAGATACGAAAGATAAGAAAAAAGGAAAAATAATGAAAGATAATGAAAATAAAAAGATAAGAAAAGATAAGAAAAATAAGGAAGATAAGAAAAGTTAAGAAAAAGATAAAGAATAAAGATAAGAAAAAATAGGAAAAATGATAAGAAAACATAAGAAAACGATAAAGAAAAGAAAAGAAAAAAGAAATGGGAGGATAAGCAATAGATAAAAGATAAGAAAAATAGAAGGAAAAAATATAAAGATAAAATAAGAAAGACTTTAAGGAAAGAAAACGAAAAGTTAAGGAAAAGATAAGATAAGGAAAATAAAACAATAAGGAAAAAAGAAAAAGATTAATGAAAGATAAGGAAAAAGAAAAAAGATAAAAAATGTAAAAGAAAAGATAAAAAAATAAGAAAAAGATAAGACAAGGTAAAAAGAAATAAACGATAAAAGATAAGGAAAAATAAGAGAGAATATATACTAAGCCTCTCATTAAGTTTTTTTGAGCAACATAATTTTCTTCCAGAGATGCTTATACTACTGCAGCCATTTCTTTTTTCCTTTAATGCAGTGGTTCTCAACCTGTGGGTCGGGACCCCATTTGGGGTCAAACGACCATTTCATGGGGGTCGCCAAACAATGCAGTCCACCATTTTTTCCCCCTTTTCCTTAGCTGTGCTACTCCCTTTTATTCTATTGGCTTTTGAAAGCCAATAGAATAGACTCTCTTGAATAGAGTCTAATTCTATTGGCTTTCAAAAGTCAATAGGAATTGTCCAGGCTGTCTCTGCCCTGCTGAGCCTGCCAAAAGTCCCATTCTGTAAACGGTGCTGCACCAGTTGAGTAGTCCTCGACTTACGACCGGTTGAGTAGTCCTCGACTTACGACCAGTTGAGGGTCGCGGCATTAAAAAGGTTGAGAACCACTGCTCTAATGTTTACAGTCCTTGGATAAATGCCACTTTTTTCTGCAGGTGTGACAACTACAATTAGTGGGCTCCAAAATCCCAGAGAGCCAACACCACCCTACCTAGCCTCTAGTCAACAAATAGCGCTCAAAGGCTATTATTCACTATTACCATTGTTTCCCAATTCTACTACAACTCCTGTTCCTCCTCTACTTCTCTTTCTGAGCCCTGCTAATGGAGAACAGTAATTTTGCTGATTCAGGCAGTTTTAGTTTTCCAAATGAACACAAAATACCAACACCATCCACAACTGCTTCTCTACTCTGCTTTTAAAGGCATCAATTGCTGGGTTGGCTAGGAAAGATCTTAAGGGACCTAGGTGCTGACTCTTTTAAGGTTGCTTGTCCTCTCACAATTGAACACACTGAATTAGCTAATGCTGCCTTTATCTTTTTTTATAGGATTTATTGATATTCTACTTAAAATTTCATTTAATTATAATTTATGATTTCTTAGGGAATTCTTTTCCGCTGACTTTTATATTAATTGGTTAAAAGATGGCGTAGGAAGTATATTTAAAATCTATAGTATGATAATTAAAAAAGCAAGCTTTCAGACACATATATCTAACTGATTGCTTGATCCTGTAAATGTTGTTCATTCATGTATTTCATGTATATGAAAAAGACTTTCACACTAAGACTGTGGATTTTCCTGTTCAGAAAGTCATATTTTCTTTGCCTGGTTGTTGATATTTTCATGCTAAATTCACTTGCTTGCTTGTCTGAAATTTTACTATTGCTATCCTTTTTCTTTATGGTATTTCCAATTATTTTAAGCTTATCATCTTTTTTTAAAAAAAACACCAGTTTGACATTTTATTATTTTAACCATCTTGTTCTTTCTTGAGTGTTCTTTTTAAAATAAAGGTGGAACATCAATTTGAAATTATCAACATAAAAATGCATCCATCTGTGATTGCATTCAGTTCCCTTTTGTGTGAACACTTGGTGACAAACTTCGGTGTGATATGTGAATTGGCTGTAATGGATTTAATCTGATTTCTTATTTCTTTTCTAGGGAGAACATTAGAATAGAGACATTTCTCATCATCTCTGCATCACAATTACATTTCCTTGATTATTTAATCAAAGCCTGACATAGTCTTTCAGAACCCTGAATTGTTTGCATAAAATCAGTTTGAAAGATTGAATGGCCAAAAATATTTATTGAACATTCTTTTATCAAAGTGCAATTGAAAGCTTTATGTTCTGAATCATACAAAAGGAAATAAGGAATAAAATTGTATATTGTGCTACATAAATAATTCTTACTGAAATGTGCAAGATTTCAGGATCATAGAATAAACACTAATTTTATTACTTTGATCAGCTTATTGCATATACTGATCAAAACAAACTTACCATGCATCCATGGCTCCCCATCAATCTGCATATGCAGAGATTTGCTAGTCCTAATGCAAAAAAATATAGGAAAATAAATTAAAGAAATGTTTTAAATGCCGCATCTCACATGGAAAATAGTACAGTTTAATGTCAATCATAGCTGAAAAATAAGGAATATACACCTTTCTAAACATATAGTGTGCATATGTGTATTTCCCAATCCACAATAAATCCTTTATTCATTATTTTTTAAAACACCAAATAAAAGCACGATTGATTTAACAATTTTGGCTCAAGTTACTCTTAGTTAACTTTGCCATATGGTAAATTAGCAATTTGTTTCAACAGGTCTCCAACAGGCATGTTTCCAGGAGATATGTGAGCCAACATATTTGTCAAATCATTCACAGAATTAAAGAATCATAGAGTTGGAAAGAACTATTTAGGACACTAAATTCAACCCACTGCTCAATGCAGGAATCCAGATTAAAACATCCCTAAAAATTATATCAGAACTCATGTTAGAATACAACTAATAAAAACAGCTCACCACTTCCCATGCAAATTGATTCCACTATTGAATTGCTCTTGTGATTATGCTAATACTCCTAAAATTCTCCTGGAACTTGTCTCTCTATAACTTTAATTTCTTTCTAAAATAACTTTTACAAAGTAATGCAGTCAACAACAACAATAACAACAATAATACAATAATATGACTTCCTTCCATGAATCTTTTCAGGTACTTGGTCCATATCACCTTTCAATTCTTTTCTTTTCAGGCTAAAAATTCCCTAATCTCTCCCTGTAATTTTCAGTCTTCTAATCACTATCTTTGTCCTTTAATTAACTGCTTGAAATATATTTGTAGAGATGTGTAGAATGGGATACAATATACATGATGAGATCTGACCAAAGCAGAATATAATGGAATTATTATTTCTTGTGATTTGGACACCCTTGTTTTCTTGATTCATTCTAACATGTTGTTATCTTTTTAGCCTACTTTATTATGCTACTTATTCACATTCAGCTTGTGATTAAGAAGATCTTTTTCACATGTATTAGAATTAAGCTAGCTAGCTCACATCATATTTGTATGCATTAAATGTATATTATTAAATGAATCATTTTGTATTTGATTCTATTATATTTCATTTTATTAATTTCAGCCTATTTCCTCAGCTTACTGAAATATTTTTGAATTTTTAGTATTAGTATTAACTACCATAACCAGGCTTGTCTGTGCAAATAAAATCAATTCATTCATTTAATCCAATTATTGAAAAAATCTGGAAGAGAACAAAGCCAAGCACTGTCTCTTCTGGTACTCATCTTGATGCCATTCTCCAGCATTTTTGCTTTGGATCTTTAGAATGCTTTATGTACCATATTTAACTACGAAATCTTAAATGTTCAAACTTTATTGAAATCTAGGCATATCATGTCACAGCATACCAATAATCTATTTGAGAGTAAAGAAACTACCAAATTAGAAAATGTACTCTGAGATATAACAAATTATGTTGTGGCAATTAAAATGATTTTTCTTTTTCTTGTTATCTATTACTTTTTTGCCATCTTTAGAGCAGCTTATTTTCCCTTATTTTTATTGTGAACATATTGGAAGTTATGCTGTTTGTTTTTCTTTCCATTTCTGTTAATTTAATACCATTCAGATTTAAGTTTTCTGATACCAGCTAAACAGACTATGAATATTTGTATCATTTTTATTTGGTGATTTTTGCAACTTTTTATTTTTGTATTTTCACTAATGTTTTTGTGTAACCATATTGCTTCTTCTAATGTTCTCCATTTGTTTTTGTTTTATCCATAGGAACTTTTTAATCCTTTTTTTTAGACATTTCCACCATCTTGTATTTCTTTGCCCATTAGCTTTTTCTGCCTTGTATTTTATATATCTTTAGTTCTGACCTTACTACAAAAGGATTATTCAATTAATAAGTTGAATACAACATACTGATCTATCAAAACCAAACTATCATGTGAAGATAACTAACACATGCTGATTTTACTAACACAGAAAAGTTACATATCAAAAATTCAGTGGTCTTGTCATATTTTGTGTCATATTTTTGTAATATTTTGTGAATAGAGTGCCAGACAACTAATTTGACAAAAGCACATAAGCAAGACAGATTGCATCTGATCAAAGGTCTATCCCAGTATGGTGTTTTCCACTTTGTCCAACTTGAAGTGTTTTGAGATAATTCCACAGTTGCTTCCATTTAGTAGTTAAGGACATACTGTATTACTTCTGAATCAGCCATTGAGAGTATCTTCCATGATTTCCATAAAATCTCATTTAAAAACATCCAAACTATTAAGTATGATACTGAGTTCTAGAAATGTATTACTTATAGTTGGTAAAGCTGGGTTAAGCCTGTCCTGGCTTCTTGAATGATAAAGGCAAATAATTTTTTTTCATGGGAAAAGTTGGTTCTTACCTAATGAAAACAGAAGAATACTGAGAAAGGCGTCTTCCTGCACTTTTCAATCCAGTATATATTTGTCCCATTTCCATGGCTCCTTCCAGGCCAACCACTTCTACCAACTGATGTCTTAGGTCTGAAAACAAAATGCACAGTTCTACTGAAAACTGTGGAGAAAGCATGAATGCTAATGCAAACAGCACGCTTTTGCCTTATTCTCCTGCTCTTCTCAATAAAAATATATACAAATAAATTAGAAACTAATCAACAGTTCTTGCCAAAATATTACCATTTCTGGGTTACAGCATTTTTGAAGAATATATTGGAATGAGGAGAATTTGGTCTTGGAATGTTCTAGCATGCCATTGAAAGAACAGCCTCGGTAACAACTAAAGTAGAAGTAAAGCTGATTTCAACAAAGCTATTTTCTCGGGTCATAATTAAACAAAATACTACAATCTTTGCATTGCTACCTTTCCACAAATATAATCAGAGACCACAATAAGCAAAGCATGTGGTCAGATTACAAAAAAAGGTGAAAGCATTAAGATTTAGAAAGTCAGCTGAGCTGGAAGTAAAAGCAACTTTAATGTAAAGCCAGGAATAAGCATATTCCCTGGGTAACTGCCAATTGCATTGTCTTAACTCTGAACTATTGTTCTTTCAATTTCCTACTATGTCATGACTAAAACAGAGATTTAATATCCATTTATTAACCAAAATCTCAAATCAGAATCAAACCGTTACAGATATGGTTAATAGATGGATCTTAAATAATCATCTGTGTAAATGTAATGGGAATGTAATAAGAGTTGTGTTCTAAGCTAAATACATTATGTCAGGGGATGAGGATATATCACTTGCTGTTCATCCATTCATTGAAAAGACCTTAGTATATTTGAATTAATGAGGCACCCTGCATAAGAAGTGCCTATCCAAGAAACTGGAACATGCCATTGTAGTTAAATCCTATTCATACCTATTGAAAAGGAAGTCTCACTGAATTTATAGGTAAACTGCATGTCCAATTATATTTATTAAGGATTACATCCAATGGACTTCAGTTTCTTTAGAAAAATGGCTTTAACAAAATTTAAAAATTTTATTTTTAATTACTCAGGAATAAATTACACTGAGTTAAGCAAGACGTACTCTTCAAAGAGGAAACAGACAACAGACTCCCATTCCTCAACATCTACATAAGGAGACTAGACAACGGAGAACTAGAAACCCGCATCTACCACAAACTTATATACTTGGACCAAATCCTCAGCTTTGTAAGTAATCACCCAACCAATTCTATGTGGGAAAAATATCACATCAATTAAAAAACAGGATACATGAATACTGGCTGACAGTCAAATGCCACGATCCCAAATCCTTAATCTCTATCCACACTGACACTAAACAGCACCAGTTTGATTGGAGCAACAAAAAAATTATTGGCCACGCTACCCACCACACTCATGAGTTCATCGAAGCCTGGCACTCCACAAACAATTTCATCAATAGGCAGATCAACCTACAACCAGCCTATGAACACCTCAGAATCCAAATCAACCACACAGCTAACCAGAGACAGCACCAACCCTCAACCATCCCACAGAAGCCCCCCAATCAGCATTTCACCTCCCAATGACCCCCACCTGATGTAACCTCCCCATCTCAAGACCCTCAGAAGACTTCTACTGATGACTCACACCTGACCCATTACAAGACCCTTACTTGACAAACCCACACCTGACCCATCACAAGACCTACTGACCACAAGAAGCCCTTATACACAGAAATACACTGACACTGACATTCCTTAAACTCCTCTGAAGATGTTACCTAGCCCAGTAATGAAAAGTTCATAAATCAACCCACAAGTTTGGAGAACAAACCTTCACTCTCAACTTACTCTTATGTAAGCTGGTAAAAAAGTGAAGCATTAGACTGAAAGCTTATATATAGAAGGCCAGAAATAAATACAACGAATTTAGTAAAATTTATTTCTGAAAAACTGTTTTGGCGTGATTTATTAAAATACAGACTAACCAATCACATATTAAAATGACATGTCAATTTAGGCTGTGTGATTAAACTGATGCATAAACGCAGATATATGACCACCAAATCTTAAAAAGTAGTAACTTAAAACACACACACACACACACACACACACACATACAGAGAGACAGACTTTTTTGTAACTCTACTTTTGCTTAAACCTGTTGCCAAGAACAGATGGATAAGGAACAAAAACATTTTATTTCATGTTCATAATTATTTTTTACTTAAAATTCATGTTTCATACAATGGTTGTTAATACAAATTTTCTTAGAAAATATTCTCCAAACTATTTAAAAAAATAACTAAATACTTGTTACCCATCTATAGTCAGCTTTATGGTTTAGTATAGAAAAATCTTGTATGAGAAGTGGAAATCCCAATATACTTTTTAAAATAAACAAAAAAAAACCTTATTTCACAGATTAAATCTCTGCAGGTAACTACAAGTTGAAGGCATCTGGATCTAATATACTAGCCCTCATTGAGGCAGCATTCTTCCTGGGAATATGTTTTTGATTCCCATCGCCAATATTATCTAGTTGGGTAATGAAACATTTGCAAGCAAACAACCATGCTGAGAGAGCACCAAGGACTCCACTGTTCTACTATTCCAGATAGTTCAAGGTATGGTCATATGGAGGATATTTCTGGAATCCTTTCTCTCTGAAGATAGAATGGCATTCTCCCTGCTTTCATTCAGGAAATGTTTCAAGACCATTCTCTTCCAGTGGGTCTTTAGAGAATACATTGGTAATTAATGCTGCCTATCCATACTATCTCTTATGGTTATGTAATTCTGTGGATTTATTATATAATTTTATGTTATTATTTCCCTACAGCTGTTTCAGTTGCACATAAGTGATAAAACATTCAAATAACATGACACATTATATATGAAAATACAGAAACATTATATCAGTACTATACTAATAGTACTGATGATCATCATGCTAAGCAATTGCACTCAGTAACAATCACTCATTTACTGTAGGGATGGGAACTCACCATTCTATCATAGTTGCTTGCTTAGTTAAGCTGTAGAATATTGGTCACATTTTTTTCTTTTTCTCAATAAATGACTGAAACAGCTATTGCTTGAGCATCTGTGTATAGAGGTTCTCATTGCAGAGGGAAGGATCAGATATGTTTTCATTTAAGAAGAAATTGTTTAGCCTCATTGCAATAAGCATTCATCCCATAAATATATTATCAAATATTCTGACAATTCCTTATCCTAATGAATTACAATGATATGTTGCTGCCCTTATCAGACATCTCTTAAAAATCATTACAGTAGAGATATTTTGTAGCCCAGACTCTATCCAGTAATGAAAATTGGGCTTGTGCACCTCTACTTTGTGACTATCCACAGACCATTTTCCTAATGTAACTGGCTTCACTGACATTATTTTATTGTTACAACACTTCTCCCCAAGTTCCTTCTAAAGTTCAAATGAAATATATGACTATCAGATAATTTTGTCCTTTTTAAAAATAACCCCTGCCCCCACAGCTCTTAACTTACAGTGGTTGGTTTAGTATCTAAATTTCAACCGTCAGATCAATCTTTTCTTTAGCAATCTAAAGCTATCTTCAAATGTTCTTCTTAAATTTATTGTTGACATTTTTGACCACTTTTATATCCATTCTCTGCTTCTGATAAATGGGCTTCATAAAAGAAATGTGAGAAATAAATGGCATAAATAAATAGCTAGCAGAACCTTGCATATAAAATATTAAACTAAATCTGATTAATGCAGAATAAATTGAAATGACCAAAAAGGAAACAATTTCTTAGAACTGCCCTGACCACTTTACCAGATATTAAGACTCATTTCCTTCCTTCCTTCCTTCCTTCCTTCCTTCCTTCCTTCCTTCCTTCCTTCCTTCCTTCCTTCCTTCCTTCCTCCCATCCATCAATCCATATTTGTTGTTCAAATAACATCATTGATAAAGTGTGATAACAATGATTCAGTCCAGACATTTTTATACCCACCCCCCCATTATGATTTTCTATGTCCTCAGATTCTTGACAGTCTGTTGGTTCTACATTGAAGCTTGTCCATGATATGAAAACTTTCCCTTGTTTTCTGTGTGAATGACCTATCAGGGACCATGTGGGAATGTTTACATAGCACCATGCTGCTGTGCCCTCTTCCACAAGCCAAAGTACTTCACACATCTCTTCAGATTAGTGTTATGGATAAACAAAGTTGCTCACATAGTGATTGCTGATGTCAGCCACTTGCAAATAGCATGTAAAGAGGCACCTGACCCTTTGCCCTTATTTTAAAATGTATCTACAGCTGGGTGGAGATAAGAATAAAGTCACCACAATATTTTTTCTTTCATTTCTCCTGCTCAAGCTGTCTGAGCAATTAAAAAGACAAAGTGAAATCTACATAACCCTTTGTTTCTCTTTGCAGTGCTCCGTTCTTATTGTATGCTCAGGATGGTGATAAAATATTTAAGAAACCCAAGAACTTTTTAGAAGTCTACATTGAAAAGCATTATTGGACCATTGCACCATTGAACAGAATACTACATTTAAACATTTTTTCTGTGAATATAAATCAAAGAAAATAAACAAGGGCAGGGGTGAAAAGGAACCTAGTAGTACTATGATTAGAAATAGTGATTTACACATGGAGGATTGTTCTTCTATAATGGAGCTGTTTTGTAAATACTCAATTCATCTTAGCCATATATAAGTATTGCAGACCTGGCAAGAGATTGAAAGTCTCTATTAGAATTTAGGGTTATTGCACTTAGTCAAGTACATTTACATAAAAAATATCATTGGTTGGCAGTAAATCTCTCCCTCTTGGCAGTTTGTCTTTGGAGTGATGAGGATACATGACTCCTAAATGTAATTAAAACTTAGTAATCATTACTCTGGGGAAAGTTTGAATTTCAGTTACAAAATATAGAACAGGGAATTTAAGATCTGGCTTACAGAGAATCCTTGGAAATATGTTGGGATGAGGGATCTGCAATATGTCCTAATCACTGAAGTCTGTTTGGAATGTTTTATTTATTTATTTTAGATCACCACCATCAGTTTAGTAACACAATTTTGCAATCTGCAGGAAGACAGAACTGTACAATATACAGAGACAGGAATTGTTTTAGCTGCTTTGGGTGCCAAAGACATGTTTAATGTCACGGTCTATTAAGCAGCTGAGAATTGGGCCACAGTTGTGAATCCTTCAAGATATTTCAAGTAAAATATATGAGATGCCCAATTAATGTCTACATACAACTCTTAAGCAATTGATCAAATATGTTGTCACAAAAGGATGCAATCAATGAAAATGACTTTCAAAAAATGAATGAAGTGTAATTGGTATTTCTCCAGGTGGTAATTTCCCATCTAGAAGTAAGGATATCCTGAAAAATTAGCTGCTGCAGAATAGTATTGAGAGAAAGCCACTTCTTTCTTTGCTTATGGACTTCCCAAAGGCAACTAGTTGAGTTCCTTGAAAAGCAGAATATGGTAAGATTTAGCCTTAGTTGTTGGGGCTCTTCTTACATCACAAGTAATGAATAAATTATAGGAAATTAATCTGTGGGGTTTCTTTTAAGTCCCTAAGACATGCACATTTAAAACTTCACTTCTGCTTTTCAACCATACACCCTAAGCAGCTGGAAGGAATCTCAAGAGCACTATTAAAGAGGTCACAGGTGGAATCTAAGCATCTTTTTATTTATATTAACTGAAAGACACCTTATCAATTTCATGTGATTTTGAGAAAAAATTTAAGACATACAGAAAAAATCTTTAGAACAAGTGCCGTCATTAGTGAGTTAAGTGACTTCCCTCTACCCCTTAAAACAGCACAGTTCCTGATTAATGCTGAAGAAAACATAAGAAAAAGTACTTTGATTTTCAACCATTTTTTTCCAATGCAAATAACATTAAGAATAAAACCAGTTCTAGAAATGTTAACATTGGGAAACAAAGGATATTATTTTCTACTTCTAGGAGATTATTATAGGAAAATCTTTGGAGAAAAATGTCTTTCCTTTAATAGCGATTCTAAAAACTGGAAATGCAATTTCTTTAAACTTTCATCTAAAATGCCTGTATCATTTTAAGCTGCATTTTAAATATTATTTGTTTTGTAAGGATATCCCTTTTGTAAGTCCTTTACTGCAAAGCTATTCTATGAAATAATTTGAACTTGGATGAAATTGGGGAGGGGGAAAGGAGGAGGAGGAAGAAGAGGAGGAGCTCTGTTTTTATCAAATCTGATTGCTGCAGCTGTTCTCATTTTCTGAATTTTAAAAATAGCTTTATTCAGTGCCTTGTTGGAGAAAGGCCAGAGTATCATTAGAACATGATGTACAGAAAAACCTCTATTCAGTTACAGATACAGAAATATATTTAAGATCAGTGGGGGTCATCTGAAGCAAACACTTGTAAACGGAAAATGGAATTTTAATGTGCTCAGACCATTCGTTGCTTTTAGCTGGATATTTAAGAAATTTAAACCTGATATCTTCCTGTTTGTCAGGGCAATATCAAATAGCTGTGCATCAGGCACAAAGCAATATGAACAAATCAGGGATCTTGCTACTAACAGAAATAGATCTTGTTCTCATATTACTCCTAACAATTTGGCATTTACTTCAAATGGTTATTAGTAACATTATATTTTTCAATGCTCTATAAACAGCCCTTTATCTTGGGAAAAAAAATACTGGAACTAAAAATGCTGGATCAATAGGAGTCATATCTGAATTGTACTTTTTGTTAAACTATGCATTGTATTTTTGACAGCATTTGCACAAAGGCAAATAACATTTAAGGAATCTTACAGGATTTTTATCAACAGTTACATATTGTACACTCATGATAGGGTTGTTCCCCCATCATCATCATCATCATCATTATCATCACCACCACCATAATCACCGTTGCTGTTATTACTTTTAATCTCAGAATTATTCTGGGAAAGGTAAAAACTTAACAGTTCAAGTCCTAACCAAGGATCTAAGAGCTATTAAGGAAGTGTTTGAGTATATAGGCAATTCCGAGTAGAGTGGTTTTTTGCAATGTTGGGATATTCAAGTCTAATAAGTTCAAAATTTCCATGTATCTATTATTATTACTATTACTATCATTATTATCTCACCATCACAGCATAAAGTGTTCTAATGTAGGAAAAAATATATATTTTGTCTTTTGTTTTAATCATTCTGAACAGTTCTTCCATTCTCAATCAATTTCACAGTGTGAAAGCAACTGCTAAAGAGAATTTTCTTACAGAAAAAATAGAACAATTTCTATTGTGAGCACAAATATATCTTTTTTTAGACATATAATCAAGGAATATATTCTTTAATTGCCAGAGAGACTCACATAAACTTAAGTTAGCAATGGTAAAAGTTAAATGCTATCAGCTGTATATACTGGTGTTCTATCTCTGGGATAATTGTTTGGTTGGGAAGCTGGAATCCTTTACAGCATAGTGTATGTGAAAGACTTCATCTTCCATAGAAGAGAATAAGATAACTTGTGCTGCATGGCATATCCTATCACTTTCCAAATGCACTTGAAATGACACAAATCATCACTACCACTATTGACTCTTTGGAATAATATTATGACCATGCAAAATTGTGTCAATGTCTGGTGGTAATTCCAAGACAAAAAAAGTGATAGTAATTGGGTGCTATCTAACAAAATAAAATTCAGTGGTGAAAAAAGGTAAGGTTCTACATTTAGGCAAGAAAAACCAAATGTATAGGTATAGTATAGGTGGTACCTTGCTCAATAGTAGTAACTGTGAGAGGGATCTCAGAGTCCTAGTGGGCAATCAGTTAAAGATGAGCCAGCAGTGTGCTGCAGCTGCCAAAAAAACCAACGCAATGCTAGGTTCCATTAACAGAGGGATAGAATCAAGATCACATGAAGTGCTAATACCACTTTACAATCCCTTGGTAAGGCCACATTTGGAATACTGCATCCAGTTTTGATCACCACAATGTAAAAAAAAAGATGTTGATACTCTAGAAAGAGTACAGAGAAAAGCAACCTAGATGATTAGGGGACTGGAGGTTAAAACAAATAAGGAACAGTTGCTGGAATTGGATATGTCTAGTTTAATGAAGAGAAGGACCAGGAGTGACAAGATAGCAGTGTTCCAATATCTCAGGAGTTGCCACAAAGACGAGGCAGTCAAGCTATTCTCCAAAACACCTGAAAGCAGGATAAGAAGCAACTGATAGAAACTAACCAAAGAGAGAAGCAACCTAGACTAAAGAGAAATTTCCTGACAGTTAGAACAATTAATCAGTGGAACAACCTGCCTCCAAAACTGTGAATGTTCCAATACTGGAAGTTTTTAAGAAAAGACTGGACAGCCATTTGACTGAAATGATATAGGGTTTCCTGCATGAACAGGACGAGATGACCTCCAAGGTCCCTTCCAACATGATGATGATGATGATGATGGTGATGATGATGATAGAGATAATGATGTTGTTTTTCCATTGTGCTGAACATACCTATAGACAAATACACAACTACACAGAAAGAGACACAAATATCCCTTTATAAAAAGGGTAAGTTTTTAGGTAAGTTGTCTTCTTTTTGTTCAAAATGTTTGATTCCTCCCTATGAAAGTGACAATAAGTAACAACTCCTGCAAAGATATCTTCTTTCAGTTTGATGTTGAAAATAAACAGAAAAGTGCTGAGATGATCTTATCTACTTTCAAAAACAGGTATTCCTATCAGAAGGTGCAACCAACTGTATTCTCTTTTAGGATATTATAAGCTCCTAGAGCTTAAACAAGGCTCCTCCTCACATTTTCTATTTTCAATTAAATCACTCAACTTATGCTTAGTGCCAGCAGCCTTTAATGGACTGGTTTGGGTGATGGAAGGCTATTCCATTAGCATTATTTTTATTTATTTATTTATTTAAAACTCTGATTGTTTTAAAATACTTTTTTTGCACTTCCATAAAATATAGATTTTTTTTCCATAATGCCTTTTCTCCATCTTTCACAGCAATGCTATTTGTTGCCATTTCTGAACTTACCATTAAAAAGATTAATAACATAACATTATGCCAGTTTAATAACAAAAAAAAGTGAATAGTATAAAATTGACTGAAAAACAGAAATTCATTAACTTGAAACTAAGGCCACATATTCCATTCATCAATGGATATTGCAGTTCTCAGATGGATTTTCCTGTATCTGTTCTGCTCTGCTAGTGACTAAAGAAGTCAACACATGTATTATCTATGTTTAAATCTTATAGATTTACCACAACCTAATTTTTAATTATAGTGCAAGCATTTATAAGTAGAGAGGCAAAATGAAATAGTGAGGCTTCCTAATATACATTTCAGTTGTAAAACATGCTTCTTCTATATTTATACTATGATGTGTTAAACAATTTCACAGCATATGGGCTGTATGGTAACACTGAATTAAGCAATAATAATTTCTCAATATGCAGAAAATTTACACTTAGAAGAATTGTGTATGTTAAGAAGAGCTCTCCAGTTTCTAAAATATTGATAGTTTTGATTGAAACCATATTTATAAAACTTGCAGGATGAATGAATGTGCATTTATAAATGTATATATAATTATATATTGTTTTTCCACTGCATTGAGCATACCTATGGACAAATACAAAGCTACACAGAAACAGGCATAAATACCCCTTTATAAAAAGGGTAAGTCTTTAGGTAAGGTGCTTTCTTTTTGTTCAAAAAGTTTGATTCCTCCCTATGAAAGTGACAAGAAATTTGTCATTTTTACAATAAGTAGCAACTCCTGCAAATATCCTGTGTATATGTGTGTGTATGTGTAATATCGCTTTGTATATATATTATTCATATGCTGCATACACACACACACACACACACATACATACACACATATGTATATATATATATATATATATATATATATATATATATATATATATACACCCACACACCCACACACAAAGCAATATTACACACACACACACACACACACACACACACACACACACATATATATATATGCATGTTTGTATGGGTGATTATGTGTATATATGCACATACAAACAATTGTTTGGTATAGTTATTTTATAGTAGTTGCAACAATTAATATCATTATTGCTGGTAAAGCAGGTGGGGGGATAGGTTAGGACATCTTCTTCCTTTCAAATACTTGTCAATATGTTATGTGTGATTGTGAAAGAATAAGGGATAGACAGTCACTTTTTATCATTTGAATTTTGAGGACACCCAGCGTCTTATCAACTTGGAGAATGTTGAGATAATAATTAAAAGAAAACAAACAATATCAAGAAAGAATAAGTCAACTGATGAAAGACAGCACACCAAATAGCAAACAAATAACCCCAAGGACTCAACTACTATCTTCTTTCTCATATAAGTGAAAGAAATAAGAGAATCACATCCAACTTTGGCCATGTGCTATAATCATACATGAAAAGTTGTCATGCACTTCTGTCAGCTGACAAGAGTACCTGGATAGAACTAACAAAGATAATCAGACAAGGAGATAGTTTAGGTAATTCAATTATTCTAATTAGATAGGAACAATGTAAATTACAGTGCCTTCCAGTGTCTAGAAAGCTTATCCAGAAAAAAACACTATCATTAATTCCGTCAATGATAACTATATTTCATTTCCTGTATCACATATAAAGGTGATTAAATCAAGAACATTGACAATAACCAACCCAAATATCTTATCCTGGAAGAAAATATTAGCCTGTCATTGTTATTCTTTTAGTCTGCTCAAAGTAAACTTTTTCAGAAACTGTTGTTTCTTAGACCACTAGGTTTTTTTTGAGAGAAGCTTTGACAGTCCTTCTAGACTGAAAGTTCATTCCTCATTGCTTTGGTCACATTCATAAAATATCAATAGAGAGATTTCTGATAAAACTCAGGGCTGTGTTAACTGTGAGATTTCTGCCTATCTCCTGCAGTCTGGGCATGTTTCCCAGTCTCTTAATAAAACAATGCTGCTTTATTTATTTTATTACTTATTACATAAAGTAATTTATACAGCTCCCTATCTTAATCAAGATAACCTACATAGTGAACAAAAAGATTAAAAATATGATGTAGATTTTTTTAAAAAAAATACATAGTTGAAGCTTCCTTAATGATTTCTCTAGAATAAAAGAAGCATAAATATGTCAGTTCTGCTAACATCCTGGCCTTATCTGGAAAAGCTAGGTCTTCAAGGCTGTTCAAAAGACCAATACAATTGGAGTCATCTGATTCTGAAGAAAATAAGTCCAGGGCCTTATTGTTCCATACAGGAACATGTACAGATCTGTTTGTAGATCTGGTAGGATCTACAAACTATACCTTCTCTTCTTCCCTGTACCTATGCCATGGGACAATATCCACCACAAGACATGTACAATCTTAACCCTGGTGGCTTTCCATAATGCATTGAAAATGTGGCTTTTTCTCCAGGCATTAAGCCAAGAAGCTTGGTAAGCCTGTTTTTCAGGAGCTTGTCAATGTGGATATATGTGCTGCCCCAGGTGTTATATGTTTTGTTTTGCTGATATTTTTGTTGTTAATTGGAATTGTCAAATGGACAGTCCTATAAATAAAATAAAATCCTTGATTTGCTTGATTATAGTAGATCTCCAATAATTTGTTAACATTCTCAGAAATGCCTGATTGCAAGAGATTTTGTGCCAGCTACAAAGGCTTTGCAGGATTTCTCTATACAGATATAAACCAGCAAGAGTCAAGGTGACATTTTTTCATACATACAGTATGTGCAAAGCTTCGTCTGCTCCATAGAAATCCCATCTCACATTTGAGAAACTTTTTCTTAGTCATTTCCTAGGCCATGTACAATGTCTGGGAAAGTGTTATATTTATATAAACATGCTAAAAATGTAGGGATTAAAACAACTCAGATTTTTAAAAAAACATCTGAGAACTAATTATTATGTGAACATGTCATTCTTACAGAAATATCATTACATATTTCAGTTATTTCAACTATAATTTATATAAATTAGATAATTAATTACATGTGTGTGTGTGTGTGTGTGTGTGTGTTTTCTGAAAAATATTATACAATTTTACTCACAGGCTTGTTTATATTAAACAGTCCTGTTTATTTGTAGCCTGGTGTTCGCTTTTCTTATATTTTTATTGATATGCCTAGGATTTGCATTTTTAATTATATATTATATATATAATATATATACATACATACATACATACATACATACACACACACACACACACACACACACACACAAGATACATGAACATAAATACATATTGGATTATGTGCATAAAATTAATTATGTAGACAAGTATACCATACTGTAGTTCAAAGAACAGAAGCCTTAAAAATGATGTTTATTTAACACATAATAAAGCATACTTTATAGCCTACATAGTAATACTAATCTGTATAACACAATAATCTTCCTAAATAGACTCCTAAAAACTGCTCTCAGAATTAAGGGTAGAAGTGCAAGAAGCAACTAGAAGTATATTGAAAAAAAATGAAGTAAATAATATAGGTGCATTACTAAATGGGTGGTCTCAGGATTATAATATTTACTTGTGCTGTCCAGAGTTGAGTATCAAGCAAAATTTACACTTACAAAATGGCATAACAAGAACATCTGTGTTGGGGGGAACTAAGTTGGCATGGCTGACACCTCCAGTGCCAGGTGCAAAGGAAGTGACAGGGTAGCTTGAGAAATTTTGATTACAAGCATCTGAGTGCATCATTTATAGAATGTACAGTAATGCACTGATGTATATTTATGTTTTCACATCTGGCTAGGTTATGAAATAAGTATCAGCCACTCCAATACTGATCTTTTTTAAAGATGAAAACCAGATACTCCTCCTCTCCTACTCAGAATATCCTTGTGAATTAAAACTAGTGAAATATATTTTTCTGAAAGCACACATTCCTTTTGCATCAACAGATGATAATTTTATTTGACTAACCAATAAATCTTTAGTTGTATTTTAAAAGTTCTTAGCTGCAGAGTTAACACTAGAACAAGAACAAGAACATACTGATGATAGTGTTAAATAGGCTGCAGATGGAAAAGAATTGACCAGATTTTGATGAAAGGCTTCCAATCTTTAGAAGCAATTTTTTTCATCATCATACCTCTACACAAAGCACTTTCTTATATAACATTTCTTATTGATTCCCCCTACACTTTTTTTTTGTTCTGTAAATTAGTTCTTCTCCCAGGCCTGGGGAGCGCACACTGATATCCAGATATAAACCTATATTTGCCTAATTTATTTTGGGTTGTTCAAATATGCAGTCCATCATTCTCAAGTAGTATGGTAGTAAGTCATGCTGCCTGGAGATGATGAGAACTGTAGTTCATGGCATCTTAATCATACAACTTCAGGCCTAGAACATGAAGTGGCTGGAACAAGTGGAAAAAGTATTATAAAATTCAATAGCTATTTCTCTTAGTGTGCTACTAAAACTTTTAGTATGTATTCTGGATTGTTCTAGAGCATGTGTGGCACCTGCCAACTGGAAAGCTATGGTTAGTTTCCAACTTGAACATTGTACTAGTTCATTGCCTGAGCAGAGGGTTGGACTAGAAGATCTCCAAAGTCCCTTCAAACTCTGTTATTTTGTATTCATACAAAATGATTGGAATCTAATAAACTGATATCAGAATACCAAAAATCCAATTTAAGAACTTTCCTGAATATGACAATACAAAGCTTCATATTTATATGTTAATCTAATGTATAAATATAAAAAATAATTTTGAAATGCTAAAAAAATGTTACATGAAAAATAAAGGACAGCTGATCTTAAATGAAAAAGCTTCTGCAAATGTTAATGCCTTGTTATTCATCTTTTTCTTTTTTTAACTTCAGTTTTAAAATCAGACTCCTCCATTATTTTCTGACCTGAAATGAAACACCATCTGGTGTTCAAATTTGACATAAATGCAATTGAATTGTTTTTCTTGATGTGGCTGTAAAATTAAACTTTAAAACAAAAGTGTTTAAAATATTTTTATCTGAGATTTCCAGTAACACATCTGAGAGGAAACTGCTATACCAGATCTTTTAATGGCACACCAATGATCACAATGTCTAAACTAATTAGGGCAAGGGTAGGGAAGTACACTCAGTCAAGAAAAAAAAATTAGTTACAATTAATTCAATTAATATGGCCATTACTAGCTTATTTATAAGCTTCTACCCATTCAAAATTATAATCCAGTGTCACTTAAAGTTGCTCTATGGCTGGATACAAGAGTTTCAAGGGACTCCATAAGGTCTTAGTATTGACAGGCCTATATTTTATTGACATTTTAAATTCAATTTTTGATGGAAATTGATACCCATAAAGCCAATAAATGGCAGTGGGGCAAAGTGTTATATTAGAATAAGAAATCTGATTGAAAGCTTCACTTAGCCTTGACAATCTCTGGTGTCTAAAAACAGTTGTTATTTTGTAATTTTGTCAATCTTGCAGGAAGGTCTTGTTGTAAATGAAGTCCTTGGAACAAAGCAACCTGCAGCTCTTAAAACTCCTTGTGACTATAATTATTGACAATTGACAATTGACAGCAAACATCATATACTTGCCTAAAATGGAAATATCATAAAAACAAAAAAATTTTTTCCAGACACTGTTTGTCCTTCAACTCTGGATCTTTTGATCATCCCTGAGAAATTAAATTTAGGTACGCTTTGCAATATTAGATATAATTGTATAACTTTATGGAATAAAGTAAAATCAAATAAAAAGTACTATTTCTGATTGTATGATCTTTATTTCAATCCTGTTTATAAGCAATATGAATAGTAAGCAGGAAATGCTTAACAGGTTGTCTAAAAGACAAAAAATAATTTTAGTGCTGTGCTATGCATATTAGTAAAGTTATCTTTCTAAACACTCTGCTGTGTATATGGTATCCTAAATTTCTTTGCTTAATTTGCATTCAGACAATATGAATTGTGGTATGCAAAAATCTTACATCTCTTTAATTTATGTATTGCTTGCAATTGTTCAGTCTGCAATTAATCTTTTAAGGTGTCATGGGGATTTTTCTTGAGTTTATGGCAATTTACCAGTTCTTCTAGAATGGAGTAGACATTGGTCATTAACAACAATTGTATTACTCTAGTTTAAATATGCTTAAATTTATCTCTGTTTCAGATGTAGCAATGGTAACAATATTAACAAATCTATTGCTTCCATCTGGAGAACTCAGTGTTCTTTATTTTGTAATGAATGTTAAAATTCTAGGCATGTAGCCCAGATAAAGTCTTCATACCATTGGTTTTTCTAGTTTGTTCTCTCTTTCCCTCAAGAAAATCTAATTGCTCATAGTATCTACAGCTATTCTTTCATAGCTTATCCAACATTTGTTTCTACAGTTTTGTTAACAGGAGTCAGGACCAACTAATCTGAAATCTGAAGTAGAAATTTAAGTATTTGATAAATAGACATCAATTTGATTCACTATAGCATCTAGTAACTTGACCAGTTCAACTAACATGAATGCCAATGCACACAAATATTCAGTTGCTTCATATGGGTTCCAATTTCACACAATATTCCATATGTGCATAGTATGATATAAATCAACATACAAAATGTTAATATTTCACAAAAGTAAATATGCTCATGATATTCTAGGTTAAATACTTTATATGCCCATTCTGAACATCCAGAACATAAGAACAGTTCTGCTAAATCTGGCCATGGTTTATCTTAATCCAGCATTTGTAACTCCCAATGCAAAGGTCAAATATCCATTGACTTGAAAAAACAGGAGACAAAGGCCTTAAGTTTAAAGCCTCTGGCAGGTATATATATATCTTGATATCTGTGTTCTGTGGGATCTTGCCATGAGCTTTTGATCTAAGCAAGTCCCTAATTATGTAGTTGACTGTTGGGAAAATTAAATTTTACTATCATGTCTGATATAAACTCTGACAACATTTGCCTAATTTTAAAATTCTAGTAGGCTACAGATCCTCCTGCAACTTTGCTAATCACCAATGTCTTGATATAACATCAGAGCTAACATGTGGTCCATATGGACTAATTATCCTGACTTTTGCCTTGCCCAGGGGAAGTTTGGCAGAACTGGTAGCTAATTTTTTGTTGCCCAGGCTCAGAATGGACTTCCGGAACTGGCATCCACACAGAGAATAGGTTGTTCATATGTTTGAATCCCACCACTACCCAGGAGGTATAGAATTTACCACAATTAGCAACTTCCTTATCAATCCTGGTCAAGATCTGGCTGCCTTCATTGGAACTGCTGGAGAAAATACAACCTCCATTTTCTTTCCTGATATATATGTTATGAATAATTCTAAATGTATTAGTTCCTTCACTGAATGTGAATTTTAAACCTCCCTAAAATACAAAGATTTTTTTTCTTCAATCTGCTTACAAGTAGGATTTAAAATTAGTCTAATGATAAAGAAGCTCCAAAATGGAATCTAATCTGTTGTGAATTAGCCTAGTATGGACAATTATGATAATTTAGTGATATGCACAAAGGTTAACTTCAATAATTTAGTCATGAAAGTGATTGCTGATCATGAAATCCATCATATTCTACAGAGTAAATGTTCAGCATGGGAGTATACTACTGATTTTAAGCTATTCGTTTAGGATGAAGGTCTAATAAAAAAGTCCAATTAACCAGTTTAAAGACAGATTTTCAGATGAAATATGTAATGCACTAATCTGAGATATTTTTTTCTGAATCCAATTCTGCTTGAGTATCAATGGAATATTTTAGGAAATGCAGCAGTGTACAGATGATAAAGGAAGATACCACTCTTCTATTTCATTTCCCCACTCTCCATCTCCCAACACAAATATGTCAGAGACTCCAGAAGATGAATGCATGCAGATGAAAACAGCTAAATATCCACTGAGAAGAAAACTATATATTGTATGTCTATATTATAGAGAATATAGCATGACAGTGCTCTATTGAGATAATTCTTCAGTTTAACATTAATTAAATACTTGTGGGGAACAGGAGCATTTTGTCTGCAGATGCTCTGTGTTCTGTTTCAGGAAAAGAATTGAGACAAAGCAACGAGTTCCAACAGTCTCCTTTATTGCAACACCAACAGAGCAGATTTTAAAATGGTGCGGCCCCCTTTTATAGCCCCCCTGTACAATACCTTGCTGGCCAATCATTGCAAAGGCTGGAAGCAGCCTTTCTTGTCACGGGCATCCACATGGTCTGCCTGGACCAATCACTGCAGCCTGTGCCTGCCAGCCCAGGACATAACACTCTGGACTATTTGGAATAAGTCCCAGCCTTGAGGGTTGCGATACTGGTATATGTAGATATTAGAAATATAGTGCTACACATTGACATTAGTCATTTCGTACTCTGTATAGTAACAGAGAAGTACAACTTCAGTTCATGGGCAACTTCACTTAAGCCTCCACTTGATATATGTATGTTTCATCCATTAAGTATATTTGACCTATTGGGATAAGACTATTGATGGTCAGCTCTTATGTCCCATCCATCCATCCATCCATCCATCATTATATTTATATGGGCATCTATCTTATAATCAAGTGACTTTCAGGACATACAACAAAAACAAAAATTAATATTGTTAATGTTAAAAATATTAAAATTATAAAAGTCACCAAAAAGATTAAGAAGAAATTAGGTGAAGAAAAGGCATTCCTTATCCAGGAGCCACCTCAATATTTTGCAAGGCCTTGGCCCTGTTGACACAACCAGGATTTGAAGGATCTCCCAAAAGCTAAAAGGAATGAAGAAAAGAATTTTCCATAAGGAGGGAGCCAAAGCAAGAAAAGGCTTACTGCCTAGAGTCTGCCAAATGAAATTTCTTAGTAAATGAGTCGTACAGCAACGTACACAACAATTTAAAGTACAGAACAACTTAATTCACCATCAGCAGATACAGTATTCTATGATTTATTTAACTTCTTTTCTGATACTCTTGAGAACTGACTGGTTCACAGGTATTCATTGGAACTAAGATAATATAATCTTTGAACTTCTGACATGCAAGATTCACAGCCTGCAGGACGTCAAATTCTAAATACCCTTCAGCAAGAGCTGCTTCCTGGGTTCCCTGCCAAATGTGCAAACTATGCTAATGTGTTTGGAAAGGCGAAAGTGCAGATTCTACTTACACCTACAAATACTGTGACATATCAAATTAAAATTCCCACAGAATACCAAAATAGAGTGGAACTGCCTAAAATAATTTATTGATGAAAATTTATAGGCAAGCTATGTCTACTATCAAATAATTCCTACATTTTTATTGAATAGATGTAAACTTAGAATTACCACAATGTGCATTTACCATGTGATTAATTTTTCCACCATTTTAGCTAATTATGAAGCCATAGTAGAATAAATTCTCTTATTTATATTTACTTTGTCAAAGATTTTTTGAGATTAACAGTTTCAACTCCATATCTCTGCCTATTGTTACTGTAAACAATTATAAAAGGTGAATGAGGAAGAATTTACTCTTGTTAAGTCCATGCTTTTTTTTCTTGTTTTGTCATTTTTTTCCCTTTCTGATTACTGTCTCTACCAATTTGTACAGATGTTAAGATGAATGGCTTATAATTTCCCAGACTTCCCCTAGGTCCCTTTTTAAAAAATATCTTACATTTTATGGTTCTTTGTACTCAGTATATGTGACAAGTTACATAGAAAGTGAACAAAATGTGATCCTGACACAATGTAAAAAAAGTTTGCATTCTAAACTCTACAATGCTTTGATGGATTATTAAGATACAAGTTGTTGATTTATTTATTTTAATTTTTTTAACATAACATTCTTTTGCTCTCATTATATTCAATTTATTTCATGAAAAAGGTAATGTCAAACTCAAAAGCAGTCAATTTTGCTATGTCAAATGTTTTATGAATGGATGACAGAAAAAACTCAATCTATAAATGGTCTCACTTAAAATACTTGTAGTCATGGCTCTGTAATACAAAAAAATCCAGTTACAGGCTTCTACATTTTCAAAATAATCCATATTAGTGATTTATGCATTTTTTAGCCAGCTCATGACTCCTTCAATAGCTTCTGAAATCTATTTCCCAGTTCCTGTCCTATTATCCTAAAAAACTATGTATTCAATTTATATTATGTATTTAATTTTGTCCCCAATTAAAGAACTGTTAATTATTTGAAAAATTTAATTGAAAAAAGTGTATAGGGTTCACCATCATAATATCATATAGAATAAAACAGTTATTTTATCTCAAATGAAAGCTTTTTGACATGTTTCTGCAGTTTCCTCTGACTGAAGACAGAAACAATAATACTATTCTGATCACAAAACAATACTAGTAAAAACAAATATTCATGTCAGAATTAAATAAAGTCATGCTATTGATATTACAAAAAATGTTTCATTCAGAATTTTAATTATTAGATTTTTTTTTCTGCAGTAGTGACTAATTGAACTCATTTCATATTTCTTCACCTCATTTCATCCAGGGAGATTTGTGCAAATTGGGATACCACTAGCCTAGGTAAAAGCTCGCAAAGATGATTTTACACATACAGATATCTGTTATATGTTACAGTTTCAAATAATCTCTCTCTTTTTTTTTAAAAAAAAGGGAGGATATCTATAATGCTTTCAGGTATTAAATTCAGTAGTTAAACAGCAGGTGAGTGATGTGTAGTACATAGCCTCAGAATAATTTAGCAGCTCCACCCTCCTGGTTATGTATTTATAGAATTAAATATTATAAAGACAAAGCTGATCATTTTTAAGACTTACAGCAAATTGATTATGAAAGAAAATTGACTTGAAATGATGGGCATGAATATAGGCTGATCAACCTGAAGGTTTACAAAAAGTAATTAACTCAGGATAAAAGTGCTAATTACTTTCTGTTAAACCATCCATAATCATGATCGTGCAACCAAAATTAAAATAAAGACATGCCAAAAACTTACCTTTCAGCTTATGAAGACTTTCTGGTTCTAAAGGGGCAATGTACAAGTGTCACAGGCATCTCTAGTTTGCTAATTCTGGCTACAACAAGCTGTTTTACCAACTTGATTTTGCAGCTGAAAAATGACTGACTGTCAGACAAAGGGACAGAAACAGCTGCAGCTGGCATTATTGATTATTTCCTCAATTTTAAAGGAAGCATTCCAGAATCAAATAACATGGCATGACAAAGTGTAAATTGTTCATTTGCATCTCTGGAGTAGTAGCTTCTGATCATTGTACTGGGGAGTGAAATATTTTAATGAAGAGATCCATTATCTGTGTAATATTTAAGAAGTAATTATTTGCATAATGATAAGAAATATTTAGATTATATTTTTTGAAAAAATAAGAAAATGATATTGCAGTCCTTCAAAAAATTGTGTGGGACACTCATGACTGCATATTAATAATAATTCTAGAAACAGCTTTGGATACCATTGGATTTCAGTAGAATAAAAGCATTCTTCTCAAACAAATAGAAATGTGAACATTTATCAAATTATCTGAAAGCTTGGAAAGATTACCTCAGATTTTCTCTCGAATGCGGGACAAAGTAATCAAATAAAAAAAGAGACTTATGCAAACTTATAAACAAATTAGGCTTGCTGTTGTGTCATAGTTTTTTTTTTAATTTCTCTCTTCTGCTTCCTTATTTATTGTGACTAGGAACACCAAATAAAGATTTGCATGATAAAAGCAAATCAAATTGTGCAACAAACCTAGTTTTTGAGCCATTCAAGAGTTATTCTAAGCATTATTAAGACTTTTTTATGTGGGACAATCTGCCATGGTTCAGTGGGAGTTTATCAAAACATAAATCTACTTAGTCATTATTCATATTGTGTGGGAAAAGATTAGGCTTTTTAAAATATAGGAAATCTAGGCTATAAGGCTATTTTAAGTGAAACATTCTGAAAGCTAATGGTACTGAATAATATTGGCTTTAGACATTAATCATAAATAATGAACAGTGGCATCTCTAATATAACTGAACAATAGTCAGGCTTGATACCATCTTCTTTAAGTCTCATCTCTGTGGGCCCTTTCCATGTTTTATAATGGGAGGTCTTTGTGATATATTCTTCCACTTTTTCTACTAGGGAAAAATAGATTTATTTACAATTGACTAAATTTCAGGGCTTGCATACTCTGCCATCTGAACCAACGAGATCTTTAAATCATCTTCACATGCTTTCTTATTTACACTGAAGATAAAGGAATAATGCAACTGTCTACAGTATGAGGAATAGTCACTAGTTGACTCTGTAAAGACTTCTGTAAAAATCTACAATGGGTGTCTTTGTTATAACTAATTTAGATTGTGACATCTTCTAGCTGCTTGTTTTCTAAATCGTTTGGTATCAGTATCAGCTACTACTCCTGTCTTCAAATGAATGCAAGTGGTGCTTCTTCAGCTATAGTGAAGAGGGATAAGATATGATGATAGACTCTCAAACCAACATACTAGGCAGAAAAGTAAAATAGTAGCACTGGATTTCTTCTTTCACCCTTTTGACCTGCCACTTATCTATTGTGTTGGTATTACTGGTTGTTTGGGAATGCTACTCCACAAGGAGTGACTACCCTCCAGATAGTTGCATTATTCCCATATCATCAGTGCAAACAAGAAAGCATGTGAAGATGACTTAAGAGTTTGGTTAGTTCAGATGGCAGAATAGGTTCCAGACTGGTACATGGTTGGTTCTAGATTAATACATGATATATATTTCTGGCAACAAAGAATAAGAAAGGATAATCTCAAGGAGCTGCTTCATTATGATTGTACAGCAAGTAATCATAAGGCAAGTTTGTATATTAAAAACAGCCCACCTGAAAGTCCATATGGTCAAATTCTCTGCTTCAAACAATAGACTATTCATTTAGAAGACTCATTGAACTTAAGCAAAGCTAGTGCTAAATACGCAGAAAGAAGCTTACAAAGAAAATATGATTACCCACAGAGGAAAGCCTGATTTTCCAGCTTTTCCTGGTTTAGTATAAATCTATGACATTCAAATCTTTCATTCCAGAAGAGAGTTATCCCTGGTACATGATCACAAAGTCAATGACTGCCATATTCATTAATGAATCTGATAAATGACCCTGATTCCTGAATATTTTCAATTCTCAATATGTAATAGTATGTAGAAAGATCTTGAGAGGGTTAGTGAAGAGATTCTGGCAAGAGAACTGTCAGATAAGAGACAGTAGCTCACAGCTAGATAATAAGGACAAAAGGCTCCAAAAACATATCCTCCCTAGTTTTGTGGGCTGGAAAGGAGATAGGAGGAAGAATTGTTCTATCATACTTGAAAGATTCTGTCAATGTAACTTTACAATAAGATAGAATTAGCTTATCTGGTTGTGATTCCTTGAGATGAAGACATCAATCTTACAAACATCAGAGTACAATAATCTTCCTCCTCCAATCTTTTTATAAGTCTAAGAAACTAAGGAGGGACTCTTCTGAGATTCTTGCCTGACCCATTACATAGCTGTTGCAATGCTATCTCTTATCTCACCTTTCCCTTAACAGCATCTTGCCCAGACTCTTACAGCTTTTCCTACCTACAGTTACACAATGTCAAACACATATCAAACATGTATTTATATTTCAAATGAATAGGCAATATTATATATTTTTCAAATAATATCAAGAATTCTGTATAGCAAAGATAATGTCTTACGAATTAAAACATGTAAATATGAATTATCTCATTTCCATTGCCTAATACTGCTAGCTAAATGGTCTCTTAAAGAAGCTTAATTTCTTCTTGCATACTTAAAGAGGATTTTATTAACGTTTAGCTTCCTGTAGCTAATTTGGCTATGATAGGCAGTAATAATATTTTATGATAGCTAAATATGAGATATGCTTAAAGGAGTATTATCAAAACATGTTCCAATTTTTTTTTTAAAAATAGTGGTATATTATTTCTAAAATTTCACAATGCAAAAATTATATTTTGGAATGTGTAGTTTTATATAAGACCTCATTTCTAAAATATTTCAGTGAGGCATTAGTGATTTGGCTGATTTAACTACCAGCTTCTCATATGACTGTGTAACATCTGATTTAGATATCTGGCCTGTATAAATCATGTGGATGGTGCTTTTAACTGGTGACAAAAAAGGCAAGCAATGACAGTGAGACATAACTGAAATAGGATTTTAATTGCTCAAATTTAAGCTTGATGTTCACAGAACAACATATTTAAAATTTGTCTTTGCAAAAAAAACCCTTGATAAATCAGAGATTATATATTGCATTTAATGCATTGAGAAAATATACAGAGCCTTTTCACTTTTGTCAATGTTGTCATGCTGCAGCCTGGTTCTATAGTTTAAATTCATTTTTTAAAACTCATTAATATACACTCAGTACCCCAAAATGATAAAATGAAAACTGTATTTTAGAAATGTCTGTAAATTTATTAAAAAGAAAAAAAACTGAAAAACATTGGCATAAATATTCAGACTCTTTGAAACATTTGAAATTTAGCTCAGGGGCTTCCCATTTCTTTTGATTGTTGCTGCCATGTTTCTACACCTTGATTGTAGTTGACTTGTGGCAAATTAAATTGATTGGACATAATTTGGAAAGTTACATACCTTTCTATAGAAGGCCTCATAGCTGACAATGCATACTGTAGCATATCTGGGGAAGGCTGCAATAAAATTTCTGCTGCTCTGAAGGTTCCTAAGAGCACAGTGGCCTCCATAATTCTCAAATGAAAGCAGTTTGACACAACCAGGACTCTTCCAAGAACTGGTTGCCTGTCAATCAGGGGAAAAGGACCTTAGTAAGAGAGATGGCTAAGAACTGAAGAGTCCTTGGTGCTCTCTGAGCTTGCTTGTTTTCTTGCAAACATTTCATTACACTAACTAGATAACATCATCAGTGCTAGTAAAGAGTGCTGTTTGCTGTCAGTTTATATTGTGGTGTCTTCCCTGTCTGGGTGGATGGGGCCAGTCTTAGGGATTCTTTGGTTGGGTTATTTACTAATGGCTTTTTGGCAGTTTCTTGATTGGAGTATTGGTTACTTGATTGTTGGTGTGAAGGTGACCTTGGTTGTTAACCTATGCTGATCTGAGTGCTGATTACTGGTGAAGAGGTGCTGGAGTATTTTTTTTTCTTTTTTGTGCAACTTGATTGTTTCTTTTGCATAGTCGATAGATGTTGTTAATGTCTATGTGTCTATTGATGGCTGATTAGTCAGAGTGCTAGACTCTGACTAATCTAGAAATGCCAGGAACTTCTAGAAATTTCCTGGAATTTTTGGACTCCTCATTTTAACCCTGAGCTACAAATATTCTCCTTCATTAGGACCAAGAACTGGTTATTCTGACTGAGCTCCAGAGATCCTGTGTGGAGATGGGACAGAATTCCAGAAGGACAACCATCACTGCAGCCTTCCACCGATCTAGATTCTATGGCAGAGTGACTGGGCTTCCTGTGGTGCTCTGCAGCGCCGATGGCGGCTTTTTTCTTAGCTGCCTGTCTCGGGATTGTGTAAGAGCTGGCAGACAGCGACAATTAGCTGTTTTGCGGCTCGGAACGTTCTTCCCAGGCAAAGGGAGGAAAGTGAGGTTTTTTTTCCAGATAGAAGTACTGCTGCCCCATCCTCTGATGTCCCCACTACTGCTGCTCCACTGCCTCACTCTCTGCTGCTGCTCTCTGCCCCTGATGCTGTTTCACCCCCACCCAACCCCACCCCAGTTGCTGCCACTGCTGACACCACAGGCTAGATTAGGACTGGTCATGAGCCAGATATAGCCCATGGGCCATAAAATACCTAGGTATGATTTGAGCATCTATTAAAAACAAAATATTGAACTTGATTTGGTAGCTAATTGAGAGACAAAGTAAGTTCCTTTGGTAGAGAAGTTACATGGCCACATTCAGATACCTGTACTTCATTCAGCAACCTGACCATTACATTCTGTACTAACTGCAATTTTGTGTCAAGAACTAAATCACTCTCACTGAGAGTGCATTGCAAACAGCATGAAGTTATCAACATACATTTTTATTTCTGTCAAAGAAAAGTTGCAGCTGATATCTTTAGCAAATCTAGTAGTAGACATTTCTGCCCACAGAGGTCACTTGGGCGTCTAATGGCAAGCATGATTTCAAAAGCACCCTATTTCTTATTTCACTTCATTCAGGTTGGTTGAATCTCCAGGTCCCATATTTAGAAGCCACTTATCCCAAATTAACCACAAAAACTCATGATTATTTTTCCCTCTAGTTTCATTGTAAAGAGCACCATAGATAAATCAACCAGCCTTTAGGGCACCAAGTCCAATCTACCATTGAAAGGTTCTCTGTCTGGCTTAGCAAGTGCCACTATGTTAGGCTAAATTTGTACTTCGAGACAAAGAGAGGGAAGAATCCCATCCCTGGTCTACATAATCCTGATCCGAGGACTCTATAATACCATGAGGATTTATAATTGTACAACATCATGTTTTAATATCAAATAGATATGAATGTTTAAAATAAACATAGCACAAAATGGTAGAGATCCTGAATTCTAGGGACTCATAGTTGCTGAACCTATCCTTGTGCTCTCTTCTACTACCAGACAAGAAAAATAAAAGATAAGGGGCGTTGTCTTACCTGAATGCCTTTTCTCAGCATGATGTTGTAGAATCCACTAGTGGGTAATCTCAGCTTTCCTGCTCAGTTGAGACTAAGTCAGAAATCTGCCATGTCTCCTTTTGGGCTGGACCATCCCAGTTTTTGACCAAGGTGAAGCAAAACATGATGAAGTCTAACGCGTTGGCTCCTCCTACTCTGACACAGGCCCAGACGGCCTTTAAGGGTGGGTGTGGATTCTACATCATCATGCTGAGAAAAGGCGTTCAGGTAAGACAACGCCCCTTCTCCAGCATGATGAGTGTAGACTCCACCGGTGGGACATACCAAAGCCGCTCATGTCCCTATGGGGGGGAAATAGTCTGTCCCACCAGAAGGAACTACTTACTGTAAACTCTCCGGCCAAACAAAGCATCTGCAGAAGCAAACTTGTCTAGCTTGTAATGTCTGATGAATGAAGAAGGAGAGGACCAAGTTGCAGCCCTGCAGATTTCCGCAATGGACGCCTGGGTAGACCAGGCTGCTGACACAGCCACACTGCGAGTGGAGTGGGCAGTGATGCATCTAGGAACTGGTGGGGACTGAGAGAGATAGGCACGGGCGATGCATGCCTTAATTTACCTTCCAATGGTCGAAGAGGAAACCTTCTGACCCATGGAAGAGGGTTGGAATGACACAAGGCATCTGATTTGCGAAAGGCAGAGGTTCATTTTACATAATAACGCAGAGCCCTGCGTACATCCAGCTTATGCCACTGTCTTTCCAGTCTATGTGATGAATTGGGACAAAAGTCCAGGAGAACTAGCCCTTGGGTCCTATGGAACCAGGTATTGATCCTCTGGATGAAGGATGGATCCAATTGAAGAACCACTCTGTCCTCATAAAAGGTACACAGGTCACTCCTGACTGAAAGGGCAGCCAGCTCCAAAATATGTCTGGCTGATGTGATTGCAATCAGAAAGATTGACGTAGTCAAACAAGAAATGACAAGACTGAACATCACAGGCTGTTTCCAAATAATTTTTCTTACTGTCCACCATGCTTATGAACAAAAAGTCAAAATTAATTATTCAGCAATAGATTATCTCCGTACTATTTTGGGAGATGTTTGCCAACTGATGTTTGGCATTTAGGGAGCACAATAGGTGGTTTCAATTCTATGCACATTTGCCTGAAAGCAAGTTTCATTGAATTCAATGAATTCTTACTTCCAAGGAGATATACATAGGATTGTGCTATATACTTTATAAAACTATAAATAATATATGCATTTTAAATATATTTTAAACCAAAGTTTTCTTTACAATGTGAATATAAATGCTATTTTACCAGGTGAGTTAAAAATGTTTTTAATTTTGATGCTAAGAATTAAATGGCTATTATGGTTGTTGGAGCACCTGAGCAATTGCTAAGGGCACAGGAAAGGTAGCAAATTTATAGAATTACATTCTTTGTAATTATTTCAGTGACATAGTACACTGTAGTAATAAGGCTATTGAACAGGGATTATTAAATCAGTAATAAATACTAATGATTAACAACTGGGATTTTCAGTAATCTTTCCATTATTAAGCTACCATGATAATCCTTTTTTTTTATTTCCTCCTCTCAGGTTTCATATTTCCTGCCTAACAGGAAATATTTATATTTTCTTCTATATCAGTGGAACTAATTGTTCTATTCTAGTCTACTTTGCTCAAACTTTACCTCAAGAACTCTGACCAGTTCTGGCCATCAAATTCAAGAAGGACTCACAGAAACTGCTACAAGTTCAGAGACTGGAAACAAAAAAGAAGATTGGGGACTAAAAAAAATAAGGAAAGGTGAGCAAAAGGAGTGGATATCTTAGTCTTGAAAAAAAGACAACTGAGGATATGACAGCTTTTTAAAACAACTACAGTAAAACAATGTCATTTAGATGAAGGCCAAGATCGTATTCAGAGTGTAGGCTATGAAATAATAAATAGATTTAAGTTTCAGAAGGAGTGGTGTAATGGACTAGAGGTAAAGGCACGTTCTTCCACTTGGAAGTGATAGATATTTCTCTCTCAGGGTGCAAAGAGAAAATATCTGCTGCAAACTCCACATAAATGTCAGAAAGGGGATCTGGCCAGTAAATGCTAAGCTCCATTTGGTTACCCCGACTCTACCCCCGAATAAAGGAATTATAGGATTGTAAAAAAAAAAAAAAAGGTTCAGAAGGCAGAATCTGCTAAAAATTAGGGGAAAAATTTTAACAGTAAGAGCAAACTACAGTGAGAATAATAGTGGAACAGATTAGCTGGAGGATGGTGGGATTCCATTAATCATTTATGCTGGAGGACATATTAGAAAGCCCTCTGGGATGTTTTAATTTGGATTTTTATATTGTGGTTGTTGGACTCAATGGTTTAAATTTCCTCTCCACCTCTATATTTTTATGATTCTGTGCTTACTATTTCTAAGGTTATAATTAAATATTTAAAAATATTTAAAAAATGAAGAGATATACCTTTCATAAATCTTCCTATAAATTATCCTACTCTATCCTTACTTGTAATATTCAATATTTTATGCTATAGAAGCCTTGCCCAGAAACGCAGTTTGTTATTTTAAAAAAGAATACGGGCAGTTATACAACCAAGTATGGAGAAGTTACAATCTAGCTTTCGTTATAGTAAGAAACCATGTCAATCAATTTTTCACTAATTTTTATCAATAAAATAATCATGAAATACCAAATGACACAAATACTTATAGGATTTGGGGGGGGGGATGAGCATGCTATAGGCTTCAGCACAGGAATCAAACTGGAAAAAAATCATATCGTTTAGCCTGATTGCTATACAACCCATGAACTGTTGGATCATCAATTCAGAAATATTTTCTTACTTAAACAGAAAAACAGAATGACCAAAGGCAGGCAAAAAATCAATGGCAATGCAGCAACCTTCTGTCAGTTTCCCTATTGATTTTCTTTATGCAAAGCCGGCATAAATTTTCCTCCTTCCCTCTCTCCCTTCCTTCCTTCCTTCCTTCCTTCCTTCTTTCCCTCCCTCCCTCCTCCTTCCCTCTTTCCTCTCCCTCCCTCCATTACTTCTTTCTACCTCCAACTTTCTCTCCCTCCTACCCTTGAAAAAAATGGGTCTACTATATTTGGGGTAGAAAAGTCTATTTAACCATCAGATGACAACCAAAAATAGAGGGACACTTTGGCACAAGTCATCCAGCTTTTTGTACCTCGGAATTGCTAGTTTTAAATAAAATCTTTCACAATTGGAGTTGAATGCAAACAACATAAACTGAGTCACAAGCCATTAGATTCAAGACCCCAGACTCAAAAGAGTTGCTTGATATATATTTGTTTGTATGTCTGTGTTTCTATGTGTACTGCTTGTACTACTATTTTTTTAAAGTTAGGTATATGTCTTATAAATTATTTATAATTGTTACTAGGCTGTTTAGAACAACCAAAATGTAATATGCCAAGACCAAACTATTGCTGTAAAAATACACCAGACTACATATTTTTCAAAAATTTTGCTTCCTGAGAAACTTTTCATGATTATATATAATTTCAAAATGACTGTATTACTTGAGAAATATGAAATTAACTTTTAATGATTACAGCATGCTAAACTGCATAATGTTTCTGAAACTCTATGAGTTGAACAGGGCCAAAAATGTTTTGTTGTTGATTTTCATTTATACTCAAAGCCTGATGCATCTGGCTGCATGTTCAAAATAGTCAGCAAGCATTGATGGATTCCAGTTGTCCTGTTTCTGTTTTCCCATTATAACAATGCTCTGGTGAAAACTTTCAACATGAATGCACATTGTTTTTCAGAAGAGATGTCCATTTTCTGAATGTAGAAAATGAATATTCAATGACATGTTGCACTTTATGGTCTTGTATGCTTAAGAAGTTTGTCACCTTCCAGGTGATTTTCTTTGGCCACACAACAGATCATTAAACCACTTATAATTGATCACATATCTGATTTATGGACCAACGTAAATCCCTTCCTTAATCTAGGCATTCTTGGAAATAGATGAAAACCTTCACCTTCCTTTTTTAATCACTTTCACTAAAATATTCATCAGTTCAAGTTTGAGATGTGAAGTGGAAGCAAAATATCTTTATTGGGTAAATAAGTGGGTTATATGCCACAATCTCTGTTCTGAAACCAAATTATTTCAAAGTGGCCATTTTTTAATGTATTGTAACTCTTTTGCCTCCTTTATGGATTACTGCCTTATAGTGGCGAAGGGGCTTGCTTAACTCAATGAAGCTATGAGTTATGCCATGCAGGGCCACCCAAGACGGACAGGTCATAGCAGAGAGTTCTGACAAAATGTGATCCACTGGAGAAGGAAATGGCAAACCACTCCAGTATCTTTGCCATGAAAATCCCATGGACAGTATCAAAAGTCAAAAAGATATGACACTGGAAGATGAGCCCCTCAGGTTGGAAGGTGTCCAATATGCTACTGGGGAAGAGCAGAGGGCTAGTACTAGTAGCACCAGAAAGAATGAAGCGACTGGGCCAAAGCCGAAAGGACGCTCAGCTGTGGATATATCTGGTGGTGAAAAGAAGGTCCGATGCTGTAAAGATCTTTGCTCCATAGGAACCTAGAATGTAAGATCCATGAATCAAGGCAAGCTAGTAGTCAAACAAGAAATGACAAGACTGAACATCGACATCTTAGGAATCAGCAAACTAAAATGGACAGGAATGGGAGAATTTAACTCAGATAACTATCAGGTATACTACTGAGGGGAAGAATCCCTCAGAAGAAATGGAGTAGCCTTCATAGTCAATAAAAGAATAGGAAAAGCAATACTGGGATACAATCCCCAAAATGACAGAATGATCTCAGTTTGAATCCAAGGCAAACCATTCAATATCACAGTAGTCCAAATCTATGCCCAACCACTGGTGCTGAAGAGGATGAAATTGACCAGTTCTATGAAGCCCTACAGCACATTACAGAATTAACACCAAAACAATGATGTCCTTATCATCATGGGGGATTGGAATGCTAAAGTAGGAAGCCAAAAGATAACAGGAATAACAGACAAGTTTGGCTTTGGAGTACAAAATGAAGCAGGGCACAGGTTGATAGAATTTTGTCAAGAGAATACGATGGTCATAACAAACACTCTTTTCCAACAACCCAAGAGACAGCTCTACACATGGACATCACCAGACGGTCAACATAGAAAAGAGATTGACTATGTGCTCTGCAGCCAAAGATGGAGAAGCTCTATACAGTCAGTAAAAACAAAACCAGGAGCTGACTGTGGCTCAGATCATGAGCTTCTCATTGAAAAATTTAGGCTTAAATTGAAGAAAGTAGGGAAAAGCATTAGGCCACTCAGGTATGAACTAAATCATATTCCTGATGAATATACAGTAGAAGTGACAAATAGATTTAAGGAATTAGATCTGATAGACAGAGTGCCTGAAGAACTATGGATGAAGTTCGCAACATTGTACAAGAGGTAGCAACTAAAACCATCCCAAAGAAAAAGAAATGCAAGAAAGCAAAATGGCTATTTGAGGAAGCTTTGCAAATAGCTGAGGAAAGAAGGGAAGTGAAAGGTAAAGGAGAAAGAGAAAGATACACCCAATTGAATGCAGAATTCCAGAGAGTAGCTAGAAGAGATAAAAAATGAACAGTGCAAAGAAATAGAAGAAAACAACAGAATAGGGAGGACCAGAGACCTCTTCAAGAAAATTGGAGATATGAAGGGAATGTTTCATGCAAAGATGGGCATGATAAAGGACCAAAATGGCAGGGACCTAACTGAGGCAGAAGAGATTAAGAAGAGGTGGCAAAACTACACAGAAGAACTATACAAGAACAAACTTAACGTCCCAGATAACCATGATGGGGTGGTCACTGACCTTGAGCTAGACATCCTAGAATGTGAAGTGAAATGGGTCTTAGGAAATCTGAGCAACAACAAAGCTAATGAAAGTGACAGTATTCCAGCTGAGCTATTCAAAATCTTAAAAGATGATGCAGTAAAAGTGCTACGCTCAATTTACCAGCAAATTTGGAAAACTCAACAGTGGCCACAGGATTGGAAAAGGTCAGTTTACATTCCAATTCCAAAGAAAGGCAATGCCAAAGAATGTTCAAACTATCACACCATTGCACTCATTTCACATGCTAGTAAAGTTATGCTTAAAATCCTACAAATTAGACTCCAGCAGTATGTGGATCAAGAACTACCAGAAGTACAGGCAGGATTTCAAAGAGACAGAGGAACTAGAGATCAAATTGCCAACATACGCTGGATCATGGAGAAAGCTAGGGAGTTCCAGAAAAACATCTACTTCTGCTTCATTGACTATGCTAAAGCCTTTGATTGTGTGGATCACAACAAATTGTGGCAAGTTCTTAAAGAGATGGGAGTACTAGACCATCTTATTTGTCTCTTGAGAAACCTATATGCGGGCCAAGAAGCAACAGTGAGAACGGAACCACTGATTGGTTCAAAATTGGGAAAGGAATCCAGCAAGGCTGTATACTGTCGCCCTGCCTATTTAACTTATATGCAGAGCACATCATGAGAAAGGCAGGGCTAGATGAATCAAAAGTTTGAATTAAGATTGCTGGGAGAAATATCAACAACGTAAGATGTGCATATGATACCACTCTAATGGCAGAAAATGAAGAGGAACTAAAGAGCCTCTTGATGCGGGTGAAGAAGGGGAGTGCAAACGTTGGCTTGAAACTCAACATTAAAAAAACCAAAATCATGGCATCCAGCCCTCTCAATTCCTGGCAAATAGATGGGGAAGAAATGGAGGTAGTGGCAGATTTTATTTTCCTGGGTTCCAAGATCACCTCAGATGGGGACTGCAGCCAAGAAATTAAAAGATGCTTGCTCCTGGGGAGGAAAGCTATGGCAAATCTAGACAGCATACTAAAAAGCAGAGACACCACCCTGCCAACTAAAGTGCGTATAGTCAAGACCATGGTTTTCCCAGTTGCAATGTATGGATGTGAAAGTTGGACCATAAGAAAGGTTGAGTGACAAAGAATTGAGGCCTTTGAATTATGGTGCTGGAGAAGACTCCTTCGAGTCCCTTGGACTGCAAGGCATTCAAACCAGTTAGTCCTAGAAGAGATCAACCCCGACTGCTCTTTAGAAGGCCAGATCCTGAAGTTGAAACTCAAATACTTTGGCCACCTAATGAAAAGGAAGGATTCACTAGAGAAGGGCCTAATGCTGGGAAAGATTGAGGGCAATAGAAGAAGGGGACGACAGAGAATGAGGTGGTTGTATGGAGTCACTGAAGCAGTAGGCATGAACTTAAATGGACTCCAGAAGATGGTAGAGGACAGGAAGACCTGGAGGAACATTGTCCATGGGGTCGCAATGGGTTGGACACGACTTTGCAATTAACAACAACAACAAACTCTTTTGCATCCAATCCCTTTCACATATGTAATAAACAGTACTTAAATATTTGAGCTGCATTCCAAGCAGCAGAGCCACTACTTTTAGATCTCCATAGATATTTCCATTGTACTTAGTATATTGGATATGATTCAACACAGCTCCATGTTTTCATATGTTTCTTTCATATGTGCGGCATAGCCAACAGATACTGAGAAGTGTACAATACCATTGTGTAAAAACAGAAAATTTCTATAAAACAATACATGATATGTTAGAGTAAATTCATGATACATCCAAAAGTGTTCAGGAAGCAAAATTGTTGTTATCCAGTCTAATCATATAATTATTTAGTAAAAATGTTTTTGTGTACTTTAGAAATACATTTCAGAGTTTAGATAGCAAGTGGATCTACTAAAGAGTTGGTTAATACAGAGGCTTTTCGGCATTAGGGATCTTTGAAGATAGTGAGTAATTGTTATTTTTTTTTAAAAAAGCTTACATTAAAAGAATTGACTTTAGTGTGATGTTTGAATTTGGATTTGGCTAAGATTCTAGTTATATCTTATAATTCCAAATAGATGGTTTCTCCTGCTGACCTTTATATGAGAAGGCAACAAAATCTGCCATCGCTATTCAGTTTGTTTAACTGCAGACACATGCTCTCTAGAGAATCTAGCACTATATTATCCATTTAACCCTGCCCTGGGCACCTGGATGGTTTTCTGAAATGGATGTGAGAAATAACCTCATGTTATTCATTGAATGCAGTAAAACACAGAAGCTGTGCTTTTTACTTACCACTATAGAGGTAGTTTATACTATTATTTAGTATATTTAGGAAATCAGTATAGTATATTACTATCCTAGAGTATTGTATATTTCAGTTATTATGGTAATAAAAGTATGTTTTAGATTTCAATAGGATTACATATAATTGACAGTTTCCCTACTTTTAGGAATAATCAGACTTCCCAAATATACTAAATGTGTTTAATTAAAATTGATCTTTTTAATATGTATAATCTTCAAATTATATACATGTAATAAAAGAAAAATTTTAATATCATTATGGAACACAAAAGTGTGCCTATATCTTCGGTTTTGTACATATTTTGTACAATTTTCAAAATAGAGTTTTGATTTGTTATTATTTTTTGTGTCCTGAAGGCTGCCATTGATTTCAGATGTTAACCTTTATATTAAACTAGCTACTTGTAGTGGTAAAAAGCTCTTCATGCATTATTATTCTTCAGACTTGTGGATCCCAATGATGCTGGGAGCCACACTGTTGGGAGTGCACCCTATGATCCATGAAGATCGTAGAAAAGAGTCCACTAAATGGTTCACTCAGAATGAAATGTCAACCTAATCCAGTTTTCTGACATGAAAACCAAATGGATTCTTACCAATTGCTCAATAACACTGGAATATGAGCCCATCCAAGTCAGAGATATGATGCTGGGAAAGGACATACTTCTACCCCTATCAAATCATAATATCCTACATGGTTGATAAAAGATTGAATTAACAATAAATATATTTACTAATATCATAAATTAATGTTATATTTATTTATAGATATAATTATAAATTTATTGACATTATAAAATACTATCATTAATTAAAATGATTAATTTAGGGGCAAAGAATTTTTTTCAAGAATTTTTATTTAGCCTACAAGTTTTACCTGTTATTTGCTATCATTGCTATCTGCTATGAAACTAACTCCTGGACAAATTTTAGGGAAGCCATATTTGTATTTTTCTAAAAATATATATATTTAGAATTGTTTAACAAAACTGAATTACTATGAAACATTACTATGTTTCTTAATTATGTTGTTATATTTTCAGAACAATGTCTTGGCATTTAAAGTATGGTAGTGGTTATTCTTGCTTCCAAGTGATTCTATTGATTTCTTATTGGTTTTATCGTTTTGTGGTACTGTTTATGTTATTTGGTGAGCTTCACAGTGAAAAATGAAATAAACAATATCAAATCAATACATATGAATGATGAATAGCCCAAATAATGTTTTTAATTTATGAAAAAAATGAATGAGCACCATCTCATTAAAAATCTCTCCTGTTTGGTTTCACTTCTCATTAAAAAAATTTGATGAGCCAACTTTTTTGCAAGAACATTAATTTAAATTTTCTGGATCAAAAATTTATCAGGGAATCTTGAATGACTATATTGACCCATTTGCTTTGCTTCCATCTTCCTTACATAGTGACCTTCTAAAAAAATAAAATGTGTGGCCTATAAACTACTCTATTGTTTATATAACTGTACTATAAACAGACTGCATTTGAAAGCACAAATTAATGACATTGTGAGTTGCTGCCAGCTGGGGTTAAAATAAATTGTGAGAAAAATATAGGGAGACAGGTAATGGGCACTAGCTTTGCTGCACAACACTTTTCAAACACTGTTGACTGTGTGCCAGTATACTGCATATGGCAATAACTGTCAACAGGATTTATGGTACTTTCACATTTACACAGTGAGACTGAAAGGGTGAAAGAGTTCTATGGTTTTATTTGAAGTTGAGTACCAACTGTTTCCGTACCAATTATTTCCAACTAACTAGGTCACAAGCATAATGCCTATAGTTCAATGTCTGTTGTTAGAGAGAGTGGAATCTTGTTTATTGCCAATCCTTGAAGCATCCTTTTACAATCTTTATAGGGAAACTGATCGAGGTAGGTTCGCTTAACAGAATTCTAACAAAGATAACATTCTGTCTGTTTTGAATCCCAGGAATGATGGCTATTTTAAATAAAATCTAGAAACAGAGCATTGATTAAAGAGATCAATTTCACAATTAAAATTATCATTGCTGCATAGAGTGGACAACATATTCAAAAAGACTTTTAAAGGTGTATCATAGAATTTTAAAGAAACATCAGGATACCATGGAAATTAAGGTCTATATTTCCAAGCAAATTTTGCTCCATGCTAGTAGTAACCAGCAAGAGTACCTCATGACAATTAAACACAAAATAATAGTGCATAAGGGAAGATAGTGTTCACAAGGAAAAATAACTAAGGACTGTTATAAATCTGCACAAAACTATAAAAGTAGATCTCCATACAATTATCATTTAAGGGTACTGCACATCTAATTCTGAGAAGGGGGAAATAATTTGTATTTTCTGGAGAGAGAGACAGAATGGGGAGGGAGGGAGGGAGGGAGCGAGAGGGAGAGGGGGGTCCAGTGGTTAAGGCACCAAGCTAGAAAGTCAGAGACAATGAATTCTACTCCTGCCTTTGCCCTGTAAGCCTGCTGGGTGAATTTGGGCCAATCACTTTCTTTTAGACCAACTCACCTCAAAGGGTTATTGTTGTGGGGAAATCATCATCATCATCCTTGGGTGCAAACCGAAAACAACTGGAGCACCACTTGAACACAATTGGCATTGACAAATTCGCTATTAGTCAATTGCAAAAAGCAGCCTTACTAGGAACTGCTTCCATCCTGCGACGATATCTGTAATACCATCAAACATCCACATCTGCCTATCCCAGGTCCTGGGTAAGGACTTGATAGGTAGACAAAAAGCCAAATCCAGTCTGAACATCTGGCTGACTGTGCGATGATCCATAGTAGTAGTAGTAATAATAAAAATTATTATTATTATTATTATTATTATTATTATTATTATTATTATTACTGAATAACTCAGGACATAGCTATCAAACATTACTGAATAACTCAGGACATGGCTATCAAACATCAAAAAAATCTGCCAGACTATCCCACCTCCTTTATATGGATGATCTGAAGCTGTATGGAAAAACGTCATCTGAAATAGAATCGCTGCTCAACACTGTCCGTATATATAGCCAAGATATTGTAATGGAGTTTGGCTTGGACAAATGTGCCACACTTACTATCAAACAAGGAAAAATAGTGAAAACTGAAGGAATCAAGATGCCCCACGAAAATAACATTAAGAGTCTGGATGAGGAAGAATACTACAAATACTTGGTTATCCTTCAAGCTGACAACATCAAGCACACTGAAGTCAAGAAAAAGATTAGAGGTGAATACATCAAGAGAATGAAGAAGATCTTAAAATCCAAACTCAATGGAGGAAATACCATAAAGGCAATCAACACCTGGGCAATCCCAGTTATTAGGTACACAGCTGGAATAGTGGACTGGACTCAAACAGAACTAAAAGCAATGGATAGGCAGACCAGAAAAATAATGACAATGAATCATGCCCTTCATCCACGCAGTGACATTGATAGACTTATCTACCAAGGCAAATAGGTGGGCGTGGAATGCTACAAGTACATCAGATGGTTGAAGAAGAAAAAATGGCTTTGGAAGAATATCTGAAGAACAATGATGAAGATGCACTGAAATTAGTATATCAGGCAGGCTTACTAACTACTGGAGAGACCAAACTGGCCTACAAGAAAGACCAAATGAAGAACAGAGTAGAGGCATGGGAAGACAAAGCACTACATGGCCAATACATTAAAAAAATAGCTGGGAAAGCAGATAATAACAAGACCTGGCAATGGCTAAGAGCAAGAAAATTGAAGAAAGAGACTGAGGGACTAATTCTGGCTGCACAAGACCAAGCCTTAGGACAAATGCATATAAAGTCAAAATTGAGAAGACAGCAACAGACAGTAAGTGCCGCCTATGCAAAGAAGCTGAAGAAACAGTGGACCACTTGGTAAGCTGTTGCAAGAAGATTGTACAAACTGATTACAAGCAACGGCATGACAAAGTAGCAACAATGGTGCATTGGAAGATCTGCAAAAAATATCATTTGCCTGTAAGCAAAAACTGGTGGGATCATAAACTAGAGAAAGTCATAGAAAATGATAAAATTAAACTGCTCTGGGACTTCAGAATTCAAACAGACAAGCACCTGCAACATAACACCCCAGACTTAACAATTGTCGATAAGAAGACAAAAAAGTCTGGATAATGGACGTGGCAGTGCCTGGAGATAGCAGAATAGAAGAGAAAGAACTGGAGAAGATAACAAAATACAAAGACCTACAAATAGAAATAGAAAGACTGTGGCAAAAGCAAGCAAGGTAGTACCAATAGTCATAGGCTCCTTGGGTGCAATCCCAAAACAACTGAAGCACCACTTGAACACCATTGGCATTGACAAATTCGCTATTAGTCAATTGCAAAAGGCGGCCTTATTAGGAACTGCTTCCATCCTGCGACGATATCTGTAATACCATCAAACATCCACATCTGCCTATCCCAGGTCCTGGGTAAGGACTCGATAGTAGACAAAATGCCAAATCCAGTCTGAACATCTGGCTGACTGTGCGATGATCGATAATAATAATAATAATAATAATAATAATAATAATAATAATAATAATAAAGTTGGGAGGGACCTTGGAGTTCATCTAGTCCAACCCCCTGCTCAGGCAGGAAACCTTATACCATTTCAGACAAATGGCTGTCCAGTCTCCTCTTAAAAACCTCCATTGTTGGAGCATTCACTACCCCTGGAGGAAGGTTGTTCCACTGGCTAATTGCTCTAACTGTCAGGAAGTTTCTCCTTAGTTCCAGGTTGCTTCTCTTCTTGATTAGTTTCCATCCATTGCTTCTTGTCCTGCCTTCAGACACTTTGGAAAATGGCTTCACTCCCTCTTCTTTGTGGCAGCCCCTCAGATATTGGAACACTGCTGTCATGTCCCGCCTCATCCTTCTCCTCATTAAAGTAGACATACCCAATTCCAGTTCCTTATATGTTTTAGTCTCCAATCCTCTAATCATCTTTGTTGCTCTTCGCTGTACTCTTTCTAGAGTCTCAACATCTTTTTTACATCATGGTGACCAAAACTAGATACAGTATTCCAAGTGTGGCCTTACCAAGGCATTGTAAAGTGGTATTAATACTTCACGTAATCTTGATTCTATCCCTCTGTTAATGCAGCCTAGCACTGTGTTGGCTTTTATGGCAGCTGCAGCACACTGCTGGCTCATATTTAAGTGATTGTATACTAGGACTCCGAGGTCCCTCTCACAATTATTACTATTGAACATGGTACCTTCTACACTATACCTGTACATTTGGTTTTTCTTGCCTAAATGTAGAACTTTACTTTTTTCACTATTGAATTTCATTTTGTTAAATAGTGCCCAGTGTTCAAATCTGTCCAGATCCTCCTGTATCTTAAGCCTGTCTTCTGGAGGATTGGCTATTCCTGCCAGCTTGGTGTCATCTGCAAATTTGATGAGTTCCCCATCTATCCCCTCATCCAAGTCGTTGATGAAGATGTTGAAGAGCACTGCACTCAGAACAGAGCTCTGGGGCACCCCACTACTCACTTCTCTCCATGTAGATGCGGTTTCATTGAGGAACACATGCTGAGTATGGCCGGTCAGCCAGCTACGGATCCATCTGGTGGTAATGCTGTCTAACCCACATTTTTCTATCTTATCGAGTAGTAGGTTGTGATCTACCTTATCAAATGCCTTACTGAAGTCCAAGTAAATTATATCCACAGCATTCTTCTGATCCACTAATTTTGTCACTTGGTCAAAGAATGCAATAAGATTTGTCTGAAATGATCTGTTTTTGACAAACCCATGTTGGCTTTTAGTAATGATTTTGTTTGCCTCTAGGTGTTCGCTGACTCGTTGTTTAATTATCTTTTTCAGAATCTTCCCAGGTATTGAGGTCAGACTGATAGGTCTGTAATTTCCTGGGTCCATTTTTTCCCATTTTTGAAGATATGAACTACATCAGCTCTTTTCCAGTAGTTCCCCAGTGCTCCAGGATCTTTGAAAAATATAGTTCAGTGGTTCTGAGATCACATCTGCCAGTTCCTTGAGAACCTTGGGATGTAATCCATCTGGTTCTGGTGATTTGAATTCATCTAGACTGGACAGGTGCTCACTTACCGTTTTCTTGCCTATCTTAACTTGTTTCCTATTCTGTTTTTTATGGCCCTATTTTTGGTAGGTTGGTCTATTTTTTCTCTTTGTATAAAGACGGATGCAAAAAATGAGTTAAATAGTTCTTCTTTCTCCCTATTGCTTGTCACCTTCTTGCCACTTTCACCCACTAATGGACCAATCATTTCCTTCACTTTTTTATTGTTTTTTACATGTTGAAAGAAACTTTTTTTTGTTATTTTTGACTTTGGTTGCAAGCCTTAGTTCATTTTGAGCCTTAGCTTTCCTCACTTCATCTTTGCAGGCTTGGGCTATTTGCTGATATTCTGACTTAGTGATGTGCCCTTCTTTCCACTTTCTATACTTCTCCTTTTTATCTTTCAATATATCAGAGAGTTCTTTATGTAGCCATGCTGGTTTTTTTTGAGAGCTGTTATAGGAGGAAGGTGGGTGGGATATATTTTCCACTTTGAGTTATTTTGTCTGAAATGGTATAGGGTTTCCTGCCTGAGCAGGGCGTTGGACTAGATGACCTCCAAGGTCTCTTCCAACTTTATTATGATTATGATTAAGGCAGGATATGACTGACTGACTAACTGATTTAACTGACTGGCTGACTGACTGACTGACTGACTGAATGAATGAATGAATATGGTCAAGTCTGCAAAGGAGTTCCTGAGTAAGATTAAGATCCTCAGGGTGGATGATGATGAGATGATGGTATCATTTGTTGTTACCTCACTCTTCACCTCCATCCCTCAAGACTTAGCCATCTCAGTCCTGAGAGACCAGTTGATGAACACAGAAGGGGCCACTACCAGGACTCCCTGCAGGCAGAAGACCTTGTGAGGCTTGTGGAACTATGCCTTACAACCTATTTCACCTTCCAGGGCACCATTTTCAAACAGGTCAAAGGGACACCCATGGGCTCCCCTATCTCCAGCATTATAGCGGAAGCAGTGCTCCAATAACTAGAGCACAAGGCTATGACCTTATACCAATCCACGTTTTGGGTTCAGTATGTGGACGACACATTTGCTGTTGTTAAAAAACAACATGTAACTACCTTTATGGGAATACTGAATTCAATCTACTCCGATATAAAATTCACGGTGGAGGAAGAGAAACAAGGTTTTTTGGCCTTTTGGGATGTATCGATTCATCATCAGCCGGATGGATCGTTACATACGAAAGTATACTGTAAATCCACCCATACGGATAGAATCCTCCACTATAGGAGTAATCACCCAGTGTCCCATAAGGCTAGCTGCATTAAAGCATTATTTAAGCGCGTGGACTCCCACTGCAGCATGGACGAGTTTAAAAGGGAAGAAAAGAAACATTCTTCCATGTTTGTCAACAAAATGGGTATCCAGCGAGATTTATAAAACGGCATGGCACAACACCCCATTTCCGAGGCAATCGGTGGAGAGATGAACCGTTATTACAAAAAACACGCATTTCTCTACCTTATATTAACAATGTCTCGGAAGCAACAGCCAGATTGCTGGCCCCCCATGGGATAGAGGTGGCCCACAAACCCAATCAGAAACTATGATCCAAAGTCATGCGCCCCAAGGACCCACTTCCCATCATGGAAAAATCGGCGGTAGTTTATAAAATTGATTGCAAAAGTTTTCAAAACAATTATGTGGGCAAAACAACTAAACGGCTAAGAACTCTCTTACATGAGCATAAGCTAGCCATAAGACAGGGCGAACAACATTCCCAAATATGGATGCATATGGCACAACATGGCCATCAGTTTGACTTTGACAATACACGAATTGTGTCTAGTGATGCCACAAAAGGAGGCCGGCTACTGAAGGAGGCTTGATTCTCGAATAAAGACTTGGTTAACCGTCATATTGATCTATGCCCAGTGCAACAAGCATTGAGGAAGTGGGATTCGAATCATCACCCTAATCGCTACAAACAATCTGGCCGATGCTTACAAGATGGAGGACGTGGTGCTACACCCGATTCCTGTTTCGAACAGATGCACGGGACTCTAATCGACCCCCAACACTCTATGGACAACTCCTCGGCACCCAGCCAATGGCAACTTTACTCCGACGAACAGCTGAGGAGCCTGCCACCATTAGATGCATGTAGACGCTCACTGACGGACGATTCGTGCCTTTTTCAACAGCATTCTGGCAGATCCCCACCTTTGAGTTGGAAGAAGAATGACAGTGGTGATAGTAGGGAATCCGGAAGATCCAGTGATGAGATTCCAGAATTTGATACTGTTTACAGCAGTAACGAGGGGTGCCTGATACGGAGGGGAGGGGGGAAATGTGGAATGACAACTCACTCACACAGTAAAGAGGGGGGAAGTATTTTTCCCTCTCACCCTGTGAACAGGTGAAAAACCATAGAGGAAGAGTGTCCCCACTCACAGCTGATGTCTTCCAGGGCGAGAGTGAAAAATTCACCCTGGACAGGAGTAATAGTCATCAACAGATAGAACAATGGAAGATGGTTAACACAGAGAACGTTAAGGTGGGGGATGGGAGCACAAGTGCCCAAGTACATAGCGCCTGCATAAGCACTACCCATATGGAAGGGGGAAAGGAGAATACAGAACAGGGAGAAAACATTGATCCACAATTAAAGGGGGTGGGAAAAAGCACCTGGAGCCCTAGTGGGATGGATGATAGCATTAAGAGAAAATCAGATACCCCTGAGACCTGCAGTAGAAGGAAAGATGAAATGGGAGTAAATATCATCAGAAGGGAGGAGGATATAAGGGTGTTAACAAATTTAAATATTGACAATGAAAGAGCAGGTAAGAAGATCCGGAAGAACGACAGAAGAGAACGCAATACGAATATCAAGGAAACATCTGGAGTACAAATTGACCGCCATGGTCTAAGAGCCGGGTGCAAATGTCAGCCAAACCTATTTAAGTCATCTTTGTTAATTGGCTTTTGGCCCTGACGATGTTGGGAGTTCCCAACGAAAGCTTGGTGGTTTTAGTAAAGTATTTTTGTACTTGGATCCTCCGGGTGGTCGCATGTTATTTATATACATACATACATACATACATACATACATACATACATACATACATATATATATATATTCTGAGGTTTTCGCGGGTGTTTGTATTTAGGTCTTTGGTTATTCGGGTTTTCTCCCATGTAAAATTGGAAGTGTCTTGGCGACGTTTCGACGAACTCCCATTCGTCATCTTCAGGCTAGTGTTTTCAGCTTCGTGCTTCGAGGAGCAATGTGTGGTCTTAACTGTTTCTTCCTTTTAACTGCAAGTGGAGGTATGAACTGATTGGGTGGGAGCTTGGCTGTGTTCTGATTGGGTGGAGGTGTGCTCTGATTGGTTAGGGTTTTGGCTGTGCTCTGATTGGATGGGGGGTTGGCTGTGCTCTGATTGGATGGGGGGTTGGCTGTGCTCTGATTGAATGGGGGAGTGTTCTGTTTGGGTGGGGGCTTTGTTGTGCTCAGGTTAGTCTGAGTTGCAGGGGGATTTAAGATGGTGGGCTGCCTTGCTATTTTTGGCTTTGCATTCGTGGTTGTGCCTCATCTTCATAGTGGGTGTCAGTTTGCTTCATGTATGGATTGGAGGGGTTTAAAGTTGCTAATGATGCAGCTGTGGTCTGGCTTCTGGTTTGTGGTCGTGCCTCATCATCTGTGTGGCTTTGGGTTTGCTTTTTGCATGGATGTCAAAGAATGACACCAGACCCACACTCACTAAAACCACACAGGATGTCACCACCACACATCCACGTAAAAAGCAAAACCAAAGCCACACAGATGATGAGGCACGACCACAAACTCCTTGGTTTGGAGCCAAAGCTGAAGTTTGGCCTGAAGAAATACGTCAGCAAATTTGAAGCCAAATTGAATTAAATAGTTAAGTAATTTAGAATAATTTAGGAATTGAAACGAATTAAACTAATTAACCTACTAACTAATTACTCTTAACCTAGCCTAACATGGAGCCAAATAAATCCGTCCTACTGAGCTGAGACTAAGTCAAAAACTGGGAAGGCACACCCAGAGGGAGGCGTGGCTAAAGTTCTGACTTAGTCTCATCTGAGCAGGAAGGCTGAGGTAACCCACTGGTGGATTCTACACTCATCATGCTGGAGAATCAACACAATTCTCCACAAACACAATATCAAGACAGTCTTCGGCACCGACCAAAAAATAAACAACATCTTAAGAAACCCCAAAGACACGATCCAGCTAGAAAACCAAGGCGTCTATGAAATACTATGCAAAATCTGCCCAGTCACATACATTGGACAAACTAATAGGAGAATAAACCCTGCATCGCAGAACAGAAGAACGCAGTCAGAAAAGAAGAAAAAACTTCCTCCCTCTTCCAGCACCTTAAAGCTACAGGACATGAAATTGATTTTGAAGGAACCAAATAATCTCCATAACTGAACACCACAACAAGAGAATAATTATGGAAGCCATCGAAATAGAAAAACACCCCTACAACATGAATAAATGTGACGATACCTCCCGCCTACCAGACATCTGGAAACTAACCCTAATCAACAAATGAGTCCTAGCCATGAAAACTGACACCGGACCCAGAACAACACAGTATGCCACCACCATTCACCCTCACCAGACCCAAACCCAAACCCAAGTCCAAATCCATCCCTCAGACGAAATGCAACCACCATCCAGAAGCCAAACCATGATGACATCACCAGCTGCTGCACCTCCCTCTGACCCCCACACAAAGCAAACAGACACACACCATGAACACAGAGCTAGACTGCAAACTCAGAGCCAAACCAAAGCCCGGTATGCTACATCACAGCCTTTTGCTCTGGACATCACATCACAGAACTCAGGAGGTTACAACGCTAAAGATCAGGATGTTACAACACAGCCAACCACCCAGGATGTTGCAACACAAAACTCAGGATATCACTAGACTAGATCTCAGGATGTAATCACACAACCCATTACCCAGGTTGTTATAACACAAAAGACTAATGGGCACACAGCCAGCACCTCAACTATTCAGGATGTTACAAAACAGCCGACCAATCCGCAAACAATAACTTCAACACAACCAACCTACAGGAACTAAGCCAGCACTCCACATACCCCCACCAATATTTATAGAGAGACGGCAGCTCCGATCACACTTTGCTCGCACAAACATGAAGACGAAGACCCCAGCCTGAAGATGACAAGTGGAACCTCATCAAAATGTCGCCAAGGTGCTCTCAATCTTACATGGGAAAACACCCAAATATGCCAAGACCTGCATATCTGTACCAGTGAAAATCTACGAATATATATATACACACACACAGCTACCAAAAAGGCCAACACAATGCTAGGCTGCATTAACAGAGGGATAAAATCAAGATCACGTGAAGTATCCTGATGCAGAACAATTTTGCGGGTATGGATTAATGCAATCCATGGGCCAATGACCCGTTCAAGGAGCCAGGTGCAGAGGCAGGAGGTTATATGATCTGCCTTCCTGATCTCCTTTTACTCCAACTCTGATGACGTCGGTAGTTTGGCCTGATGAAAGCTTAGTGACTCTTTTTAACCACAGGCTTGTTTATATTAAACAGTTTGGTTTATTATATCCTGGTGTTCATTTTTCTTTCTTATTTTGTTAACATAATGCCCAGGATTTGCATTTTTAGCATTTTAAAAGACAATTATGAGCGAGCTGTGTTGCTCCATGCCAGGAAATGGGAGAAGCTCACACGGCATATATCCACTGGCTACCATAAACTGGCTTTTCTTCATGATTGCCTCCGAGGAGATATGCCCCCCAAGTCATTGCAAAGATAACCTCTCATAGACTCGGTAGAGTGCCAGAGGATTACCCGTCAATTCCAGCACCACACCATGCGTGCTCTAATCAACAAACATCATAGGCACATAAGAATGTGGAAGATAGGAATCCAAGAACACCGTAAATGCTGCCATGCCACACTGACACAGCAACACTATCAGGCACTTCACCAACAGGTCCGCCAGGCCACTGTAAGAGCGAGCCAGCAAAAAGCAATTGCACTCCAATGCAAAATGGACATCTTACAGGCTCCAGACAATGGTGGACACACTATCAAGCTAGTCCACAATCTCTCCTCCAAACCCCTGACCCAGGAACAGATTCCCCTCTTAGAACAGGATGCAGGCCATAACCTGACGGACACATGGACAATTGACTCCATGGCATCCCTAGAACCTACCATCCAATGCATTGAGGCCAATGACGAAGTCAGAAACACAATCAGACAGCGGGTTACAGGCCTGCTGATTAGCCATAAATGGTGTCAGGTGCTCCCTAGAGAGGAGGAAGAGGCCCTGGAACAACTAAAAAAGGACAACACCATTGTCATATTACCAGCTGACAAGGGCAGGGCAACTGTAGTTATGGACAGATCAGTGTACTTCAACAAAGCCCAGGCGCTACACAATGACACCACGGCCTACAGAGTCATCACCAAAGATCTGATGACAATGCACACAAATTGCATTAATAGGGTATTTAGCAACCTCAAATGTCAGGGTAAAATCAACGACGATTATGTCCCAGCAATGCAGCCATGGCTAGGTTTTATGGTCTCCTGAAAGTACACAAAGAGGGTGTCCCCTACGATCTATTGTGTCCTTCAGGGGCACACCCACTTTGGGACTAGCCAAATGGCTTAGCAGTCACATCAGCCACCTGATAACAATGAGACCACTGTGAAATTGGCTGAGGAGTTTCTAGAGAGAATAAAGCCCCTAAGGATAGAGAAAGATGGGGTAATGATATCATTTGATGTTACCTCACTCTTTACCTCTATCCCTCAAAATCTGGCGGTCACGGCAATAAGGGACCTCCTACAAGAGGGACCGGAACAACATAAGGACTCTCTCCATACCAATGATTTGATACAGTTGCTAACCTTGTGCCTAAAGACATACTTCACCTTTCAGGGTGTGGTATACGAACAAATAAAAGGGACGCCAATGTTATCCCCCATTTCAGGCATTATTGCTGAGGCGGTTTTCCAGTGGCTAGAGGCAATAGTGATTCTAGGTACCACCCAAAACTTTGGGCGTGTTATGTAGATGATACCTTTGTGATCATTAAAAGATGGGATAGCGCCAAATTCTTGGAGGAACTGAATTCAGTATATCCAGACATTTGCTTCATGGCAGAAAAAGAGACCCAAGGCAGTCTTGCCTTTCTGGATGTACTGATCAGCCGATGCCCCAGTGGCACATTGTGCACGTCTGTATACCATAAACCCACCCATATGGATAGAATGCTACATTATAGTAGCAATCACCCGGTAGCACATAAAATCAGTTGTATCCAGACGCTATTTAAGTGGGTCAATTCCCATTGTAGCATAGGCAGAGCCAAAGTTGAGGAGAAAAAGCATCTCCATCACATCTTTAGGCACAATGGTTATCCCATGGGGTTTGTGAGACAGCATAGTAGACCACATCGGAATCACAGGGACTCATGCTCCAATGTGACAGCAATGCCTGCCACACAGACAACCCTCCCTTACATCCATGATGTCTCTGAGGCAATGGCATGGCTGTTGGCCCCCTACAATGTGAGCATTGCTCATAGGCCCGAGCAGACCTTAAGGTCCAAGATCATGCATCCAAAAGAGCCACTCTCCAATGGTCAAAGATCATCTGTGGTTTACAGAATCAATTGCAAGGACTGTGCTAGCAATTACGTTGGGGAAAACTACTAAAAGGCAGAGGACCAGGGTCCATGAACATGTACTGGCTATTAGAAGGCAGGAGCAACACTCACAAGTGTGGGCCCATATGTCCAGCTTTGGCCACATGTTTGATCTAGCTAATGCAGAGGTTATAGCTCGTGAGACTATCAATGGTGGCTGCCTACTCAAGGAAGCCTGGCTCTCTGATGAAAATTCCATCAACCGGCCTATAGATCTTTTGCCAGCTTATCAGACTCTTAGGGGATGGGAAAGACAGCGCCACGGTCTGCTGAGAAGATGATGACCCAGTTAAAGGGAAAAACCAGAGACCGAAACAACATCTTGCATAATTGAAATGATGGCTTTACAGGTGAGGTGACCATGACTCCCATGGGCGGAGATGATAGGCCAAACAGCCCTAAGCCGGGGATGGATGGGCAGAGGTTATCTGGAAGGAGGGAGGGGGAAGATGCAGAGCAGGAATGCCAGAACAGCTTCTTTTTGCAAGATTGGGGTGGAAGAATTACGGGGGAGATGACAAAGGCCTTGGGGGTGGGGGAGGATAATGGCCCTAGGAGGGAGGGAGACTGGGCGCAGGGACCAGTTGACAGCCACCCTTCAAATGCTTGCACACTCTGTAAAAGAGCACTTGAGGATTGTAAAAGAACTAGCGGAGCCAAGGATAGTTTGCCTGATGAGGAACAACTCTGCGTGGTATAGATTAATACAATCAACGGGCCAATGACACACTCAAGAAGCCAGGCGCAGAGGCAGGAGGTTATATGAGCTGCCTTCCTGATCTCCTTTTACTTCAACTCTGATGACGTCAGTAGTTTGGCCTGACAAAAGCTTAGTGACCCTTTTTAACCACGGGCTTGTTTATATTAAACAGTCTGTTTATTATATCCTGGTATTTGTTTTTCTTTCTTATTTTGTTAACATAATGCCCAGGATTTGCATTTTTAGCATTTTAAAAGACACACACACACACACACACACATATACACACATACACACACATATACACAACAGCAGCTTTTAAATGAATATATATTCATTTAAAAGTTGCTGTTGTTTGGTAACATGATATTAAACAATGGAAACACTTTTTCACATTTCACCTTAAGAGATACACTTTTATTGTAGATCTTGCAAAATCTCTCCCATGGCTGATTTAAAATAGCTTTAGTTTTACTTTCTGTGTGTTAATTCATGAAGTCTACACTTGACCCTAATAAAGTTCTGTGCTGAGCTGAGCTGTAGAAAAGCTCATGCCTTTTCAAAATTTCTCATTTTTCTATTTTTAAAAGAGAGCAGCAATGTTAGCTCTAGTGCAAGTTCATACAGAGCAAGTAAAAAGCTTTCACTTAGCATACTGGCACATAGGAAAAGCAGGAAATAAACGGATTCCACTAAAACAAAAGATAATAGGAGCTTTTAAAAGAAGCAACTCAAAGAAATGGTGACACGGAATTTAAAAGTGCTGAATTCAGTAAGTAGGTATTTTTAATAGCACATGTATCACATCTCTCCTGGTCTGGAACCAGGTGTTTGATTTCTGTAGAGACATGAATGTCTTTTAAATATATATTCCATCATTATATGAACCTGACAGAACCATCCAGTTAATGGCAGGTTTTGATCATGTGAGCTGCTGGATAATTGACAAAAATATCTCTAGATAATTGAAAAAGAAAGACCCTATTTAGTTAGCAAGAACAGCATGGAAAATGGCATTTTTATATAGTTGCCCAAAAAAATGTAAAGATATAAAATGCTGGAACTTACATTTGCTTGAATACTCAGAATTCACCAAGTTTATGTATCCATTTTTTTTATTAAAAAGTATTTCAGGAAATATTAAAAGAGTGGGTAATTTCCTCTATTTTGTTGTTAACATTGTTAATTTTTTGTTGTTGTTAAAATTATTGGGTGCTAATCCTACCACAATTATTAAAACTCTTGTAGATAGTAACTTATAAATATAAAAACCTACAAAGCAGAAAAGTAATGTATAAATAAATTAATGTATACAACAAGATATTTCTTATTGTACCTTTATAATGCTATGTTTTAGCAGGTGGGGTATTCAGTTTCAATTGGTTGAATTTGTAGATCAATCAAACATAACTTCTTAAGGGTCTGGTTTAATCAGTATCTTTAACTGAAGTAATTTTGGTTTTCCAATGGAAACAAAAATTATTACTAAAGATAGTTCTTTTTCCTTGAAAAGTATGACTACTTCAGATATAGCATATTGAGGTTTTATTATTTCAAAGTGAGCATATTTTTAAATCACTGACTGCAACTATTTTGTTGTTAGCTCAAGTTATAATATCTAATGGAATTTCTTAATATTCTATTTTGCTTCTGATTTCTTTGAACACACATGCATACAGACTTTTTATTCTCTTTGGTACCTCTTGAATTCACAAAAGCATCACAAAGTTCTAGTGATAATTTCTAATAATTTCCAGCTATATATAATAATATGATATTATTAAAATATGTGTTGGTGTATATATGAATATGTCTTTTTCAGAAGCAATGGCAAATATTCAAAAGTGTAGAGCAAAAATTCTGGAATGGACAAATTTTTAGGCACCAGATGTAAGAAAATCTGGCTGACATACAAACATCCTTATTGGCTTAATATAAAATTTATATACAAAACTTCAAGAGTCAGCAAACAAGAACAGCTCTTTATAGAGAATCTATACCAGGCATGTCAAACTGCAGGCCCACGGGCCGGATGCATCACACCAAAACCATGCCCACCCCATTGCTGGCAATGGGGAAAAAGTTGTGATATGTCATTGATATCACGTGACTCGCAAATTTGACATGCCTGATCTATACAGTGGGTTCACAGCATCCTTGTTTTAAGACTGGTAACCTTTGAGCTGTGTGCCCTATCATATACTCCCAGAACTGTAGAGCCCTTTGGAGTATGCTTTGTATGGAAAGGGTCTCAAGTTTACTTACTTCCACTTCTTAACTAAGGTGCTAGAGAGAAAATGTGAATACTTCTACATATTTATGATATTTGAACAATATGAAAAAAGTCTTATTCAGCATTTTAAGAGCTCCAAGGCAGGTAGATAAATTGAATCTGTAGATAAAATAAAATGCTATGCTATTAGACTTCTGCAATCTTCTATCCATCCTAAGATTTTGAAGGTGCATGAAATGCTATAAAAGACTCCAGTCAGTACTGGAATTTTTTTGAATATGTTTTGAGTTCCGTATGTGGATAAAATTACAAGCTACAGTATAAAATGCAATCAATTGCGAAAAAAGTAGCTTTTTTTTACAACTATGAAAATAAACACAAAATTGACAAGGACTGAGCTCAAATGAATGACCCTTTTCAAATGTATTTAAGTACTGCAGAAAATTAGTTTCCTTACATAAAAATAGAGAAGATGAGCTAGAAGGCTGCACCCAACATTCATATCTGTTTATTGAGTTGAAGGAGAATGTCTAAAGAGAGAACCCTACTATAATATGGCTTTTAATCAAAAAAGATTTCTATTAATTAACATTCAGATGAATGTTAATATAAGTGATGTTGCTCTATCATCCAAGTCAGTGTGATCAATTTTAGCCAATTTTTCATTAAAGCTCTTTAATGTTGCACACACATTTTATGTGCATATCCATGTAAATTAACTGAGAGTGAAATTAAGACAGGTGCATTCACACATACAGCAAAATCATTATAATTAAATATTTTCCAAAGTCAATTTAAAAATTTGCCTCTTTTATTACTTTCTATTAATTCTGGTACAAAGATTTATCTTCTCTTTATTTCCCCAATAGTCTTCATCCAGTTATATATGGAAGAAGAAGATTTATTTATCTACTTTCATTCTTGTTAAACATCCAAATACTATATACAGAATATGTTCCACTTGACTGGGGGAGGGGAAGCTAACATTATAAAATCTATGACAGACCATTCAAAAAGCACTTAAATGACTATCATTCCAAAATCCAGGAGCAACTAGAAGCAAATAAAAAATATTTTTATCTGAAGAAATAATATTGTTCATATAATGTAATAGTGCTTAACATTCAATCACATTTCAGCTTGTCCAATATACATAGCCCAGGAAGTTATTGCAATAAAAATCTATGGTTATTTTATTTTATCTTCTCTCCTACAAGAAGCACAATAGCTTATCTGCTTGCAAATAAAAAGTTACAAGTTCAGTCATTGTTTTTTCATCTAAGCTGGAAAATTCCAGACTCACACCATGTTAAAACACTGTACGTTATGCTTGATAAAACAATTTAAGATGACCAAAGCTAAAAGTTTTCTTCTATGGGAAAAATAAAACTCATGATCAAAGACAGTGCAGAGATTAAAAATCTTGCTGCTCTAATAAAGTAGGTGATTGATTAATTGAGATTGTCACAGTGAAGAGTGGAAATGTTACTCATTCTGTAGAAAACATATACTATACATGTGAACACATACACTGCATTTTGTCAGTCTTAGTATCTACCTCAACACTGAAAAATAACAAAAATCCCATCCATGTTTTTCTCAATATTAATTAAGATAATCTGTAGCACTTACATTTGGAATTATGGTAAAGAGAAGGTTTTCTGACTTTCTTCAAAGCTACGAGAATGGTGCTTTTTATTTTTTGTAAGGTGCAGACATCTATACATCTTATAAATATTTTGTTCAGTTTTCTCTCTTACATGCAATATTTTTAATGATAGTGAGACTAGCTTTTAGTTATCTTTTTAAAAAGTACCCCATAAAAATCTTCTGTTGCTAACTGAATTTGTTTTGGCATGCAGTGAATCCAATGCACCTGCAGAGAGAATGTTCTCAATAATGGATGACATCTGGTTGAAGACAAAAGCAGAATGTCAGTAGTTCTACTAAAAGGGTATGGCAGTGGTTAGAGCCAATCTAACTGGCAACTGCTCATAGGTCTCTTAATAACTATTTGGCAGTATACTGCTTCTTTAGAAAACAAAGTCTTACCAACTCTAATCCCACGAAGATAACAGTGGTTTAGGTCCTTATACTAGAAATTTAGGTTAAAGCATTGAGACACAAGCATTGAGATCTGTGGGATCATTTAATTTGCAGGTATATATGCCAAAAACATAATAGTGATATTTTCACATTGCTAGCTTTGCACCCTCCTATGCATAATATGAAAATGAGAAGTCCTCTTCTGACTGCAGCTAACATTTTAAAAACAGAGAGAAAAAGAAGAGAAAAACTAATACAGAAGACATGAAAATGGTGCTCCTTTTAGAAGCTGCTATCTACCTATAGCAACTGTTTCAGTTTGCAATATAAATAAGGTCAGGCATGGAAAGACGGTGAATGTCAGATAATACCATTTCCTATAACTTGCATTTAAAAGAAATGCAAAATAAATAAAAAATGTGAAAGGGGGGAGTTAGAGTGTTATTTGCTGTACTTATTATTTTTCAACTATTATTCCATTTTATACTAGTGTTTCAGGTAGATAAGATTTTTTTAAAAAAATTAATGAATTAATTCTTACATTTGAATGTGTTATATATATATTTAGTGCAGAATATGAATGAAAAAAGAATCACAACAAAATTATTTATGTCCATCAGAATATGTATTAAATTAGTAAGCTTGGAATAAATATAGACAATCATAAAAATAAACGAACAGAATTAAGCATATTTTCACTCACTGCCATCCTATGTTTTCTAGATATGGTGCCTATATGATCAGATGAATGGCTGATATTTTCAAAATAATAATTGATTAAATAACCAATAGCATGTATCCTCTGTTTTCCTTCCTTAAATACAAGTATCTCACATTATATGATAAAGCTGAAATAGATTCTTCTGTAACATTATTAATGATATAGAAACACCATACTGAAAGTATATATTTTGAGGTTAACAGGGGACTTTATATCCAACATACCCATGAATAGGAGAAAAACATTTCCATAGATAAGTTTGGGGTTAGGCTTTTCTTCTGCTTTTCTCCACTTGCAGAATCTTGTTTCAAGGCCTTGCCAGAAGAAAAGCAGCCAAATAGTTTGCAGAACCAAAGAGTAGAACTTGAAAAAAGGAGAATTCCTTCAACATCATCTTCTTTGCTTTACTCATGGAAAACAATATCAATTATATTTTGCTTTCCATCCAAGACTGGGGAAATGCTATAACTTCTGACCTATAGTGTATCACTTCTGAAGTGATGCTCATTCCTTTTTAATCACTCAATTGTCCTATAGATAGTCTTGAACAAAAAGTTTAATTTTTCCTTATGTTTTTTTTCTTGCTTTGGTTCCATGCCTCTGTTATGTATTACATTCCTGGTCTCGGCCCAAACCATCTTTGTCTGTTCTACTTTTCATAAATATGCTTTTATCTTTGGGGAACAAGGAAAGCAACATATTCAATGTTTTCAACTATAATTGACATAATTTCCATTGGACATGGTGGATTTCTGTGTCCTCCTATTATTTGCTCAAGTATCTGTCTCTATCCTATAAATGTCCACGAGGCTCCTACACTTAGTTAAATCCCTAGTCTGTAATCTACTTTTGAGTTCTTTATTCTTAGCATCATTTCTTTGGGATTTCCTGCAAATTGGTTTTCAATTCAATCCTTCTATTTGCCTATGCAGTTAATCTTAATCCTTACTGTTATGTCCCGAGCCTTGCAAACGGGCTCGGGGCATTTGCAGGCAGTCCTGGGCAGGTGCAAGCTGCCCAGGACCAGACAGGCTGTCGCCAGCGCCTGTGCGCATGCGCGGGTGCTGGCGCGGGAAAAGTAACACATTGACCCGGGAATTGCCTATATAAGAAGCTGGGAGCTTTTGGGTGTTGCTGAAGCCTTCACCTGTAAGCTGAACACAGAATAAAAGAAAACCTGAGAACTACAACTGCTTCTCGTGTCTGCTTTTCGCCAAGGACTCAACACTGGCGACGAGGATGGGATGCCTTACATCGTCTGGAAAGGAAGAGGTGTAAGCTTACCCAAGTGAGTCCTGAGCAGCGGAATGGAGTTGACTCGGCAGCTACCCGCCAATCCAGTGCGCATTCGGGGGTAGGCTGGCTGATAGACCCGTCTCCAGAAGATGGCAAAGGTTGGAAGGCTTTCGGAGTTCGACGTCTCACATCCAGAGCGGTGGGACTCCTACGTAGCCAGGGTGGAAAACTACCTCAAGGTGAACCAAGTGAGGGAAGATAGCTTGAAGGCTGCCACCCTGCTTTGTGTCTGCGGCCAAGACGCCTTCGAAATCGCAGAGAACCTTGCAGCACCTGTATCATTAGAGTCTGTCAGCTACGCAGATCTAAAGAAGCTATTGAAGGAGCACTTCCAGCCCAAGATGTCCATCATCGCATGGCGCCACACCTTTGAGCAGAGGGATCAATGATCTGGAGAGTCGGCCAAAGAGTACATCGCCGCATTGAGGAAGGCCGCCAAGCACTGCGAATTCAAGGACCTCGAAGAACGACTGAGGGACCGATTCGTGTGCGGCTTAAGGCATCGAGATTTACAACAGAGGCTTTTCGCCAAAGAAGACTTGTCCTTCCAAGATGCCTTAAGAGAGGTCACCGCAGAAGAAGCAGCAGGCGGCGCCGTCAAGAACATGCAGCCGATCAGGAACAGTCCAGATGTTGCATCCGTGTACCAAGAGGACGTCCAAGGGAACTCCGAGGAGGATCCGGACGAGGAAGCCGACTGCCTCCACCCCGCGAAGGACGGGAGTCAGAAAGGAAGCTCTTCAGCTCCCCTCAAGTGCATCGGCTGTGGAGGTCGCCACAGGAGAACCGACTGCAAGTTCCGCTCCGCTATCTGCCGGGCGTGCGGAAACAAGGACATATTGCAGCTGTGTGTCTGGGCCGACGAAAGGTACAACCTCAGGAAGAACTGCGCCTGAAAGGTACCAGGGTCCCCAGCCAGAATAGGGTAGGTTTTTGCGCTTCGCGAAGAAGCATCTTCAGGACAGGCACACACAAGCCCATCAAGAAAAAGCTGTCACTCAAGGTGAAGCTACAAGGGGTTCCATTAACTATGGAACTAGACACGGGGTCTGCCCTTTCAATCCCTTACATACATTTAGGAAGATTTGTTCCGGCAGTGGAACTCAGGCTAAATTAAGGCCTTCTGACATTGTGTTAACAGACTTTCAAAATTCGAGAGTGTGTGTTAAGGGGGAGGCCACCCTTAACGTACAGTATAAGAATTTTGAAGGTCCACTAGACCTATTAGTAGTAGGGGGTGAACGAACGAGTCTCATAGGACTCGATTGGTTTGAAGCCTTGGGGATACACGTCACGGGGCTCAACAGCTTACAAACACTCGACCTACAGGAAGTCTGCAAAGAATTTGCAGATGTCTTCAGCCCCCAGCTGGGCACATTCAAGGGACCCCCTGTGTCCTTAAAACTAGACCCCACTGTCACTCCCATTAGAATTAAAGCAAGAAGGGTCCCTTTTGCTTTAAAGAGTAAAATTGACACTGAGTTAGACAAACTGATCCAACAGGGAATTCTAGAACCTGTTGATTCCAGCCCTTGGGAGACCCCCATTGTCACGCCTCTAAAGGCAAATGGGGACATTCGCATTTGTGCTGACTACAAATGCACTCTTAATAAGGCATTGCAGCAACATGCCTATCCTGTTCCTGTGGTCAGTCATATTCTGGCCTCCCTCAAGGGGGGGCGCGTTTTTGCAAAGCTTGACCTAGCTCAAGCGTATCAACAGCTGCCTGTTGATGATGATGCTCAGACTATTGTGACCCACAGGGGAGCCTTTAAGGTAAAAAGGGTACAGTTTGGAGTGAATGTCGCTCCTGGGATTTTCCAAAGCGTAATGGAAAACACACTACGGGGCATATTGGGGGTTTGCCCCTACTTTGATGATGTCTTAATTGCAGGAGACTCCACACACATTCTAGCTGAAAGGCTAAGGGCTGTTCTGTTAAGGTTCAGGAAAACAGGCCTCAAGCTCAAAAAAGACAAATGCAAAATTGGGGTGCCTTCTACTGAATTTCTGGGGTTCAAAATTGATGCTGCTGGGATTCACCCTGCTGAATCCAAACTAACTGCCATTTTAGAAGCACCTAGGCCAAAGTCTAAGGCCGAACTTCAGGCCTTTCTGGGCCTCCTGAATTTCTACAATTCCTTTCTTCCACATAAAGCTAGTGTAGCTGAGCCTCTTCACAGGCTATTAGACAAACAAGCAGTGTGGCAGTGGTCACAAACACATGAGGCTAGTTTCAATGAGGTCAAGGCCTTACTCACTTCTAACAGTGTACTTGCACACTTCAATGAGTCCCTTCCTGTGTGCATCGCTTGTGATGCTTCCCCTTACGGGGTAGGAGCCGACCTGAGCCACCTCAGGTCTGATGGAACTCAGGTTCCTGTTGCCTATTACTCCAGAACACTGTCTTCTGCTGAGCGCAACTACGCTCAGATAGACAGGGAGGCTCTGGCTGTTGTTGCTGGAATTAAAAAATTCCATGATTTTTTGTATGGCAGGCATTTCATGGTCTTCACTGACCATAAGCCTCTGCTGGGACTGTTTACCACACGTAAACAAACTCCCCAAATCATTTCCCCTAGAATGCTTAGGTGGTCTATTTTTCTGTCTGCATATGATTTTTCCTTACTCCACAAGCCTGGGAAAGAAATGGGCCATGCTGATGGCCTCAGTAGATTGCCCCTGCCAGTAGTAGAAGCTGACCCTGCGCCAGCTGTCAACATTCTATCCATCCAAGCCTTGCCCGAGTCCCCTCTGAATGCCAGGGATGTCGCCGCTGAAACAGGCACAGATCACACACTTTCACGTGTCCTTTCTTGGGTTTTGTCTGGATGGCCTGAGCACTGCCCTAGTCCTGAGTTTCAGAGTTTCTGGTCCAAAAGGAACGAGTTGTCCACTTCTCAGGGTTGTCTGCTTTGGGGAAACAGAGTTGTCATTCCCACCTCAATGAGGACTAGGATCTTAGAGTCCCTCCACGAGGGTCATCCTGGCATTGTTCGCATGAAGGCCCTTGCGCGCAGCCACTTGTGGTGGCCTGGTTTAGATAAGGACATTGAGGCTAAGGTGCATGCATGCCACCTGTGCCAGCGCTCTCGCCCAGAGATGCCCCAAGCTCCTGTGCATAGATGGGAGGATACACAGTCCCCATGGTCTAGGGTGCACATTGACTATGCTGGGCCCTTTCAGGGCCAGTTCTTCTTGGTCCTCGTTGACAGTCATTCAAAATGGCTTGAGGTTGTACTTGTCTCATCCACCACCACTGCAAAGACTATTCAGGTACTGAGGGGGATTTTTGCTGCACACGGGCTCCCAGATGTCATCGTGTCTGACAACGGCCCTCAATTTACTTCCTCCGAATTACAAGCTTTCTTACAGGCTAACATGATTCGTCATGCCACGTCTGCACCCTTCCACCCGTCCACCAATGGTATGGCTGAACGCATGGTCTGCATCACAAAGGATGCCTTGAAAAGACTCACCTATGGGGACTGGCATCACAGGTTGGCTGACTTTCTCCTTTCTTACTGCACCACACCGTCCACTTCTACAGGGAGAAGCCCAGCTGAACTTCGCTGGGGGCGCAAACTTACTACAAAGCTTGACCGGTTGCATCTGGACAGACTGCCTTCATCTACCTCACATCTTAGGGCACCTAGACAACTACTTGTGGGTGCCCCGGTTTGGACTCGCAATTACGGGCCTGGTCATACATGGGTCCCCGCTTCTATTTCCAGGGTCACAGGTCCTCTATCCTACAAGGTAGCCCTGGACAACGGTCGTGTCCTACGCCGGCACATCGACCAACTCCGCCCTAGGCAGGATCTTCCAGCTGAGACTCCTGGGTCTTTTCCGGGGGGAGGGGGACCCTTTGGAGCAAAGGGAAGGGCACGAGTTGCTGCCCACCTCCAATGATGGAGCCACAAACGGCCCATTCCAAGATTCCATGAGTGCCCCAAACAGGAATTCATGGGGCTTACCCAATCATCAGGCATTCATGCCTACTCCAGCCAGGGAGTCACCCCGGGGGCACAATCACTATCCATCTACATCACACAGCACTCCAGTCAGGGAGGATACCCGGGAGCGTCCCAATAAAGCATACCCCACAAGAGAGCTGGCACATAATCCCCAGAATTGGCCTGACCTTACCCCAAGTCCTACAGGGGGTCAAACATACAGGGAGGTGGTCGAGGAACCAAGTCCCGACCATAACACCTCTAGCCCAAATCAGGGAGCAACTGAGTTTTGGGAAGGCACAGAAACCCACACAAGCCCGGACACAGAACGGGGCTTAGGGGATGGACAGCCTCCTGACAGGTCTTGGACGGACCTAGGAGGTTCTACAGAGACGCCCAGCAGTGGCTATCACTTCAAGGGGCCCGAGGGCCTACAGCTAGGCGAGTCAACCAGGTCACAAAGTGACAGAAGCCCTGGCCTGACGAGCCCGGTGGGCAAGCAAGCAGGCCAGGCATTGGGGCACAGTCCTTGGAAGGCACCAAGGCATGATAAGGAGAACAGGCTCACGTCTCCCCTCAGTCAGGGAACACCTGTCAGAAACCCAGAGCTGAGAAGGTCACAGAGAGCAAGGAAATCTCCTAAGTACGTAGAGGATTACATAACATTGCTGTTATGTAACATTTACAAAAGCCAGTAAACAGTAGGAGCACTGGGGAATAGAACACTGCATCAAGAAACAATTGTATGTTGGTAATAGTCTTAGCCCGGGGGAAAGGGGTGTTATGTCCCGAGCCTTGCAAACGGGCTCGGGGCGTTTGCAGGCAGTCCCGGGCAGGTGCAAGCTGCCCGGGACCAGACAGGATGTCGCCAGCGCCTGTGCGCATGCGTGGGTGCTGGCGCGGGAAAAGTAACACATTGACCCGGGAATTGCCTATATAAGAAGCTGGGAGCTTTTGGGCGTTGCTGAAGCCTTCACCTGTAAGCTGAACACAGAATAAAAGAAAACCTGAGAACTACAACTGCTTCTCGTGTCTGCTTTTCACCAAGGACTCAACACTTACCACATCTACAGTGGTGCAAACACAGACTGCCCATCCAACAATAAAATAAAATTTTGCATGACATGTTAATCTTAGTCAAAACTGCTTTTACACTTCCTTTACAGAAACAGAACTGTTTGCTAACATTGTACTGCTGACATTTCAATTCCTGTAGCAGTTAGTTAGAATGCCTGGGAACTTTCTTTCATATCTGTTAATCAATGCCAGACTTTTCATTTTACAAAGTCCCCTGCATAGATAGGTCACAAAAGAGATTTAAATAGTTGTGTATAAAGTGAAACATCTATTTGGCTGGCAAAGTTACATTAGGATTAAAAGAAAAACTGAGTAACAAGGCTAAGCTTCTACTGACATTTTGGCATTGATGGAAAGAACTTGTTTGCAAATTAATTCCAAGGCCTATTAAGATAACTAAAATATTAAGAGGAATAGAAACTTGCGTGCAAAAAAATCTTATATGAACTAGCAATTCTGGTTTCAAAGCTAGTGAATATTGTCTCACCCAAGAAATAAAAGCAACAGATAAGATACTTATTAAACTATTCAGAAATTAACAAATATATGTATTTATGTATGCGTGTGTGTGTGTGTGTGTGTGTGTGTGTGTGTATGTATGTATGTTAGTTCTCAAGGCAAGGTGTAGAATAAACCTTGTCATTTGCAAAATGCAGCAAATCCTGTCATTGTACAAATTGTACACACATTTCTAGTAAAAATGTATTTTTATATCAGCCAAGAAAGTATATTTAATTTGGAAATAAAAATCCATTTTTGAAACTGTCAAGAAGTCACAAAATCTGAGCCCAGACAGGAAGCATACTGTTTAAAAAGCTGATAGACATAAACTTTTCACCTGCCTAGTTAGAGCTTTTCTATAAATCCCCTCCACCAGAAAATCCCTCATATGTTAAACAATCTTCTGTTATTTTTAATGCTTGATCTATTATTTTCTGTTATTTTAAAATCTGAAAGTTTGAACCAAGAACCAACTATTCATTTAAAATTGGAAACTCACCTTGGCATGCAAACTTCAATTCCTTAGCATCTGTAACAGTGAACCTTTTATCTGGCCTTTTTTTTTCAAATTGACGATGGCTTTACCTTTTCTTGGTCTCACCCCAAGATTTGATCCTCCATGCACGCTTGGAATGTTCAAAATAGCAATTCCTTCCAGAGAAATATTATTCAGATCTATCTGAATTCCATCACACTGCCAAAGAAAAAGAGACAGAGACGGAGAGAATCAAGATAAGATAGGAAGAAATCAATGAGAGATTAAAGGATATCAGCATCTTTCTTATTTACATCATTTTACTAAAACATATTTCCTGTATTAATTTTCTATATCTGATTATTTGACAAAACAGCAGAGATTCCAGAATCCTGGAGTGAATCCTGGATAGGGAGGCTCTCTACTTGGTCACTCATGACCTAGTCATCTCCTGTTTGGATTCTACATTGCCATGTAGAGACAATGCTCTTTATATGAACTTCAGCTGGTACAAAATTCAGCTGCCTGGGCATTTTGGGTGTCCAAAGAATGGCGCATATAATTCCTTTTTCGTGGAAGCTACATTGGGTGCTGCTCTACTTCCAGGTCCAATTCAAGTTTTTGGTTGTGATCTTCAAAGCCCTACATGGCATGAGGCTAGGTTATTTTTTTTTAATGGACCCATCTTGATCCTCTGGAGTGCACTGGCTCATGTGGTTAGGACACTAGGTTGGATTTTAGGAAACTCATGTTTGAGACCCAAGTGCTGCTGTATGATGAGGTGAGCTCCTGTAATTTGCTCCAGTTCCTTGATAGGGACATAAAAGGAGCCCCTATGGTGTCCCTTGGACAACAGATGTTATTGGCTAATCCTTTCAACATGGAAGCACCTTAAACAGTACCTTTGTGGTCACAATCATTTTAATCTCCTACACTACCTTTCTGCAATTTAGTGAGTTTCATAGTTCAGACCTTAATTCCTACCAGCTATGGGAAGGCTTATTTGAACTTATTTAAAGCTTATTTCTTTTCTACTTGTTTGGGGTATTATTGATCTAGGATGTCATTCATTCATTCATTCATTCATTCATTCATTCATTCTATTTATATGGCTACTTATCTCATGTACAATATGGGGATGTAAAATAAGGACAGGCCATAAAAATAGACATTAATATATTATGATTCTTGTCCAGCTACATAAATATCCATATGATATACATGAAGTTCAGGAACAAAATATAAACTTATTACAGATAATAGATGAATCTGGAATAGTCTTTTAGTAAGCATTAATATCTGGCATTTAGAATATTAATATCTTGGAGGTAATATAGACTAGTTAGGTGCTTTCCAGATGCTGCTTGACTTTACCTCCTACAGCATGGGAAAATGATTCCAAGAGGCTAGATTTTTTTTCAGTACTGATAAGTAAGCTTGATCCTCATAATGCTATTAGTCTTGCCAATTAGGGATGATAGGACTGATATTCTACAGCCTCTGTAAGGCTGCTAGTTTCTTTAATCTTTAATAATTCTACTATTTCAATATCATAGTAATCATTTTAAGTTAACCATTTTAATATGCTTTTGATAATCAAAGTTTAAATTTGCACACAAAGTTTAAATCTAAATACAATATTTATTATTTATTCCTAATAATTGCAGTAATAAAGACAGGAATTACATGGTAGCAGTATTGATAACAAAGTCTGTAAAGTTGTATAGTGAAGGCATATGTGCATATGTGTGTGTGTGCTTAGTAACAGGTTTTTTTATTAGAATCAAACTTTTACATGTCATATAGGAGTTAAGTATTAAGAGGATTTCTTTTTACTAAAAATTCTGCTCATGTGTATACTCACTTACTGCTATACATTCTTGATAAACAGATATTAATTTCATAATTAAAAGTAATCTTGTGTAAATAGCCTGCAGGCCTCAATGAATCAAACACATACTGTGTGTCAGCCCTCCCACTGTCTTCAAGTGGAATGTACTGGCTGGATAATTAGATAGTACATATTTTTTAACCTTATTTGCATGCATATTATATCTTTTGCACACTGACAAGCAGCAGTAACAACAAAAGTCAGATTACCACAGGGAATTCCCACAAAGAAGTCTTCATTCCTTATAATTTGCAGCCTAAATTAAAATAATTTGATCTTTGACAAGGATGAAATGTCAAGCCGAAGGGGGTCCTCTACAAGCCACAGCCTGTGGCTTCAGAAATCTGCCTAATTTATGTCAGTCACTTCTTAATACATATTTAAGTATTACACGAAAAAGATGATAAATATGCAATCTGACACCTTTGGTATTTCCCTGCTGTTAATTTATAAAGGTCTTGTGGCCCCCCCATCCATCTGACTAAAATTATTTAAATAAAAGGAGAATTGTGATATAAGAAGTGCAGGGAGCGTTTTCACTCAATATCAAACACAGCAGGCAGTACACTAAGACAATTATTTCACTAGGCCTCAGAATCATGCTGTGATGAGTTACTTTCAGAATTAGTAAAGAAGAATTTCTTTTGTTCAGTTATGGAAGAATTTCTGTACAAATCTTCATTTTGCTAACATTTCATAAGTAAATTACATATTTACTTAGTTTATTTTTTATATAAAGTATAGCAATTATTTTGCAAAGTGTTGGTAAATGATATAAATGTGATATCGTATACTTGTTTGTCCCTCCATATGTCCATCTTTTTCACTGTAAACAAAAATGTCTGTAGAAAATGATGAACATCAGGCTAGATGCATAGGTCAGGCTTCCTAAATTGGAATATAAATTATATCTCCTCCCCCTCCCTCTCAAATTCAAACATTCATATTTCAAGTTGTACAAGAATATCTCACTATTTAAATTACTTAAATCCAGCCATTTTAGAAAATGCAAAAACAGCTCTCCTTATTAATCCCAATTCTAATAGAAGTTGCCTCTCATGACTGCACCACCTCTTAATATATATTTAACATATGTAGCTTCAATTCTTCATAGTCAATGAATTATGGTACAGTAGAGTCAGTATTCTTGTATTGACATGGAGTTTGCCATTAAAATGAGTTTTATTATAACAAAAAACCTAAATGTCATTTTTTTGTTTAATGTGAATGTGTGTATATATACACATAGATAATTATTGATATAACTATGTATAGATTGAATTTTCAACTCAATTTTAGTGACAGTGCTGAACTTCTGAAATGCACAGCTACTAGAAATGAGGTTAGTCCCTACTTTAGCTAACTTCTAGAAGTATATGAAAAAGAATTTGTTTTAAAGATATCAGAAATTTCATTTATTTTTATATGTTTTAGGGGTTTTCCATTTTATTTCTATTGATGACTGTGGATGTTTTAATGATATTATTTATTTTAATGTATTTTGGTAAATATTCAGACTGCAATGTATCCCCTTAAAGAGTAGTTTTAGTTATTGATTTGTTTCTTTCTTTGTTTGTTTATTCATTGGATATCTTAGTTGGATTTCGTATTACTTTGTTAGTTTTTATTCAGCCTACCTTTGCATTGTATCTTAACATTGATCTATGGCCTCTACAGAGAAGCTTTACATTAACATAGTTTTCTTACTTTTCTAACAATGAGCTATCATAAAATATATTTTAATCACATAATAATAAGCATATTAAACAGCCCAAAGAAAAAGTAGGAAATTTGACTTAAACTTTACTACCTTTGAAATTCCTGGGTAGGAATTTGGGGACTTTTATTATTAAAGTTTCTAGAAGTTATTAGGATGAAAAATGTTATTTTAAATAAGCAGCTCTAGAAATCAGCAAGAATATTATGTCTTTAGCAGATATGTCTGTGTTTATGAAAAATAGTTGAAATGAAGGTGATTGGCCTTGATTATATTTTTTATAGTTTTATAAAAATGAAAACAAGCTAAAAGAAAGAATAAAAAGTAGAAAGAAGAAACTTTCAATTTCCTTTGAAATAAATTCAGTTACAAATAAAATTACAATATTATTTATTACCCCATGTGTACAAAAACTCACTCCTTTCTACAGTCTGTGTTATTTCTAAAATTCTGTCTGAATTTTATAACTTTTGAGGCTCTATTCATTTATATATCTTCCTGATTTAAAATTAAAGAATGCATTTGGAGGTAAAATATGCATCTTTATTAAGTGATTTTTGTCAGTGCAAAGAGCCAGTTTATCCTTATGCATATAGTAATAACAAGAATCTAAAAATTGTTAATCCTCTCATCAAAATTCATAAAAATGTTATCAAAATCTAATGGTAGAATTATGTAAAGAATCTCTTGAATATTCAATCTCATTAAATATTTATATCAAGATGTAACTATGTGTGTAATATAGTTGAATAGTACCCCTAGTAAATATCCTTTTATACTTTTGATATTTTTAAAAGAAACTGAGTAATTACAGATATTATCCTGGGTTTTGACACCTGTAAAATCTTGAACAGTTGTGATCATATCTATAAGACTGCCTTCTCCATAGAGATCCATGTGTCTATTTGTCTCACATCCTGTGGACATTCACTTGATATCAACCAGCTATTCTTTAGAGAGATTCACCCAAGACATAAAACAGATACCAACTTTGTTAATCATTAGTTGGTATTTAACATAACATTTGAGATCTCCATAATAACCATGGGCATAATTATATTATTTTATATGGTAATTATGTTATGTGTTTTATTTTTTTGTATTTATATCTATTTTTTAATTTATGTACATGGTCTGAGATTGGACTGCATTTTACAATGTAAAATATTTAAAGTCAATAAATAAAAGTAGACAAATAGGATCAATAAAAAGATAAATAAAATGAATCTGTTTTTAACAATATGACAGAAAGAATTAAAATGAATCTTATTCCAATACTGAGGACTCAACAAAGAGAATTGAATTTAGTGGGACAGACAATAAAACTAAATGCATTTCACTGCCTAGTTGAATGGCATTCATTCCTATTTTTATTTTTAATTTGTAATTATTTTCTCCAATTAGAATAGATCTATCATATTGGTTTTGATTAATATATAGTTCTATGTTAGCCAGATCAATTCACAGCAATCACTTTCTTACTTCTATTTCCAGAGATTCATGCAACTTCTTGCAGGTGGCAGAGAAAGTTTCAGAAGTGCTGAATTCAAAATACAAAAATTTATTCTTCATTCTGAAATATGAAGGAAAGAAAAAGGAAAGAAAGAAATATCAATAGCTGATCATTAAACAAGTCAGCATCTTGATTTCTATCATAAAGCATTATAACATCTGACATCCATTCTGAAATGGATGAACTCATAATTTTCAAAAAAAAAAATGTAACTATCAGGATATATATCTCCCCGCCGCCCACAGGTACAAAAAAAATTTTTCGTAGCAGAGATAGATTAGATTCTTTTGGCAACTGATGATTAACCAAACTGATGCTTTTGAAGGTTACTATTTTATGTTTTATGTATTATGCCATATAATTTTATTTCTTATACTGTCCAAAATTTAGTTGCAGGGCGTATCATTATAAGAGGGGTGGAATAAAATGTAATTCCCTAAGCAAATGTTGTGATTTATTGTTTGTTATAGCAAGTATTTTAAAAAGAAAAAAATCCCCTTTCTACATTTCCAAAAGATTGTTTTAAAGAGATATTGATTAGAAATTGAAATTCTGTAACAGAATTCAATTAGAGGGTACAAACCAGAACTGTTTTAAAAGTTATAAACAATTGCTTATAAAATCTAATAGAAAACACATTGCATATTATTTTGCATTTAATATCTATTATATATATTTCAAATAGACTTTTACATAAGTCAATGACCAGTTGAAACCTTATTATTTGGCATTTATCCTCCATTTACTTCCTAAATTTAAAATGCAATTTAGGTTTTAGTGAACTGATTATTGAACAGAAAGAACTTTATACAAATCCAGTTCACGAACAATTCTTTGTTCCTGCATGCATGTGCTATCACAGTCTATGCATATGAAGTTAACATCACTAATCACAAACTGATGCATTAGATGTACTTCATGCTTCATACTGACTTCTATAGTTAAGGTATTTCATGTGTTAATATTCTAATCACTGGTCTTGGTAAAGATATGTATCATAGTACATCCTTGCTCTAATGCAATAGTTCTATACAATTCCTTCTGTTATTGCAAAATGAGCCCTCTTCCCCCACCTTGTGGCCCACAAATAATTGACCCAAACCTGGTTCATCTTTAGTTAAAATATTCACAAGAGTTTTTAGTCCATTCTCAGTACAGCTTTGTGCTACCCAATATATTCTCAAGTGATTCCAAAAAGCTGTATATGAATAGAAACAGCATTCCAATAATGATTATAAGGGAAATTCAATCATTTTACAAATGATCTACTTTACTTCCCAGAAAATCAGATTCTTCAAATGAAGGGGTAGATTCTCACTTACACATTCGTTTAAAAGCATGGAAAACACTTTTTTTGTGTTAACTGAACATAATAGCGGCTTGTAACTTTTCTGCTGCTATACCCAGGAATCAAAAGCTAACTAGGAAAGTCCATTTAAGTAGCAAATAACTCTAAACCAGTTGGCCCACTAAACCTTTGTTCTTCAGAGCTGACATTTTTCTTGTTGGTACTCCTACTTCACTAGAATTTTTTTCTATGTTTGTAACTTTGTTGTTCTTTTTTTTTTTTTAAAGGGTGCACTTAATAGAATATTTCTCCTCTAGATAATGACATTTTCATGGCCTTTTGAAATACAATAGAATTATGTATTTCTAGAGATTGTATGATATGGAGTATTTCATTCCCGTAGCTCATCATAATCTCTTTTTGATTTCTGATATTTTTTAACTGAAATAGATTTGTACCAAGCTGTCCATTGTTAGGTTAATGTGTATAGTTTTCTTCATTTAATATCAATTAAGGAAAATACAACATATAACACAGCACTAACTTTTTAATATGTCTGCTCCTAAGAATCCAGTGTTATTTATTCAGTACAAGACTGCAGTCTTAGAAGAAAGCTATTACATATGCTTTGTGATGATTAAATATGCCAAACCAGCTAGGAATGGATTCAGAGTAGAAAAGATTTAGAAAAAGATTGCACCATTTTACAATATTTAGTAAGTGGGGGAAAACAAAAGGCTTCAGACAGAAGGAGTTTTAAACTATACAACACTTTGTAATGTTTATGACTTCTCTGCGAAATGGTTCACATCTTCTAACCAATCACATATCCCATTAGCTTTCTCTACAGTGTCTACTATTTTCATATAATTCTTGACAGCCTAATTTTCCTTTTATAATCCTACATCACCCTATTTATGTTTGTGCATTTTATAAAGATTATTTATATTGAACTTTATACAAATTGTACAAATCATAGGTAATTTATTCTGTGTATATGTGTATTTATTTTCTCCTTATAAAAAGGCACTCATGTACTTGAAATATTGTATAAAACACCCTGGCTTGGCAGACAGTAAGTGGAAATTTCTGACTCCTATCGGGTCTCTTCCAATCCTCTGTATATAGTACATTGCAAAATTAATATATTACAAAGTTATTGCTACCACAGATACACACACATGCATTCTATAAACAGAATATATAGTAAAATTAAAACCAAGCAATTGCTTTACTCTGAAGTGGCCATTTCAAACTTAATAATACTGAATATATCCTAAATTGTCAAGTACACATTCTGCATATTAACATGTGATGACTAGGCATGCGCGGTTTACTGTCCATTAGACTACACAGGCCAGCAATAGCATATAGAAAGGGCTTTGCCTCCGTACTACGGCTAATATTTTTACCTTTAAAAGATCCCAAAATCAACTATTAGAAATGGAAGCTAAGTTAGAAAAGACTCAATCAGATTTTTGGAGAACTGCTACTAATCATTTCTAAATTAGATGAATTAATAGTCTGACATTTAAAAAATGCCTCTACTTTTATATAAAGTATATGATAAATTCTCAACCTTGTTAGTCAATTTTGAAATGCTATATATATTATGATTTACTATAGCTAAACAATACTTTTTAAAAAAATTAAAATATGCATATTAAAAATATATTTAATTCAGTTAACCTGACATTCAAAAAATACAAAGTCATATTCATCAAAGTTTCTTATAACTTTATTGTAAGATATGATTGACATTGGGTAAAATTAAGTCCATTTGGTTTTCACTAATAAAATAGGCTGTGGTGCAGCTTTGCATTATGATGTTAATTAGAAAAAACCCCACTGTTAAAACTATTCTATATAACCTTTCTGATTAAGCAATTAGATAGCAGATATCATCAGAAAAAAATTGCCCTGATTCTAAATATGGAAATAATAAATGTTTTATTATACACCTGATGAACACATAAGAACTGCATCATAATATGCAAAAGAGAATTTAAATTCTGTACATAATGATTAGTTTAGTTATGCATTTTTATCCAAAATCAATTGACCAATGAGGACATATGACAAAATGGTTTTTAAAAATATCTTCTCAAGTGCTGTTTGCATAGATTGCACAGTTACTTAATTTATAGAATCTTGAATTTGGCAGCATTTAAAGGACTATATGATGTAGTTATAATTCTTCCTTCTTTTAAACACTTGAGCCTTGACCCACAGATACTTAAAAAAAATCTTAAATCATAAAACTTTACAGATTAGCAATTTCCCTTGAGAAATAGTTTTTCCTCAGAACATGTCAGAATAATAAAGCAAATATTTAAAACAGCTGTTTCTTCTTAGAAAATCCCATAAAATAGCTCTTTCTCAAGTTGAAAGGTGATGGATTCTAGTCCAACACATCTGGAAAGCACTAGGTGGGAAGAACCTTTCAGCAACATTATTTTCCATTCAAAATAAGAGACTAGGATGGGATGGGATAATTGAAAAATGAGTTTTGGAAATTGGTAGGTATGTAACAGAAGTGTGAACTAATCTCCTTTCTAAGTGTTCATCTCAAGCCATACTTTTGTAAACTTTGAAGCAGAAAAACAATTGCCTATTCATCCTTTTATTCATCATATATCCAAAATATTATAGGGTGCAGTGATCTGACAGTGATTTTGCTTTGAATATTTGGCAAACAATTCAATTCCAGATGCACTACTTCAGAAGCTTTCTAATTTGATTTACATCCTCAAAAAGGGAGCCTACAACAATGGCTGTTAATATTTATTGGCTCAAATACCACTTACTCCAAATCCTAACAACCCAATTTCAATTTTCAAACTGAGTAAGAAGTAATTCTGGGGAAATTTATCTTTTATGGTTTGCCACCTGAGCAACTGATCATTAGAGAAAATTTCGTACATTTAGAAATCAGAATGAAGTCAGTCATATGCCAACCTTATATCTTGCAAACACATTTATTAATGATGTGCCACTCATCTTGTCCAGAGATGACTTGTTTTGATGGAAAATAGGCAAATACTTAATTACCTTAGTCCTTCTACTCAGCATGCACTTTTTTTAGAACCAGGATTGATGTTTTACCTTCCCTAGTACTTAATGTGAGATTTAGCAAAGTCCTCATATATGTGATACTATGAAATACAAATGTTACTGAAACCACGACATTTATGCTTTTATACTGCCCTATCATGCCTTAGAGTCAGACACAACTAGATAGGAAATCTTTTACTTTTTTATTATCACTGTAGCCAAGAAACTTTAATTTGTCATTTATTGACAGATATTGTAGTCATTGTTTACATGTCAGGGGTGGGATTGTATAGTATATTAAAGAAATAAAAATGTTATGCTGGATGAAAACAAGCTATAGAAGATTATTTCCTTGTTTTTTGATAATCCAAGTTTGTGGAATTTTTTTTAATTTCTCCATAGCTAATGGAGCATTTGAACAATACTTTATTGAGAAAAACATCAGAAAGCTGAAAATTTTACAAAAACAAATTTCTATCTCAATGTTGGTGAATAAATGAGCTATAAATGGTAAAATATTTCACGTTTGATAAGTTAATTAAATTTTTGTATTACCATATATAGAAAATAAAATATCCAGAACATGTTAGAGAAAAAAAAATCAGTAGGCTTCTTTCAAAGCTTTATAGTATTTACTTCAAATGATAACTCAGTTCAATCAAGTTATTCAGCAACTCTCCTACTCCTACTCCTCCTTTGGAATTGTCTACATGTCTAGTGCATTTAAATTTTTTGGCAGTAAATGTCAAAGAATTAATTCTACAGATCCATGATATAATATATATTGTCTTGACTAAAACACTCCTATAATAAGTTTTGTTTTGTTCGTTTCTTACAAATGTATATTTTAGAACCCGCTAACATGTAATATAATATAATGTAATGTAATGCAGTGTAATGTTAGAATAATATTATAATAAAACTGTGATATATGATATGAGATATGATACAATATAAGGTAACATACAGTATTAACATATAAGAAACAAAATTTGATGACTTTACAATTGCAGGTAGATTTTTCTTGAAAATTAATTATTTCCAACGTTAGCAGTAGTCATAATTAGAAATACAATAAATATTTAGATAATGTTGAATATTAATTTTCCAATGAAAAATATTTTTTTTAATTTAAAAAAATATAGAACTTCTCTTTGGGAAAAACATCTTTTTCTCATTGCTCATAAATCTATTAACCAGGTAATTTTGTACTTAGCTAGAATGACTTCATTGTGGCATATAATATATATTAATAAGATTGTATGACTTCTTTTAATGTTCTTCTTTTCTCCTCAATCCTGTCTTCACTATCATATAATCTCCATTCTGTTTTCTAATGAATTATATGAAAAGATAAGGAAATGGTCAATGGCAATGGGATTTTAGGAAAAAAAATTACGTTAGTGAAAAGATTAATAATAGGCTCATCATTGACATTTTTTATTTCTAATATCTAAACTGAGAAAAAGAAAGTCAAAAATAACCCTTTTTAGTGTCCATGTTAAGTTCTTTAAATTCCACAAAGAGTATGGAAAAGGGACAGGAGCTTTTCAGGCACACACATTTTTTTGTCATTTTACTCTGCAGTATTTATTATTGTGATGTTTTTAGGTAGTAAATGCAAACATGGCTTAGCAAACTAAATTTGGCTTAACAAATTCTATTCAGAAAATATCAAAGCTTTTTAGAGTCTCTTATTTGTTACCCTCTTCTTCCCCAACTCAAGCAGCTTCTCTCAATATGTTTATTTTGGGAAAAGAAGAAAGAGGAATAATATTTTCCTGAGCTCCATAGATTCTAGCACCATTATCAAGCTCTCTTAGTTCACATCTTGGTACTCCAAAATCTCTAACTAAAATGATGTAGTAAAGGCAGAAGCACATGTAATATAATGCATTTCATCTTCAGTAAATTCAAAGAAACATCACAATGTGTCTTTATGACACATTGCTTACTTCTGAGAAGATATAATTGTGCTTTGTATGTCTTAAGAAATTTATAATCTAGATTCAGATTCTTGCAAGTAACTTCATTACTGTGAACTATATTTCAGACTAGAATGTATTTTATAAGTCAAAAAGCCTCTGAAGGCATACATTTTAGAATACATTCATACTATGCTATCATGCAGTAGGAAACAAAGATTGATTTGTCCACAAAAGGTTATATTTTTTATCAGGATTACAAAAAAGTGATATTCTGAAGTGACATAAATTAACAAGAGGTTAAACTCAAGCACCTGGTATAAAACTAGTACCTGGTATAAAACCAGCAATTACACAGCAGTGTAGCATCTGAATGACAATAATTTACAAGAGACTTCCCGCCTAACTGAACAGACTTTCTGATCCATGATACTTTATCTTCAAAAAGAAATGCCACTATTCATAATCACAGTAAGATACTTATTAGTATCTTGGAGAAAATGTTATAGACATGGCCGGGAAAATGCTAGATCAAGGAATACTGGGAGAAAACAGTGATGGGGAAAAGGTATGCTGCATTTGATTGTGTAGATTCTTACACTAAACATTTTTTTTGTTATTCAATTTTATTTCCTTAATATTAGCTACATATCACAGTAATTTGTATCAGAATTTACACAGAATATTGATAATTGCTACCTTCTGAATTATTTGCAGACATTTTCTAACCAATCTTGTTACTAAGCATAAATTTCATCTCTCTCTATCTCTCATACACACAAATATATATGCCTATATGTACACTAAATTAATAATGCCACTTTTTGTGATAAGTGATATTATATAAAGTGCAGAAAACAAGTAAGAAATAGTAAGCCTCATTGCCTTTTTAAAAAATTTCTCAACTTTTCTTTTTGAAGATTTCATCATTTCATGCAACCAAGATTTTCTTGGCTCATTCTTTTTTTTTATTCATATAGATAGTTCTCAACTTATGACTACAACTGAGCCCAAAATTTCTATTACTAAGCAAGACAGCTGTTAAGTGAGTTTTGCCCCATTTTACAACTTTTCTTGCCAATTATTATGTGAATTACTTTGTTAAATTTGTTTAATCACAATAACCCTTTAATATAATAAAATCTGCAAAAGTGTAAACTATATTTCCTTCTTTTAGCAAACATCTAGAAATAGTAGCTGGGCTGTCTCAAAACCATAAAAGTGAGTTTCCATGAACCTGTATCTGCTTAATCTGGTCCAGCACCCTAATAACCATACATTCACCCTTTGCTTCTCTATTGAGATCCATCTGTGCAGAATTGTTTTATCCCAAATTACACATATTGACCTTGAAAATGTATACATAATAGAGTAGGGTCCATGTTTTCATGCAAATGTGCATCATTCCTTAGATATATTTTCTGTTAACTTATATTCACTCCCACATACATATTAATTGATATCCAGTATTCTGCTGTTTCTATGGAGTAAAGCCATCCAAGTGCAAAAAAATTCTGTAAACAGCTTTAGCTTTGCTACTTTCAATGTGTTTCATGGGATCAATGAAACACAGTATGAAAATCTCTGTAATTGTGTGACTTACAACAGAGAGCCTTATTAACTTTATAGCAAGGTCACAGAACTTCACACTTCGTTTTTAAACTATGTCAGAGGAATAAAACAATTTTCTTTGTCTTTACCTCTAATATCTTGCTAAGCTAACGCAGACCTGACACAGACTTTTACTTAAATTAATTAAGCTATTATTATAATTCTCCATAGGACTATGATCACTTTTCAGTTGGGAAAAATAGGGGCTGATAGATCCAACTAAATAATTCTTACTATATTTTAGAATCAAAAATTAACAAAGCTTCTTTTATGAATTGTCAGCTCTAAGTAAGCCCCACATGGAATTAATTAATCTACCTGTTATTCTTCCTAGACAACTAGACAGTTAAGTTACTTTTTAATCAGAAGAACTGTGACATAATTTTAATAATCAGATGGTTTTACTCTAATTGCAAAAGAAGGCAAAATGGGATATCAAATGTATTTATTATTTAAAAAAATATTTGCCTTTGACTAAAAATATATGGATAGTGTTGCATTTGTACTACAAAATACACATGTCTTATTTAAGAATCATAAAAGAAATGTTTGGATGAGAAAAACTGATAATTTTAAGAATATGCATGCTTGTTCTGGTGGAGATACCAAGTCACAAAATAGCTATTTACCATGCAGTAAATTAGATTCAGAGCATATTCTCAATTGTTCCAGTAGCAGCTTTGTGGGGCCAAATGCAAACTCATAAATTAATATGAAGCTAGAAGTTGATGCTTTGCTTTTCTGGTTTGTATTCAGCAGAAGTTTTTTTTATGATTGCTTTAATATTAAAAACTTGATTAAAACATTTATAAATAAATGCAATTAAAATATTTCATAATATTTGGAATAGTCCTTATATATCACCTAATACCGCCTACTGCAGGAGTTATTTTAATTAAAACAATATTTTAAAGAATAAGATGAGATTTGTGGACACCAGAAATGATCGAGAGTGTATTTCAAGAGCATGAAATAGTTCCACCTATCAATCATACCTTTGATAACAAACTATCTGCAGTGCTATGCCTGAATGCTTAGTGCTTTGATATATTGATGGTCATATCAACACTTAAGGAAGTGGTAGTTTCCCGCTTTCTGAAGAATCCATCTCTGGATCCATTTGGTCAATTTTACTTTTTCTTTTTAGACAAGTTTATTTGAAAGAGATCATGCTACAGTTTCCATGAGCCCAGGAGGGAACCAATTACCTGGATGCCTTACAATTGAGTTCAAGTATGGAGTCTAGATTGTACTGATCATGTTTGTGGTTGACTTCTGAAAGAACCAGGATAGGAACTGTGTATTTGCCCTTATTTCCCCGATCTCTCTGTGGCTTTAAATGCCATCAATCATAGAATCCTTCTGGGCCAGTTCAGGACTTGGGAGAAAGGGTAGGTTGCATTGCCAGAGAGGGGGTGGGTGCCTAGGGACAATTCCAGCATGTCTAGGGACAATTCCAGCCAATTTGATAGGAGGGGAGGAATCTGGCCCAAGACTCTTTCTTTGTGGGACCCTTTAGGCTACATTCATTCCCACTCCCACACTTTTAACATTTATATAAACCAGAACCAGTTGGGTCTAATGGTTAAAATATTGAGCTAGGTAGCAAAAGACCATGAGTTCAAGTTCCGCCTTGCCATGAAAGCCAGCTGCGTAACTTTGGCTCAGTTACTCATTCTCAGCCCAACTCACCTCAGAGGGTTGCTGATATTAGGAGAAGAGGAAAAGGAAAGTGGGTTGGATATGTTCACTGATATGTTATTTGTAAAAATAATAAAGGTAGGATATGCATACATACATGCATACCTACATAAAGTCAATTGGTGAGATCATCTAGCAGCATGTGTTAAGTATCATAAATGTAATGCAAATTCCTTCAGGTTTTGGGGATTTGGATCAAGAAAAAGAGGCTTTAGCTCCAACTTAGCAAACTGAATAGATTGGGTTATAGGCCTTCTCAGATTTTCCATCCTTAGTTTGTAATGGAGCGCATTTCCCTGGATACAATTTTGTGTATCTATAGAGACCAAGTAAGGTGATATTGTTGGAAATTTGTAGGAACCAGTACCTAGGCAAAAGGGATTAAAACATTTTGGAAGAAAAAAACCATTTGGAAACAGTCCCAAAGACTCTTCCCTAGTTAATTTAAATATAAAAAAGAGGAGAGTAGGTAAAGCACAATTAGCAAAATTCTGCTATCACCAATCTCAATAAAAGTAATTTATCTTTCTTATCAGTTCCTAGATTCTATCTAGAGGGATTGAAAGGATCCTCTTGGATTCATGGTTTCTGTTTAAAGAACAGGTGGCTGCTCCAGTGAGGAGGAATTTTAACATAGATTTATCTCATGCGCTAATTGCATGCTTTCCTATATTGGAAGATAATAGTCAAAGCATTGGCATTTTATTATAACTGCCCATCTTGTACCTTATAATTCTAGGCAGCAAATATAGAGTAAAGAAGCCAATACAGCAATAGAAAAACACAAATTATAACAATGTTAATACAACACACTGGCACCCAAGGGCAATCTAACCCAACACATATTACCCAACAGTTAATGAAACACTAAGAAAAGGCTCGCTCAACCTCAAGTCACCAATAGGGAGCATCCGGATCTTCCAGGATTTATAGAATGGCAACAAGTCAGGGTCAAATGAGTCTTGTGGGAGGAGTTATGGAGTTCTAAAGATCCATCACTGCAACAGAGAAGCCATGCTTCCTGGGCTCTACAGATATCATTGCTTAATAGATAGGTTCTGGAACATGTCCATTTAACCCAATATAGTCCATTCAATTCAAACTTAATGTTCATGCTATAATTGAGGCCCATTAAATACTCTATCTCTTAGCCTGAGAGTTTAGCTTATTTATACTACCAAAACATTTCAGAGAAAATTTAAAATTCACAAATGTTTCAGTAACCTTCAATAACACGATCAGATTCTCAGAAATTGTTTACCCCTTAAAGCAAGCTAGGTGTATATTAACTGATCTCCATCAATTTGCAAGAACAGAATTCCTCAGTAAGTACTTGTCTTTAACATTTACTCATGGGGAACATGTGCAGCTAGAGATATTTATGAGTAGCTTTCAGCTTAAAAATAAATCACCTCTAATTCCTCTAAGCGAAATCAATCAAAAGTCTGTTTTTAAAAAAGGTTGCTTGTTTGGTCGATTCTGGCAGAAAGTAAACAGCACTTCAGCTTTTCTCTACCATTAAGGCCTAAATGGCTTAGAAAGTAAATCAATATTTCTAGGCAGCCTTCTGGCTATTGTTTAGCCAGTAGATATAGATTTTCACTGGCTTACTACATCTTCTGGGAGTAACCTCTAATCTTCAGAGAGTAATAATAAGTTCGTTATCTAGTTCAGCTCTTTGTTGTACATTAAAATAGGAGGCATCCATCAGCCATGCTTGTTGTAGTTAAGAGATGATGACCTCCCATTCTACCTATTCCATAATAAAATAGTTCCATCATATTATAGAAGGAAATGGTAGGTAAAATCTTATTTGTTGATAGATTATTATTATTGGCCAGATATTGGGGGATGGATGGGATAATTCTAATTTGATATAAAATTAGAACGAACTAAATCTTGATGCTGTTGTTTCTGTTATACATACATGACACAAATTGTTCATTATTCATATCAATCTGTTTTTTATATATAAAATAACCTCTGGTTAAGTAATGATGTGAAGTAGACAGCTGTCAGAAACAATCATTGCTTGTTCAGCTTAGCAGCTAAATGTTAACTGGACCAAAGTGATCTCTCTCCCCATTCAAGACAGAGAAAAATAATGTTTATATGATTACATACCTTCTGTTCTTAGCCAATGATAATATTCTGCTCCATTGTAAATAAATATATATAAAAGTTAATTCAGTATCACTTGACAAATGCAGAGTGTTTCTGCTGTCAATAGTTTCCCTTTATAAAGGTTATGTAGTATTTAAAAAGCTATTAATCACTTATCATGATTAAAGAACTCTTAGCAGTTCTTTAAATTATAGCATATGGATTCTGCTTCCCAAAGCTTCCTGTAAAATTTTCTGAATTTTGAAGAATGGAGCTTCAAAACTCTTGTCTCCTACACTCTTTTTTCCTCATAAAATAAAATAGTTTTTCTTTCTTTCTTTCTTTCTTTCTTTCTTTCTTTCTTTCTTTCTTTCTTTCTTTCTTTCTTTCTCTTTCTTTCTTTCTATCTTTCTTTCTTTTTCTTTCTTTTCCTTTCTCTCTCTCTCTCTCTCTCTCTCTCTCTCTCTCTCTCTCTCTCTCTCTCTCTCTTTATTGTGGAGGCAAGAAATGATGGCAAAGCTTGCTGAAAGTTGGGTCACAGGTGTCTGGTAGTATAAAATATTGAAGATGAGAATGTAAATTGCAGAAAGTCAAGAAAATTTATAAGCTAAGGAGAATAGGACAAGAAAATACTGCTGATGATGTTACCTAGTTTGATAATGAAATGTTCAGAAACTATATTGAAACAAGCTTGGAGAGCAAAGCACTGTCAAAATCTAAAAATTACAAGTATTTTCTATTATTTTGAAATTTTGGAGTGTCTATATATGCTCCTGAGCCTAGTTGCAGGAGATGCTGATGTTTAGTCTCCAGAGCACCTTCCCAATTAGCCTAAGAGAAAGATGAACTTGGAGGACTGTGGAAGCAGGAAGTGGCGAGTAATCTGTGGTAGACATGTGATGTGGCTGAGTGGAGAACTGGCAGCAGAATGGCAATAGTGACTCTGCGCTAGCTTCAGTGCAATACTGATCAGCTATTGGAGACTAGGTAATCAATTAAAATGCATAAGAAACGCAAACAATAAAAACAGAAAGAGTTCAAATTTCACATCTCTTATTAGAGCCACTGAAAAGATTGATAGAATCTTTCCCTTCAGGAAAGGAAGACAGCCAGCTACACTGAGTTTTTCTCCTGAGAGAGAGATTAATGGAAAATTCAAATTATATTAGATTTACTGATATGAACTTGCTGAGGATCAGATGATGGAGTACATAATCAGGTCATCCAACATATACTTGGGTTACCCAACATATATACCCAGCATCTTATCCTCACCCACTTCCAGCTAAAGCAGTGGTAGTAAAGTAATGAATCTTAAGTTTAAGAATCCTAATCTTCTGTCTGTTGTTTCTAGCACTAAGAAATTATTCAAAGAGAAATATAAAACTAGAGCAAATTTAGAATACTATACAGTTATTTCTCCCTTACTGATGGTAATTGGGACGTTGCTAAACAATGTGCTATAAAGCATGATGTCACATGACTGCTTGTAACAGCAGTTGCCATTGTTAGGCAAATCCTGACTGATCATAGCACTCTGCAGACATGTGATTGCCATTTGGGACCTTCTTCCATTACCATTAACTTTGTTTGTTGGAAGCCAGTAGTAAAGATCGTAAATGTCTATTATGTGACTGTAACATCCTAATTGTGAACTAGTCACCGAGTGCCTAAATCATGATCATATGGCCATGGGGATACTGAAACAGCTGCAATTATAAAAACTCATTGCAAGTACTCCTCTTTTAGTGTTGTTGTAACTTTGAATGTTCACTGAATGAGTGGGTGTTAAATAAGACTACCTATATATAATAGTTACCATGGATTCAGGACCATGAGTAGCAATTTTGCAGCTAAACTAATAGTGAAATTACCCCAGCATCTATGCTACATTGGTTTCTATATGTGGCTTACAAGTCTTTTTTTTTAGATATCAAATCAATGCTATATTAAGTTAGGTGATAATCTTTCCAAGAGTTTTTAATTCAGATACCTCCCTGTTCATTCTTCCAAGCCAAAGCCACTTTGTATGTTCAAGATTTAATGGAATGGAGAACAGGGTCCAAAATGAAAAGTCCCATTTCAGTAAAATGGGAGCCAGTTTCTAAAATAAATTAACTTTATTTCTGAAAAGGGGGAGTTAAATTCTGCACTTATTCAAAGAGGCTGACCATACTAGAAAATAATTTATTTTAAAAAGCATTTTGGATATTCAGAAATTAGCAATAAAACAAAACATTCATATATGTCAAGCTGAACAAAATTATCATCACTGCTCTTAGGATGAATATATCTGGTAGAATATAATTTTTAAAGCATTTAAGAAAAATAATTAAATGCTTTACAAGAACATATGTCTGTAAGTAAAAGAAAGAAAAGACGTTCTTAAATCTAACAGTGACAATCTGTTTAAAGGATTATTATCAGTCCATGCAGATATGTCCATAAGACACAAGCTTTCATTATAAAAAGAAGGAAGAGATATATGCTAAAGAATGCACCTATGAAATCTCTCCTCTCCATCAGTTAATACAAAGATAGCTTGTTTAGTAGCAGACAGAAAAAAAAAAAACCACACACCAAACTCCTGTGTCTGAAGTGGATGGCTAGAAGATGAAATATTATTAAAATTCTTTATACTTGTGATAAAGGTTGCAAGTCACTTTATATTTTTTTCTTTACTATTGATCCACTTTTTTTCAATATTCCCTACATTTTTATTGTTTAGGTTTTTTTTTTCTTTTTAGTTTTAGTTTTTACTATTATAATTATAATCTTTAATAATTTTAAATTGAAATGGATGGCTGGATTACAAACAAAATACCATTATTGCTATTATGTAATATTTTGACCTAACCAGAACACATAAACCTACAGCCACTTTTTTATTCATTATATTTATTATATAAATCATTTATATCATTTATTCATTATATTTAGATCTACTTCTAACTCCCCACTCCCCATACATAGGGGCCACTCCTCCAAGTTTTCCAATAATAATTGTCTATGGCCTGAAGAGTCAGTAGTCTTGGATATTGGATATCCTTGATCCTACTCTGGCACCTTAATCACTATGTCCCAGTGGCTCTGATAAGGTGACCAACCGTCCTCCTTTAGGGAGGACAGTCCTCCTTTTGTGAGTTCTGTCCTCCTTTGAAAAGTGTCCTCCTACATGTCCTCCTTTTCGATATTTGAAGACTAATCTGTAGGGCTTTTTTTTCTCTCATAGAACGCTCAGAATGGTGTTCCGGCACCTTTTTTTGATGGCTTTTTTTAAACTTTTGCATGAGCTGTGCTACTCCCCCTATTGGCTTTCGAAAGCCAATAGGAATTGCTGCTGAGCACACCAAATTGCTGCTGAGCGCGGCCGGCAAACTTTGCACATGCAAGTTGTCTGCAGCGAACATGAATTGGCAAGAACTTTGCACCCCTGCCTGCTACCCAACTACACCATCTCCTAGTTAGTCCCAAAGATACCTGGAGGAGACTGGAGCGGCGATGCCATGGTAACTTTCTCTTGATCTTCAGCCTTGCTAGGGCAATAATGCAGGGGCAGTGGGGCTGCTGTGGGCAGGGGTGTGGCAGTGGCTGGCTGCCCCCCGTGCTGTGGGAGCCGCGGGGCCTGCTCTACATGGGGCTGCGCAAGGTGGGGTAGGTGGGGTAGCTGCAGGCAGGGTGTGTCAACAGCGGCTGCCCCCTGGGGCCAGAGCTGGTGTGGTTGGTGCTTTGGGAGCCACGGGGCCCACTCTGCATTTATCATATTACATTGTATTCTGTATTATTGTTGCAATGAATAAAATGTTTCTTTTATGTACAATATTTTTTTCTTCAATTTATTTGTGTCCTCCTTTTCATTGTAAAAAAGTTGGTCACCTTATCTGATATAACTACTCAGAAATTACACCCAGAGATTTCATTAATGGTTTAATTGCAGGTTATATTTAGTTTCTTGACTGTTATCATCAGTGTCAACAGAAATCACACTGATGATAACACACATGACTTGGCTCTTAGTTACTAAAGTTTCCACTGGTTTTATCATATCAATTCTCCTGCATGGTAACATTGCTTGTTTTCGTACTCTGAAGAGAGAAATTCAGTCTCACTCCTCTGGATCGGCTGATAAATCTTTGGCAGCTGCAGCAAATTTGTTCCGATGCAGTTTCATATATCTGCTCTCAGATTAAGGGTTGTTGCTATTGTCCATAGACTTTGGATCTTATATTCTGGGCCAGCACTTTTGTTCCTTTTTCAGGGATGGGTTGTTCCAGACTTATCACCTACCATTTTCTTTGAAGCGATAGCTCTCTTTGATAAAGAAGATTGTTTCAGATCAAATAACTTGTATTGGTATTTGATCACTAACAGTATCTTACTTTTTACACTGAGTTTCATAATGGGAACAAAATATACTAAATTTGAAATGCTTCATGTATAAAATCAGCTTTAGGAATCTGGACTCATAACTGAACTTATCTTAATAAGTCACAATCAACAGGTGAGACTGCCATCAGAATCTACTACATGAAATCTATCTATTTATTTATTTAGTTAACAACCTTGATGAATATCCATACGGAATAATTGAATCCAAACAGAATAGATCAAAGATGCACTATGAAAATCCATACCGATAGTTGAGGAAATCAATCAGTGTACAGAGCAGGATCAGCTATTTAAAGAAAGCAGAATAACCAGGAGGTGATGATGACCTTCAACCTTTAGCAGGATTGCAACAGGATAAAGTAATGACAGGGGAAACAGCCAATATTATTACAAATGGACTACTAATCAACACATTATTGATTCTTCCTTTTTGTCAAACTCATTTAATCTCTTAAAAATGATCTTTGACTAAATCTTTAGAGAAAAACAGAATCAAGTGCTATTAATTATAGAAGATAATCAATAAAATGCTGATTCATTTAAACACAAAGGCAAATCTTGTGTTATTCTTGATTTATAGTGATAATTATAATGAAAAATATGCAGGTTTCAACAACCCCCCTGCTTTTAAGTGAGGCTACTAACAAGTATAAAAAGTTATTTTTAAGAAAACGGGCTTAGAGAAGAAGCAGGAGCAGAAGCAAGAGCAAAGGATACCACTCCAATTATTAATATGTGTGTTTTATGCTTTTAAGTGAATGCACAATGTGAGAAACAGAGCAGCAAAGGATACCACTCCAATTATTAATATGTGTGTTTTATGCTTTTAAGTGAATGCACAATGTGAGAAACAGAGCATATCTTTTAAACCATTGATTTCAACAGAAGTGCCAAGTACTTCTATGCATCTTGATTTAGAATTTTTTTTATTATGTTCTATTTACAACCAGATACATTTATAACGCCTATATCTAATTATGCAATGAATTGTAGTCTTTCCCACTATTACTTTCTCCATGAAACTCAACAGGTTAAAGAATTGGTCATTCTTAATATAAAACAATATTTTACTGCTTGTTGTTTACTTATTCCTTTTTTCCTTTTCAGAAAATAAAATTCAAGTAAGATAAAGAAAAATAGGAAGCATAGTCAATCCCTTTGAACTATGGCATTTAGTTCCACTTGGCAATAAAACTGTCCCTTGTTTATAGCAGTTAAAGCAGTTAGAGCTACTTCCAGTCCTGGATTAATGCAAAAAGGTTTCAGGGCTTTTCCAGATTCAGCAATAATCGTTGCTTATTTTGTCAGCAATAGAGACTTAGTATTTTATGCCAGACATACAGTCTTCACTTCAAATAGTGATCAATCAAATATTTTCAATAATAAATTTTCGGTGTACATTTAGCTGCAAAGTATATAATGAATGCAGATTTTCTAATTCTCTTTTTTAATTGCCCTTTGACATACCATCTTGTACTTTCATTTTACTTTATTTTAAATAGCTGAACTGTCTACATTGCTCTGTTTGAAAAATCTATTATCCATTCAAACTTGGAGCCTAGGTTCTGTGCATCTGCTTGTTGTTGTTTGATGCTTTTGAGTCAGTCATAACTCCTGGTGACTGCCTGGATGAGTCCCTGCAGTTTTCTTGGCAAGATTTTCAGAAATTGACTGATCCAAAGTCATCAAGTTGGCTTCATACCTCTAAGGCAGAACAGAACTCTACTTGGGGCCTTAACCAATACATCAAACTGGCTCTCAGTCTGCTGTAGCAATATATAGCAAACAATTACAATAGGAGTTAAGTTATGTAAATATGCTTACATTATTGTTAAACAGAAACGATTTACTTTAGACTGTGAAAGATACAGCCATCTCAGAACTTTTTACATTTACTAGAAGGATTTTCTTAAGGTTTGAGAAAACATTTTCTACCCTAATTTAGAGGAGATGCCAAAGAATGAATCTTGATTCTTTCCTATGCAAACTATGTGTTCTACCATTGAGCTATGGCCCTTTCCAAAAAATCTTTCATTGATCACAAACATTTTCTAACTGAAGATATTAGATATTAAGGATTGATCCTGTTGTACACTAACTAACCAATTTATTGCATCAAAGATATTTTGAGGATTAAAAAAGCAGGCTTGAGGATTACTTAATTAGTATGGGGGAGGGAGAGAATAAATTACAGTTAACAAGACTGTAATTCTTAGAAATATATAACCGGGTTCATACAACTTATTCATAAATTCCCACTCATATTGTTGGATGAGACTATTATATTATATTATATTTGTACAGTGAGTTCCTTTATTTATTTGTTTCATAGGTAGTTATGGCAACAATACTTTGTTTTCCTAGGGAAATCCATTAAGTAGACATATATTTAAAAGTATGTCGAAATTACAATACTGGCTTGCTTTCAGTGCCTTTCATCTACGAAGATTATAAACTGACTTTTTTCTATATAATTTTTTTTTGAATAAGGACAATTATTTGAACAGCACACAATTAACATATATTTGCACAGTGCAGACAACAGGTCCTGAACTGAAGACCTTGATATCATCAAAAGCTTTCACAATGTTTGTATTTAAATGACATGGCACTTATTCTGACAATCTGTCATATTGTTAGCGACTTCAAAAAAAGAGCAGTATTCATCTTTTCTATCAAAAGCTTTATGGTGCAGAACTGTTCATCTTAATGTCATGTCAATCTAACAGGCATTTTACTTGCCTGTCATTGTTTTTAAGGCTATCAGCAAATATATAAATCTGTAAGTTTTTATCAAGAACTATCTGTGATCATTTAATGTATATTGAGATTTCTGCTAAAAAGAAGCAGTTTTAAAAAAAAACTTTAAATAATGATACAGATCCTGGACACATTCCAGGGACATTTATATCTTGTGGTAAAACTTCAGTTGCAGAGATTTAAGGATGTTCTTAAAAACTTTCCTGTCAAAGGACAAGCAAGTAGTTTTTGTGTGTGTGTGTGTATGATTTTGCCATCCTCCAAGATAATTACTATATGCCTGGTTTTTATGCATCTTGTACTTGGATGGTCAAGTTAAATGTAAACAATATTATTCATTGTCTATACTTGCAACTTTTGTGTTCCTCTTGTTCAGAACAATATTATGTGGTTGAACCCATTTTGCTATTAGGGAGACCATAGGCAAACAGCTGCCATGTAGAATTGAGTTTAATGTGGCAACCATTCATCCACATTTGAGGTAAGGCAGCACAGTGCTCTTTCAATGTTCTGAACTAAGGTTCCCACAATAACTTGGCATCTAAATGGAGGTTAAATGCAAAATATCTGACAGGTATTATTCTGCTTCTCCCAAATGATAACTGTGTTGTTGTACATGAATTATATCTACATTAATCTAATAGTGAAAATTGATGCAACAGATTACAGGTGAGCAAATATACCTCATCAATCCTTTTTTTGCAGTGCCTAAAGCTGATGCTTTATTCTGAGGAGGACAGAATAAGCAAAATTGATAATATAATTCCTAAATGAAGTGTAATATAATTTAAAATGGAAGCTTCCCACCAACTACTTATCCATTTTAATACTGCTTGTTCTCCCATCCATAGTAAGGTTTTTTTTCCCCCTTATTCCTGCATTATGTTGATAAGTTATGACAAAAAGGGTACTACTATTCAAGGAAGTCTAATAAAACTTTTTTTCAAGTTTCAGCTGTACATTTCTAGTTGGCTGGAAAGCCTTGAAATTTTAAACATTTCATTTTAAAATCAATTCAAGGATTGGATCATATAATAATTACTTTATTTCCTCTCCTCTTCAAAGAACTATTACTACACATTTTATGGTTTAAAAGAAATGGAAGAATCTCCATCCAGCTGAGCCCTTTCTTCTTGTGTGTCCTTCCTTCTTGGACACAGCCACACTATTATTTTGGTAACAGTATAAAAAGTGGCTACGCCTGAATTCTTCTTCTTTTTAACTTTGCAGTCTAGCACAGCTTGATTTCTTAACTTTGGCATCTTGAAGATGTGTGAACTTCAGTTCAAAGAATTTGCCAAGGTTGAGAAACACTGAGCTAGTCTATACTCCTAGTATCTTCCAGTAGTCTAGAAGCAGTTTTCCAAGCACTAATTAAACCTTAATTCAGATGTTGCTATCTTTTAATTATTTTGGAAGATTCTCTATTATTGCATAATTATCTATTATCTGTAAAAGTCATCAAAGGAAGAAGCAGATTCCAAGAAATTAATTCTGATATTAGCAAAAAGTCTGAAATAGTAGAGGAAGGCTGCATTCTAACAAACATGTTTTTAAGGGTATCAGAAAAATCGTAACTTTATATGAAAATTTATAAGTCTTGTTTTCTCATGTTAAAATTCTGTTAATAGCATTTAATTCTTAGGTAACACTTTAAGATGATTTAAAACATAGCAAACATCTGGCATTAAATCATTATGAAATAGGGCATGATGGTAGCTAACATTTGCTAATGGAAATTCATCACTGCACCAAATGAATTAAATAACAGATCAATTGTATTTATTTCATTAATTCTAAAAGATCTAAAACATAATCAGAAACAGCTCAATATATTTTTTTCTCAGTGTTCTGGAATTATTACATAGGACCTGTTTGATGGTAAAATTAAAGAGCAACTTCCACACTCCAAGATGCTGATGGATCTAGAATGATCCATAATAATACATAACATTCACACTCTATATGAGAGAAAAAAATAGATGGTATATGGTCTAAAAAGGTGCTATAAACCAATAAACTAATGTACCCCTGCTCTGCCTCCAATGAAATTGCTAAAACATAGCAACATCCTGGATAGTTCTAGCTATTGAAACTGATGGAAAACCTTGCAATGATACAAAACACATAGTTGAAAGGAATTCTTGGCTGCTATTGTCATGTGAAGTTTCCCAAAATTGACATCTTAGGGGGCTTACAATGCCAGCTAGGATGACAGAAGTCTTGGTTTTCCTGCCTACACTATTCTGTCTGGTTTAGATATAAATTAATTCACCTTTTTCCAACTGTAAGAACATTAATCTTTGCATTTTGCATATATTGGGAATGTTTGTTGTGGTATATTCTGTCTTTACTGGTGGATAAGACATAGCTACTACGAATACAAAAACAAAGTAGGGAGGCCCTGATTGGATCTCCATTATATTTATAGTCTATTATACTCTATTTAAACCCCATTCCAACTTTGGTCGGGCTGCTGGAACGTGCTACATCCCACCAGCTGCTGCTTAAACTGTAAGTTTTGGGAGAATCCACCAGGAAAGTAGCGGCCCGCGCGCCTAACAGCGCGCGAATTATATAATTATATAACTAAAAATCACAAACAGTAGCAGTACATTCAGGGCAAGTGTGTCTGACATCCCCTGTATCTAAGATGTCCGGCTTAGTTCAGTGCAACACCTGCTTTGCAGCTGTCTTTCGCAGTACCCTTTTCAAACTTGGAAACTGTCCTATCTGTAAACAAATCACTAGCCTACAAGGACAGATCATTTACTTAGGGTCTGTAATCCGTGCTCTTCGGGCAGAAATTAGGTGTCCAGTTCAGCCCCTCTACTCTAGTAAGCCTCCCTGCTATCAGCCCCCTTTACCACAAAGATCCTGCAGGAAAAGGGCAGTGTGGACAACCGTGGGATCTGGCAGGGTGAGAGCTGTGAACCATAAACACAAAGCTTTCGCTGTGTCCCTGCACAACAGCTACAGTGCTCTTGCTGACCTTAATAGGGACATTAAGGAGACTGGTAAAGGTATTTGTGAAGATAACTCAAATAAGCAGGGGATTGTGGTCCGAGATGAAGAACTAGATTTTGACAGGGAGAAGTGTGAATCAGGTATTGCACATCAGTCATGCAAGAATAGAAAGGCTCCCAAAAAGAGAAGCTACCTTCTGGTAGGTGATTCAATTATAAGGGATGTAAATTTAGGAAAGGACACAGAGGCTTTGAAAGAGGTCAGGTGTCTTCCAGGTGCTACTGCCAGTAGGGACAAGAAGCGTATTTCTAAAATAATCAAGAATGGCAGCAAGGACTGTGATGTGGAGGCTATTGTACATCTTGGCACTAATGATCTGTCCCAAAAAGATGTACTCTCTGTGCAGAATGATTTCCAGAGCTTGGGGAAGGAACTTAGCAGAATAGGCTGTAGGCTTACTTTCTCAGAGGTTTTACCAGTGTATAAGGAGCAAAACGGAAAAGGCCAGCGCATAGCACAATTCAATATGTGGCTAAAGGAGTGGTGTAAAGGGGAAGGCTTTGGATATATTAGTCACAATGTCAGTAGCTGGTCCAATCAAAAGATGTACAAAAGAGATGGTTTGCATCCATCAAAAAAAGGGACTGAGTTACTCGGCTATAAATTCACAGATTTTCTGGAGGGAAATTTAAACTAAACAGCGGGGACAGGGAGTTAATTGATACGGAACAACCCTGTCCCCGGCAATTTAAAAACTATAGGGCTATCAGTGCATGTAGCATAGATGTGTGTGTGGACAAGAATACCAACCTTGCTACCAATCAAAATGAAGCCTCTAATAGCGAGTGCCATATAAAGTGCACTAACCAAATAGGTGGTAAGACAATAGGGGAACTCAGGCACCACACAGGTTATGTAGAAAGGAAACACAGGGCCACCCACAAAGGACTCAAATGTTTATACACCAATGCACAGAGTATGAACAGCAAACAGGGTGAACTAGAAATTCAGGTTAATGAGGGCAGATACGATATTGTTGCCATTACGGAAACATGGTGGGATGAAACTCACACATGGAACACACAGCTAGAGGGATTTAAATTATTTAAAAGAAACAGACCAAATAAAAGAGGAGGTGGAGTTGCTCTCTATATAAGAAATAACTACATCTCCACAGAAATAGAGTACAACAATGATAAAAACTGTCTTGAATGCATTTGGGTCAATATAAAAGGGGGGGCAAATGACATTGCCATAGGTGTATACTACAGACCACCCAACCAAACAGAGGAAATAGATGAACTTTTTGCTAGTCAGCTAACTAAGGTATGTAGGAAGCACATCACAATAGTAATGGGGGACTTTAACTACCCTGACATCAACTGGGAGACAAACTCCGCACCAAGTGGAAGATCAAACAGGTTCCTGGCAAACCTAGCAGACAACTTTGTCTCCCAAAAAGTAGAGAATGGAACTAGGGGATTAGCCATTTTGGATCTAATTCTCACTAACAGAGATGAAATGATAGACGGTGTTGAAGCCATAGGAACCCTGGGAGGAAGTGATCATGCAATATTAGAATTCAACATTATAGAAGCACAATCAATAGAACACAGTCAAACTAGAGTCTTGGACTTCAAGAGAGCTAATTTCAATAAACTTAGAGAGGGCTTGGGAAGGATTCCATGGATGAGAATCCTCAAGGGGAAAACAACTCAAGAAGCTTGGGAAATTTTGAAAAATGAGATAATAAAAGCACAGTCTAGCACAATACCAACAAAGAGGAAAAATAACAGCTCTCAAAAGAAACCAGCATGGCTGCATAAAGAACTCTCTGACAAATTGAAAGATAAAAAGGACAAGTATAGAAAGTGGAAAGAGGGGAACATAACTAAGTCAGAATATCAGCAAATAGCCCGAGCCTGCAAAGATGAAGTGAAGAAAGCCAAGGCTCAAAATGAACTAAGGCTTGCGACCAAAGTCAAAAATAACAAAAAAAGCTTCTTTCAACATGTAAAAAACAAGAAAAAAGTGAAGGAAATGATTGGTCCATTAGTGGGTGGAAGTGGCAAGAAGGTGACAAGCAACAGGGAGAAAGCAGAACTATTTAACTCATTTTTTGCATCTGTCTTTACACAAAGGGAAAAAACAGACCAACCTATCAAAAATAGTGCCACAAAAAACAAAACAGAAACACAAGTTAAGATAGGCAAGAAAATCGTTAGTGAGCACCTGTCCAGCCTAGATGAGTTCAAATCGCCAGGACCAGACGGATTACACCCCAGAGTTCTCAAGGAACTGGCAGATGTGATATCGGAGCCACTGAACTATATTTTTCAAAGATCCTGGAACACAGGGGAACTACCAGAGGACTGGAAAAGAGCTGATGTAGTTCCCATCCTCAAAAAAGGAAAAAAAATGGATCCAGGAAATTACAGACCTATCAGCCTGACCTCAATACCTGGGAAGATCCTGGAAAAGATAATCAAACAACGAATCAACGAACACCTAGAGGCAAACAAAGTCATTACTAAAAGCCAACATGGGTTTGTCAAAAATAGATCATGCCAGACAAATCTTATTGCATTCTTTGACCAAGTGACAAAATTAGTGGATCAGAGGAATGCTGTGGACATAATTTACTTGGACTTCAGTAAGGCATTTGATAAAGTAGATCACAACCTACTACTTGACAAGATAGAAAAATGTGGGGTAGACAGAACCACCACCAGATGGATCCGTAGCTGGCTGACCGGCGTACTCAGCGAGTGGTCCTCAATGGAACTGCATCTATATGGAGGGAAGTATGTAGTGGGGTGCCCCAGGGCTCTGTTCTGGGCCCAGTACTCTTCAACATCTTCATCAACGATTTGGATGAAGGGATAGATGGGGAACTCATCAAATTTGCAGATGACACCAAGCTGGCAGGAATAGCCAACACTCCAGAAGACAGGCTTCAGATACAGAAGGATCTGGACAGACTTGAACACTGGGCACTAACTAACAAAATGAAATTCAATGGTGAAAAAAGCAAGGTTCTACATTTAGGCAAGAAAAACCAAATGCACAAGTACAGCATAGGTGGCACCATGCTCAATAGTAGTAACTGTGAGAGGGACCTCGGAGTCCTAGTAGACAATCACTTAAATATGAGCCAGCAGTGTGCTGCAGCTGCCAAAAAGGCCAACACAGTGCTAGGCTGCATTAACAGAGGGATAGAATCAAGATCACGTGAAGTATTAATACCACTCTTCAATGCCTTGGTAAGGCCACACTTGGAATACTGCATCCAGTTTTGGTCACCACGATGTAAAAAAGATGTTGAGACTCTAGAAAGAGTACAGAGAAGAGCAACAAAGATGATTAGGGGACTGGAGGCTAAAACATATAAGGAACGGTTGCTAGAATTGGGTATGTCTAGTTTAACGAAGAGAAGGACAAGGGGGGACATGATAGCAGTATTCCAATATCTCAGGGGCTGCCATAAAGAAGAGGGAATTAAGCTATTTTCCAAAGCACCTGAAGGCAGGACAAGAAGCAACGGGTGGAAACTAATCAAGGAGAGAAGCAACCTAGAACTAAGGAGAAACTTCCTGACAGTGAGAACAATTAATCAGTGGAACAGCTTGCCTCCAGAAGCAGTAAATGCTCCAACACTGGAAGTTTTTAAGAAGAGACTGGACACCCATTTGTCCGAAATGGTGTAGGGTTTCCTGCCCGAGCAGGGGGTTGGACTAGATGACCTCCAAGGTCCCTTCCAACTTTACTACTATTACTTCTGAAAGAAAGCTGTGTGATTTTATTTAGCACTAAATGCTTCTTGCTTCAGCATGATTGCCACTTACTTTCCGTTAAATGAAAAAAAGTGCTTTGGATCAGTAGCATATGATGGAAATATTTAATTCCACGCCATGGATGAACACATACTCTTGTATTTTACAATATACATTGCTATGGCTGTTTTGTCACTTTTTTTTTTAGCAGACAAAAGACTTTATTTTAAATTTATTTTAAGCAGCAGAATAAACATTTTAATAAATAAAATAAAATGACACCTATAGTTACACACATTTTCATATTTGCAATTGCAGAAAGAGATTTACATAGAGACAAAGAGGACATTTAACCCAATGCCATGAAACTAGACATATTTTGTTTAATACAACTACAGAACATACAATGAAGTATTTATAGTCATAATAAAGAATGAATGAGTCCCTATAAATGCACACTATGACTGGATGTATTATTTACAAATGTTACATTTTGCATCATCTTGACATTTGATAGATTCTAAGGGTTATGTCAGCTATGCTTCAGTGGGTAATAAAATACACTTACTCCTGAACTATTGAAAGAAATTCAACATTATATATATATATATATATATATATATATATATATATATATATATATATATATATGCGATTAAAAAGGTTAAAAATGTGAACCCTAGGGATATTCATAATAAAATATAAAAATGAACACTAGGGTAATAAAAACTAAAGAAGTTTTTAATGGGTTAAAACTATAAAAGTTTTAAAAAGCGCCAAGCTTTCGCCGTCACCTGCCGGCATCCTCAGGGCTGGCGTGCCAGAGAATGAGAAGGTCTTTTTATAGGCGTGCCGAGGTTTGCACTCGGCTCCTTGATCTTGTTATGGGGCCTGATTGGTTCAGCCGTGTGTAGTTGGCCTGCGCTTTTTTTCTCTTCTTAGTTGTATTTTTATCCTCGTCCGTCTCCAGTTCTCCCAACCTCAGATTAGCTGAATGGCAATTCCAGTTATTTCGGTTGCTTTCATGTTCCGATCTCCCCTCAGGCTTGGGTGGTGGTGGACGTTCCAAGTTCCTTTCTCCGCCCCGTTCTGTCCGGTTGCTACTTTTAGAGTCCCATATATTTCCGGTCTCAATGCTTTCGGTTTTAATATGTTTATCATCCTGGTAATCCCGTAAATTGTTACGAGTCTGGTATAGCGTGGGGGGGTATTCCGCATGGTGGAGGGGTCGTCTCTTGTTCGTTGTCATGCCCAGCTGTCTCGCACGTGTCTTACTCCGAGTGCTCAATCCTGGGGGTGTGTGCACAGTCATCGGGGCGCGTCCCTCCTGGTTACCGTGTTCTTCCTTAGTTCTCCCCTTTTTTACCTTTTTGGAAGCGCTCGCGTATGTTCTATGGGAGTCCTCAGGATCGTCAGGTAGGGGGTATGACAGCTCGATCTCTCGCCCCCTGCCGCTCTCCGACTTTCCTTCCTCCTCTCCACCGGTATGTAGGGGTTCATCATCAACCACCTCCCATGGTTTGTCCTCATAGGAGCTGATCGTTCCAGCTACATGGGGAGGTTTTCTCCTCCTTTCCCGACCAGCTGCGATGTTTCTTTTTGTGTGTGGGCAGGCCATTGCGTTTGGTGATTCCTCCGCATTTTCACCTGCCGTATCTTCCCTCATCTCCTCTTTGTAGCCGGGGGTCCGGACCTTGGTTCCTGTCCCTCCCCTGATCTTCTGGGATTGCGGCAGTCCCGCGGAGATGGTCAAGGTGCCTCGCGTTTGCTTCCTTTCTTTCGAATTGCACCTGGTTCGTTGGGCGGTGCGGGTGCTACCCAGATTGTTATCAAGCCGTCGGGGGTGTTGCCGCCGATTATTGGCACTCCATGATCTTAAGGCTAAATAGGATGGGCATATGTCAATGTGCCTATTAATAGACTTACTGTCTGAGAGCCATGCCTCTCTAAGAAGGCGGCCCCCTTTGGTGTTATCATTTGCCAATACACTGACGTCACTAAAGTTAAACTTATGGCCTAGATCCACCATATGGGCCCATATTTGGGAGTGACAGTCTCTCCTTCTCACTGCTAATTCGTGCTCATGGACCCTGGTCTTAATGCGTTTAGCAGTCTCCCCAGTATAATTACATTGGCAGTCCGTACAGTCAATCCTATAGACGGCTGCTGATCTTTCGGTGCTGGGGAGTGGGTCCTTAGGGCGCATTATGGCCGCTCGCAGTGTTTGGTTGGGTCTATGGGCCACCTGTATTTTGGGTGGTGCCAGGATCCTAGCTGTGGCTTCCGATACGTTATGGATATAGGGGAGGGCAATACGTGTGGTGGCTTGAGGCACGGATTCTTGAGATGCAGGGTTACTCCGGAGTCCAGGTGGTCTCCTGAACTGATTAATGATTTTAACCAGGTAGCCGTTGCCTCTACATGTTCGGAAGAGGTGGTTTCTCTCTTCTTTTTTGGCTTTGACGGTGCTGCAGTGTGTCTCCACTCGTTTGAATAGCGTCCTGACACAACTGGCTTTATGGGCCATCGGGTGATTAATCCTAAAGTGGAGAATCCTCTCTGTACACGTTGGTTTTCGGTATACCCTGGTAGCTAGACATCCATCCACCTGGCGCTGCACTAGTACATCCAAAAATGCTAGACTGCCCTGATCTTCTTCCTCCATGGTGAATTGGATGTCCGGGTATACCGAATTCAGGATGCCCATAAATTCAGTTTTGTGTCTTTTCTTAATGACCGCAAACGTATCGTCCACATAGCGGGCCCAAAATTTTGGTTGGTATTGGGCCATCGCTATGTGTTCCAGCTGCTGGAGTACCATCTCTGCAACCACACTAGAGATCGGCGACCCCATAGGTGTTCCTTTAATTTGCTCATATATAACCCCCTGGAAGGTGAAGTAGGTGTTAAGACATATTTCCATGAGCTTTACCAAGTCCTCCGTTTGAAGGGAGTCCTGGTGTTGCCCATGGTCTCCTTGGTTAAGCCGGTCTCTTAGGACCTCAACCACAAGTTTCTGCGGGATGGACGTAAATAAAGAAACTACGTCAAGGAGACCATGAGCTCATCCTCTTCTACCTTCAGGGTTTTTATTCTATTGAGGAATTCTTCTGCCGATCTTACGGTGGTGTCGCTGTTACTTGCCAAGTGGCCGATGCGAACGCTCAGCCACTTGGCAAGTTCAGAGATGGGGGTACCCCTAAATGCTACGATGGGGCGGAGGGGGACATTAGAGCCCGCCCTACACCATACTGGGATAGGAGAGGAAACCAAGAATGTAATCAGGCAACAGGTCACGAGCCTAATTATGAGCCACAGACACCAACAAGTTTTATCGGCAGAGGAAAGGGTGGCTTTAAGCCAACTTAGAAAAGATGACACCATTGTCATCCTCCCAGCCGATAAGGGGAGGGCAACTGTCGTTTTAGACAAAGAGGCATACGTAAGAAAGGCATTGGATTTACTCCAAGACGGTGCTGCCTATAGAGTGGTTAGTAAAGATCCCTCCACCACTTTGAGAAACCGTACTAACAAGCTCCTTGATGACCTCAAACGTAAGGGGAGGATGGGGGAAGAAGAAGTGCTGAGAAGGATCCGTCCTGGTGACTCAGCACTCACTAGATTCTATGGCTTACCTAAGATACATAAGCCCAATGTCCCCCTCCGCCCCATCGTAGCATTTAGGGGTACCCCATCTCTGAACTTGCCAAGTGGCTGAGCGTTCGCATCGGCCACTTGGCAAGTAACAGCGACACCACCGTAAGATCGGCAGAAGAATTCCTCAATAGAATAAAAACCCTGAAGGTAGAAGAGGATGAGCTCATGGTCTCCTTTGACGTAGTTTCTTTATTTACGTCCATCCCGCAGAAACTTGTGGTTGAGGTCCTAAGAGACCGGCTTAACCAAGGAGACCATGGGCAACACCAGGACTCCCTTCAAACGGAGGACTTGGTAAAGCTCATGGAAATATGTCTTAACACCTCCTTCACCTTCCAGGGGGTTATATATGAGCAAATTAAAGGAACACCTATGGGGTCGCCGATCTCTAGTGTGGTTGCAGAGATGGTACTCCAGCAGCTGGAACACATAGCGATGGCCCAATACCAACCAAAATTTTGGGCCCGCTATGTGGACGATACGTTTGCGGTCATTAAGAAAAGACACAAAACTGAATTTATGGGCATCCTGAATTCGGTATACCCGGACATCCAATTCACCATGGAGGAAGAAGATCAGGGCAGTCTAGCATTTTTGGATGTACTAGTGCAGCGCCAGGTGGATGGATGTCTAGCTACCAGGGTATACCGACAACCAACGTGTACAGAGAGGATTCTCCACTTTAGGAGTAATCACCCGATGGCCCATAAAGCCAGTTGTGTCAGGACGCTATTCAAACGAGTGGAGACACACTGCAGCACCGTCAAAGCCAAAAAAGAAGAGAGAAACCACCTCTTCCGAACATGTAGAGGCAACGGCTACCCGGTTAAAATCATTAATCAGTTCAGGAGACCACCTGGACTCCGGAGTAACCCTGCATCTCAAGAATCTGTGCCTCAAGCCACCACACGTATTGCCCTCCCCTATATCCATAACGTATCGGAAGCCACAGCTAGGATCCTGGCACCACACAAAATACAGGTGGCCCATAGACCCAACCAAACACTGCGAGCGGCCATAATGCGCCCTAAGGACCCGCTCCCCAGCACTGAAAGATCAGCAGCCGTCTATAGGATTGACTGTACGGACTGCCAATGTCATTATACTGGGGAGACTGCTAAACGCATTAAGACCAGGGTCCATGAGCACGAATTAGCAGTGAGAAGGAGAGACTGTCACTCCCAAATATGGGCCCATATGGTGGATCTAGGCCATAAGTTTAACTTTAGTGACGTCAGTGTATTGGCAAATGATAACACCAAAGGGGCCGCCTTCTTAGAGAAGCATGGCTCTCAGACAGTAAGTCTATTAATAGGCACATTGACCTATGCCCATCCTATTTAGCCTTAAGATCATGGAGTGCCAATAATCGGCGGCAACACCCCCGACGGCTTGATAACACTCTGGGTAGCACCCGCACCGCCCAACGAACCAGGTGCAATTCGAAAGAAAGGAAGCAAACGCGAGGCACCTTGACCATCCCCGCGGGACTGCCGCAATCCCAGAAGATCAGGGGAGGGACAGGAACCAAGGTCCGGACCCCCGGCTACAAAGAGGAGATGAGGGAAGATACGGCAGGTGAAAATTCGGAGGAATCACCAAACGCAATGGCCTGCCCACACACCAAAAGAAACATCGCAGCTGGTCGGGAAAGGAGGAGAAAACCTCCCCATGTAGCTGGAACAATCAGCTCCTATGAGGACAAACCATGGGAGGTGGTTGATGATGAACCCCTACATACCGTTGGAGAGGAGGAAGGAAAGTCAGAGAGCGGCAGGGGGCGAGAGATCGAGCTGTCATACCCCCTACCTGACGATCCTGAGGACTCCCATAGAACATACGCGAGCGCTTCCAACAAGGTAAAAAAGGGGAGAACTAAGGAAGAACACGGTAACCAGGAGGGACGCGCCCCGATGACTATGCACACACCCCCAGGATTGAGCACTCGGAGTAAGACACGTGCGAGACAGCTGGGCATGACAACGAACAAGAGACGACCCCTCCACCATGCGGAATACCCCCCCACGCTATACCAGACTCGTAACAATTTACGGGATTACCAGGATGATAAACATATTAAAACCGAAAGCATTGAGACCGGAAATATATGGGACTCTAAAAGTAGCAACCGGACAGAACGGGGCGGAGAAAGGAACTTGGAACGTCCACCACCACCCAAGCCTGAGGGGAGATCGGAACATGAAAGCAACCGAAATAACTGGAATTGCCATTCAGCTAATCTGAGGTTGGGAGAACTGGAGACGGACGAGGATAAAAATACAACTAAGAAGAGAAAAAAAGCGCAGGCCAACTACACACGGCTGAACCAATCAGGCCCCATAACAAGATCAAGGAGCCGAGTGCAAACCTCGGCACGCCTATAAAAAGACCTTCTCATTCTCTGGCACGCCAGCCCTGAGGATGCCGGCAGGTGACGGCGAAAGCTTGGCGCTTTTTAAAACTTTTATAGTTTTAACCCATTAAAAACTTCTTTAGTTTTTATTACACTAGTGTTCATTTTTATATTTTATTATATATATATATATATATATATATATATATATATATATATATATATATATATATATATATATATATATATTCCTTTGGAGACAATGATGAATGGATTTTATAAGAGAATCATTTTATAAACTTTATCTATAAAAATGTTTCCAATTAATTTACCCAATTTATTTTTAAAACTTTTGTTTGACAACAGAAATAATTTTCCCATGCATTCTATTTCTGTATTATACAAACAGTAGAAATTAGATCCATTTCCACTTGCTCAGGTATAGGGTTAGATTTAATCACTGACTAATTAAAGTAAAATAAGAATTTAAAATAAGATATTAAAAATGAATATAAAGTAATGTGGTGAAACACATTACAAAAGATATTTATTGTAATGACTTTAGCAGAACAATACTGAAAAGTAAAAATTGGGCACTGTTTGCTGGTCACAAAAGAACGCAATACTGCTGAAGGACAAAATGTAATTCTTAAGTTTCCTTAACAAATCTATGACTGAATTCATGTATAACAATGGTACATTCATACAAGATGACACCAAATAGCTTTGTGTTATTTATTACCTGACTGGTCATGGTGAGAAAGAGTGACTAGCCCAGTCACACAGCTGGCTTTCATATCTAAAGGAGGCCTAGTCTCCTGATTTCTAGGAAAGCACCTAAACCACTACACCAATCTGACTCTGAAGAAAGCAAATTAGAATTAAGAGAGGCAGGTTGTGTAGGACTGCATGTTTTAATTTCATTTTTTAGAAGCAAACATATTAACAGGTGCAGAAACCAGTAATAGTACTGAAAAAGAAAGAAGAAAATTTGACAAATGTAATAGCTGCAAATGGACATAACATTTAGACTAAACAGTTTATTCAAAGTAAGATGAATAAGTTTTTACTTCTGTTTTTAAAAATATTTATATTTTTGTGCATAACCAACTCATAATCTGTAATTGTAGTTTATTTGAACAAACTGTATTTTAAAGAAATCTCAAGCTCTAATTTTACATAAAAAATAAAAGTTGGAATGGAAGCTCACTATATAAGGGTATATCTACATGCACACACACAGAGAGAGAGAGAGAGAGAGAGAGAGACAGACAGACAGACAGACAGACAGACAGACAGACAGACAGACAGACAGAGATCCTACCTTTTTAATACATATATACTTTTTTCATATTGCTATTTGAAAAGGAAAAAAAGAGTAATAGAAAAGAGTTTTCCAACAGTAATTATGGCAAATCATTTATTCTATCTCTTGGATGATGAAGTGGAAGAACTGAATGAATTCAAAATTAAAATCTTGTAAATAGAAATAGACAAATAGCAGATTGCAATCATTTAAGGATTTCCTGCCTGAATAGAAGGTTAGACTAGAAGACCTCTAAGGTCCCTTCCAATTCTATTATTATTATTATTATTTTATTATTATAAATTTTTACAATTTTACAATAAAAAACCCCTTCCCCAATCCCTCCCAACTCTCCCCAAAACCCTCCCCCCTTCTTCCCAGAGCTGAATACAGGGTTAACTAGAACTTAAAAGGAAAAACTTTTAAACTCAAATAAACCTCAAACAAATATAATTACATTCAATAAACCAATTATTAAATACTTTAACTCCATTATGTATGAAAAACAGAAAGAGAAAAAGAAGAAAAAAAAGAAAAGAAAAAAAACCCCTTCTTCCAATACTATCCTATTAACAACCATACCGCTATAATTAAATTTAACATTAAGATAATTTCTTTGTCATTACAATCCTACCAATTTACCATTATAATTTATTTTATCTATAATTCACAACTTCTGTTTCTTTCACAATTAATAAACCAATCATCTCCCTAACTTAATAACATTGCAAAATATCATATTTCATATAAAGTAAATTAATTAGAATCTAATCCGCCATTAAGATATTATAAACTTTAAATATAAATTATTCAAAAAACTAAACAATATTTTCTAATATCATACTTATATTATATAAAGTTTATCCATCTTTCTTTATCATCACAATCAAAAACACACATATAAGCGTTACTTATACTATTGAAATTCCCTTATACATATTTAAAACAAAATATTCCTTTAAATGCTCCTTAAGTTTCTAAGCATACACTTCTTATCTAAAGTTTTCATTCAGTCTCCATAATCTTCTCTCCTCTTTTCCAATGACCAGTTCCATCCGCAATGGACTATAATCTGTCAATAACCTTGGAACAATCTGTACATTCTTTACCCATCTCTCTTATTCAATAACCTCGAGAAAGCTGCTTGAAGATTTGCTGTTGAAAATTGCACCAAAGAACTCATAGGTCTTGCTTCTCCCACAGACTCAGAAACAAATTCTTGTACCTCCTTTTTCTGTTGTTCCTTTTCCTTGCGTTTGTATGCTGCCCGAGTCATTCTCTGCTCCTTCATCTCGATTTGTTGAGATCCCTCAGTCTGTAGTTTTCCAACTTTCATCAATACAGCTTCTTCAGACTGCTGTTCTACCTTCTTCTCTTCCAAAACTTTAATAGGTGGTGATGAGCGTGCTCCCAGGACCGAAGTATAAAACTCCTTTGCTTTAAAAACAGTATTAAGTCTATGACATATCCCCGCATAGCTCACCACTATTCCAATTGGAATATCCCATCTAAAAGGCATCTGTCTCTTTTTAAGTTCATCTGCTAAAAAAGCAAACTCCTTTCTTCTTAAAATTTTAGATGGGATCTCCTTTAAAATTATAACATCTTGTGCAGCAATCTGAAACCTCTTATTATAAAAAGCTTGTATAGTTTCATTGCGCAGGGATCTTTTCCCAAAGTAAATTACCACATCCCTTGGCAAATTTCTTTGCTTTGCAACCCAAGAGTTGACTCTAAATATTTTTTCAATTTCTCTGAATATTTCCTCTTTTTCTCTATCCAAAATCACAACAAAGTCATTTGCAACCATCTCTTTCAGATCTCCATGCAAATCTTCTCTCAGACCTCTGATTCTTAAAGCGAGTTCCATCTCTCTATATTGAAACATAAGAATCTCATCTTGTGAATTTTCCATCTTTTTTTCCATGCCTTCAAATTTTTTCTCCAACACCTCCACTTTATCTTCAACTTCTTCAACACGAAAATCCAACTTTTCAACAACAGAAGCAAGTCCTCTTAAAGCCAAAACTATATCTTGCCTCAAGATCCTGTTATTCTCCACTAAAATCTCTTTCACTTCTCCCCTAATTTGAGATATAACATTTCCCATTACATCTTGCAAATCTTTTACCATTAATAACTGTGCAAGAGGAGAAGATAATAATGTTGATTTAAGTTGTTGCGATGGTAATATCGCCGAAGAAGAAGCCACCTTAGGAACTGTGGAAATTACTTGGCGCTTTGAAGCCATCTTAAAAGAAAAAATTTTGTTTCTTCTTTCCTCCTTCTTAAAAAATACAAAAAAAAAAGAAAAGAAAAAAAGAATTAAACAAAAGAGAGGGAGATTAACTCCAAAAATCCAAATCCTCCTTCAAAAAAATCATTGTAAGAAAAAAAAATAGGAAAAGAAGAGAAAAAAGAAATAATTAAATAGACAAAATCCGTTCCGTCTCCTTAAAAAAAAAAAACTTCAAATTTACTATTTTACTTCCCTCTCAACAAAGGAAAAAAGAGAAAATGAAAGTAACTCTTTAAACTTAAAATCCAAACTTAAAATCCAAATAAAATCAAAAAATAAAATCCTCTAATCAGCTCTGTCCACTTTTTAAATAATTCATCAGTTCTCTTTAAGCGCGGAGGTGGGAGCGGCGTCTTGCTTTGTCCCGAACAACAAGGACAAAGGCACCTGAGAAGCGGAGACACCCTGAACTCTGTGGGAGCACTCCTTACACCCCAAAAGAAAACTCCTTTGGGGATTTCAGAGGCTCTACCACTATTCAGGGTGAGACTCCCCTCCCTCCTTTGGCCCGGGAAGGAGGTTTTAAACTGTGGAACAGCTGATGCCTGCTGTTCTCAGCGGTTTTAACGCTGTCTCAGGAGGACGGCTACAAAGTAGCCGCCATCGCGAGCGCTACACCACCGGACAATCCCAATTCTATTATTATTATTATTATTATTAGTAGTAGTAGTAGTAGTAGTACTAGTAGTACTAGTAGTACTAGTAGTAGTAGTAGTAGTATTCATTTGACGTGAACCTCAGTCAACTGAACATTCAAATTGACTGGCACTGATGGTTGACACGGGTTGCTGCCAGCATCCTAGGTATCAACCAGGTACCTCCTTAAAATGTAAGATGTTCCGAGTAGCGCAGTTTTTTGTAACATTGCTGGAGATATTGCAGGAAGCTGCAGTTTCTTGAAATATTTTGCAAAGTTTTTGGACATAGTTCCCAGTGCCCCATTGACAACAGGTATCACTGTTACACGTTTCATCCATAATCGCACAGTTTCGATGGCCAGGTCATGATATTTCATAATTTTTCCAGTTCTTTTTATTCAACTCTGGCATCTCCTGGTACAGCGATATCAATCAGCTGTACGCTTCGGTTCTCTACAACTGTGATATCTGGCGTATTGTGTTCCAAATGGCGATCTGTCTGTATTCAAAAGTCCCACAAGATCTTCACCCTCTCATTCTCAACAACTTTTTCCACTCTATGTTCCCATATTATTATTATTATCGATCATCAAACTAATCAAGAAGAGAAGCAACCTTGAACTAAGGAGAAACTTCCTGACAGTTAGAGCAATTAGCCAGTGGAACAACCTTCCTCCAGGGGTAGTGAATGCTCCAACAATGGAGGTTTTTAAGAGGACACTGGACAGCCATTTGTCTGAAATGGTATAAGGTTTCCTGCCTGAGCAGGGGGTTGGACTAGATGAACTCCAAGGTCCCTCCCAACTTTATTATTATTATTATCGATCATCGCACAGTCAGCCAGATGTTCAGACTGGATTTGGCATTTTGTCTACCTATCGAGTCCTTATCCAGGACCTGGGATAGGCAGATGTGGATGTTTGATGGTATTACAGATATCGTCACAGGATGGAAGCAGTTCCTAATAAGGCCGCCTTTTGCAATTGACTAATAGCGAATTTGTCAATGCCAATGGTGTTCAAGTAGTGCTCCAGTTTTTGGGGATTGCACCTAAGGAGCCTATGACTATTGGTACTACCCTTGCTTGCTTTTGCCACAGTCTTTCTATTTCTATTTGTAGGTCTTTATATTTTGTTATCTTCTCCAGTTCTTTCTCTTCTATTCTGCTGTCTCCAGGCACTGCCACGTCCACTATCCAGACTTTTTGTCTTTCTTATCGACAATTGTTAAGTCTGGGGTGTTATGTTGCAGGTGCTTGTCTGTTTGAATTCTGAAGTCCCAGAGCAGTTTAATTTTATCAGTTTCTATGACTTTCTCTATTTTATGATCCCACCAGTTTTTGCTTACAGGCAAATGATATTTTTTGCAGATCCTCCAATGCACCATTGTTGCTACTTTGTCATGTCGCTGCTTGTAATCAGTCTGTGCAATCTTCTTGCAACAGCTTACCAAGTGTCCACTGTTTCTTCAGCTTCTTTGCATAGGCGGCACTTACTGTCTGTTGCTGTCTTCTCAATTTTGACTTTGTATGCATTTGTCCTTAAGGCTTGGTCTTGTGCAGCCAGAATTAGTCCCTCGGTCTCTTTCTTCAATTTTCCTCCTCTTAGCCATTGCCAGGTTTTATTATTATCTGCTTTCCCAGCTATTTTTTTCATGTATTGGCCATTTAGTGCTTTGTCTTCCCATGCCTCTATTCTGTTCTTCATTTGGTCTTTCTTGTAGGCCAGTTTGGTCTCTCCAGTAGTTAGTAAGCCTTCCTGATATACTAATTTCAGTGCATCTTCATCATTGTTCTTCAGATATTCTTCCAAAGCCATTTTTTCTTCTTCAACCATCTGATGTACTTGTAGCATTCCACGACCACCTATTTGCCTTTGTAGATAAAGTCTATCAATGTCACTGCGTGGATGAAGGGCATGATTCATTGTCATTATTTTTCTGGTCTGCCTATCCATTGCTTTTAGTTCTGCTTGAGTCCAGTCCACTATTCCAGCTCTGTACCTAATGACTGGGATTGCCCAGGTGTTGATTGCCTTTATGGTATTTCCTCCATTGAGTTTGGATTTTAAGATCTTCTTCACTCTCTTGAGGTATTCACCTCTAATCTTTTTCTTGACTTCAGTGTGCTTGATGTTGTCTTGAAGGATACCCAAGTATTTGTAGTACTCTTCCTCATCCAGACTCTTAATGTTATTTTCGTGGGGCATCTTGATTCCTTCAGTTTTCATTATTTTTCCTTGTTTGATAGTAAGTGTGGCACATTTGTCCAAGCCAAACTCCATTACAATATCTTGGCTATATATACGGACAGTGTTGAGCAGCGATTCTATTTCAGATGATGTTTTTCCATACAGCTTCAGATCATCCATATAAAGGAGGTGGGATAGTCTGGCAGATGTTTTTGATGTTTGATAGCCATGTCCTGAGTTATTCAGTATTGTTGACAGAGGAAACAGTGCAATAACAAATAGTAATGGTGATAATGAATCTCCTTGAAATATTCCTCTCTTGATATTAACCTCTCCCAGCCTCTCACCATTGATCTGCAACTGTGTCTTCCATTGAGCCATCGATCTTTGCACAAATTTTCTGATGTTTCTACTGACTCCTGTTATTTCTAGGCACTTTATTATCCAATCATGTGGCAGAGAGTCAAATGCCTTTTTGTAGTCAATCCATGCCACATTCAGGTTGGTCTTCCTTCTCTTGCAGTTTTCCAAGATCATTTTGTCTATTAGGAGTTGATCTTTTGTTCCTCTGCTATTGGGGTGGTTTCCTTTCTGCTCAGGTGGAAAGAGATTGTTTTCAACTAGATGCTGTTGCACTGCATCAGCTACTACACTAGTTAGTAATTTGAAAGTTGTTGGTAAGCAGGTAATTGGCCTGTAGTTACCTGGTGTTGCTCCTTTTGCTGGATTTTTCATTATTAGGTAGGTTTTCCCAGTTGTTAGCCACTTTTCAATTTCTCCTCCTTGTAGTATATTGTTGAACTGTTTGGCAATGAGTGGGTGTATAACAGTTAGATGTTTCAACCAAAACCCATGCAGTTCATCTTCACCTGGTGCTGACCAATTTTTGATTTTCTTGCTCTTTTTTCTACCATTTTTGTTGTTATTACTAGTTCTTTCATTTCAACTTCTGTTTTATTTGCATCCACCTCTTTTAACCAAAGCCGCATCCTTGTTGTATTTCTTTGGGTTATCCCATATCTGCTTCCAGAACTGCACTGTTTCTTCCTTGTCAGGTACTTACTGATTCCTTGCAGTTTCTCCATTGATGGATTGGTAGAAATGTTTCTGATTGGATTGAAATTGGAGGTTCTGCCTATAGTTTGCAATTCGAGCTTCATATCTACTGATTTTCCTGGCTATAGCTGTTATTTGTTGCTTTATTATTTCCAGTGCTTCCTTGATCTTCCTTGTTTCTAAGTGATATTTCTTGATTAGGTATTCTTTGGTCTTCTTGTTCTTCAGCTTCTTTTCTTTCATCTGTTCTAGCTTGCTTGCATGTGATCTTAACTTGCTGATCTTATTTTCTAGTTAACCTTCCATTTTTCTGGTGCACTGTTTGTTTTTTTTCTTTTTTTGTTGATTTTGCATCCCAGGTATTCTGTTATAACTGCAGCTGTGCTGTACATTAGTTGGTTTGTTTCTTGCAGTGAATTGGTGCTTATACTTGATATTGCAGTATTTGCATCTTTTAATGCTTGTGCTAGCTGTTTCTTTGGAACAAGCTTCAATGCAGGTAGCCTTATTCTGTTGTTTTTGTGCTGTTCTAGATGCTCAGTTATTCTTTGTTTCAATTCTTTTATTTCTTTAGTTAGAGGGTTTTGTTCTTCCTGAGGAAAGAGGTGCCTGGTTTCCAAATGAGAACAGTTGTATATCTTTGCTGGATTCCTTCACTGCCAACTCCCCCTGGTTTGCCTCTACATTCTGAATTACTTCTGGTAAGGCTTTGATTTCTTTGCCCTGGGTAAACCTTTGCAGTTTGTCCAATTCTGTTTCTGTGAATACTTTATTTCGTGTTATAAATCGGCATTGATCTGCTAGTCTCTGTTCTGTTATTTCTGATTCTGGATGTTGTTCTTTCCATAACTGGTGCATTCGTTTTAGATATCCTCTTCTTGTTGGACTTGATCTGTAGTAACAGATCATTATTTCTTTGTTTTCCATCACTGTGTATCTGCGACGGGTAAACACCTTTTCTTCCAGTAGTTCTGCAGCTGCTGGCCCTGGTTGCTCAGCCAACAGTCCTGAGTCCTGTAACCCATTTTTCACCAGATATCCAGGAACTCCAATATCTAGCGCGGACCTTGTTAACCCGGGCGACGTCCGAGCCGGTATGGCATTCTGAAATTTACGTCTCACCATATTTTTTATGGGAGAGACACTCTTTGTCTGACTCCTCTGATGAGACCTGTCCAGTATGGTTGAACCTCTGGCATAGCTCTCATCTTCCTCAGAGTACACAAGCCCCACAACCACGTCAAGGTAGTGCCTCACTGGGGGATTATTATTATTATTATCGATCATCGCACAGTCAGCCAGATGTTCAGACTGGATTTGGCATTTTGTCTACCTATCGAGTCCTTACCCAGGACCTGGGATAGGCAGATGTGGATGTTTGATGGTATTACAGATATCGTCGCAGGATGGAAGCAGTTCCTAATAAGGCTGCCTTTTGCAATTGACTAATAGCGAATTTGTCAATGCCAATGGTGTTCAAGTGGTGCTCCAGTTGTTTTGGGATTGCACCCAAGGAGCCAATGACTATTGGTACTACCCTTGCTTGCTTTTGCCACAGTCTTTCTATTTCTATTTGTAGGTCTTTGTATTTTGTTATCTTCTCCAGTTCTTTCTCTTCTATTCTGCTGGGGGTTATTATTATTATTATTATTATTATTATTAATCATCGCACAATCAGCCAAATGTTCAGACTGGATTTGGCATTTTTATTTACCTATTGAATCCTTACCAAGAACCTGGGTTAGGCAGATGTGGATGTTTGATGGTATTACAGATATCACCACAGGATAGAAGCAGTTCCTATAAGGCCACCTTTTCCAACTGACTAATGGTGAATTTGTCAATGCCAATGGTGTTCAAGTGGTGCTCCAGTTGTTTTGGGAATGCACCCAAGGCACCTATTACTATTGGTACTACCCTTGCTTGCTTTTGCCACAGTCTTTTTATTTCTATTTGTAGGTCTTTGTATTTTGTTATCTTCTTCAGTTCTTTCTCATCTATTTTACTGTCTCCAGGCACTGCCACGTTCACTGTCCAGACTTTTTTGTCTTTTTTATTGACAATTGTTAAGTGCGGGGTTGCAGCTGCTTGTTTGTTTGAATTCTGAAGTCCCAGAGCAGTTTAATTTTATCGTTTTCTATGACTTTTTCTATTTTATGATCCCACCAGTTCTTGCTTACAGGTAAATTATATTTCTTGCAGATCTTCCAACCATTGTTGCTACTTTGTCATGCTGCTGCTTGTAGTCAATCTGTGCAATCTTCTTGCAGCAGTTTATCAGGTGGTCCACTGTTTCTTCAGCTTCTTTGCATAGGCAGCACTTACTGTCTGTTGCTGTCTTCTCAATTTTGACTTTGTATGCATTTGTCCTTAAGGCTTCGTCTTGTGCAGCCAGAATTAATCCCTCGGTCTCTTTCTTCAATTTTCCTGCTCTTAGCCATTGCCAGGATTTGTTATTATCTGCTTTCTCAGCTATTTGTTTAATGTACTGGCCATGTAGTGCTTTGCATTCCCATGCCTCTATTCTGTTCTTCATTTCATCCTTCTTGCAGGCCAGTTTGGTCTCTCCAGTAGTCAGTAAGCCTTCCTGATATACATCATCATCATCATCATTAAAAATCACAAGAAATCTCAATTTATTTCATTAGAAAATTGTAATTAATTTGATAAATGTGATTTCATAGGTAATCTTTATTTGTCTAACTTTATTATGTTAATTGAACATCTCCTAAATATATTTTCCAAAGAGGTAACTATCTTAATTTGCAACCTGAAAGAGTGTCTTTGAAATACAAGAGAACATGGGAAGTGAAAAGATAATTCAGAATTTTATTTTAACCTATGTTTATTAAATATTATACCACTGTTCTATCATTCAAATTCAACAAAACTTTAATTGAGAAATATTCCAAAATAAAACATTATTTTAAGGTATAAGAATAATCCATTACATGTTATATAAAGTGTCACGTGTTAAATACTTTCACATGAGTAGATTTAGGATTTTATTCATAAAACTGTGATTATACCCCAAATTATAAGGGAATTATAGCTCTGCTATAATTCTAAATTCTTTAAAAAATTATATAGCAGTATGGAGTAGCAATCAGTGGAATAACTATATAGTGTAGAGGAAAAGGTGTTAAAACAGAACCAATAGTAAAAGTAGGATATAAACAAACAAATAAATGTATATTATAAGGTAATGGGAATATAGCAGGTTCTTAGCAGAGAAGAAATAATGGACCTTTTTCATTAAATTGAAAGTGGGTTGAGGAAATCCACAATTCTGGTTATTTCAATCTTAATATATTTCTTAGTGGAACTCTTTCAACCTCTGCCTCATTTTTATGGACACTATACTAACAAAGGAATACCCATAGAACCACCACTCTCAGAACAAAAGACAGAGACATTTGTTCTCACACATAACAACCCAAAGTATGGATGATAGAATAGAATAGAATAGAATAGAATAGAATAGAATAGAATAGAATAGAATAGAATAGAATAGAATAGGAATAGGAATAGGAAAAGGAATAGGAATAGGAATAGGAATAAGAATAGAATAGAATAGAATAGAATAGAATAGAATAGAATAGAACAGAATAGAATAGAATAGAATAGTTTCATTAGTTTCTATTAGTTTCATTAGTTTCTATCCATTGCTTCTTGTCCTGCCTGCTGGTATTTTGGAAAATAGCTTGATTCCCTCTTCTTTGTGGCAATTCCTAAGATATTGGAATACTGCTATCATGTCACTCCTGGTCCTTCTCTTCATTAAACTAGACATACTGAATTCCAGCAACCATTCTTTATATGTTTTAGCCTCCAGTCCCCTAATCATCTTTGTTGCTCTTCTTTGTACTCTTTCTAGAGTCTCAATATCTTTTTTACATCACGGTGATCAAAACTGAATGCAGTATTCCAAATGTGGCCTTACCAAGGCAATATAAAGTGGTATTAACACTTCACGTAATCTTGATTCTATCCCTCTGTTAATGCAGCCTAGCACCATGTTGGCTTTTTTGGCAGCTGCAGCACACTGTTGGCTCATATTTAAGTGATTGTCCACTGGGGCTTCAAGATCCCTCTCACAGTTACTACTATTGAGCAAGGTATCACCTATACCAGGGCTTTTCAACCTTTTCACCCATTGTACCACTTTTAGGATATGACAATATCCGAGTACCACCAATCGCCTAGCAAGGTTTCAAAAACTTGATGACCAAAAAAAAAAAAAAAAAAAAAAGGAAAAAGTGATAGAGATAGTCCTTGACTTACAACAGTTCACTTAATGACTGTTCAAAGTTACAATGGCACTGAAAAAAGTGCCCCCTCAAGCCACAGCCAAAGAAGACACCTGCCTGCCCACCTGGCAGCGCTCTTCTTCCTGTCCGAGGTTTTCATTGTTCTGAGCAATTCTGTTGAGGATTGACAGTGGGATGGGGTGAGGGGTGTTTGGTTTTTATTCCCCTGTCTGCTGGGCGGTTGCAGCAGGTTTGGTCACTTCACATGACCCTGGGACACTGGGACCATCATAAATATGAATCAGTTGCCAAGCATCTGAATGTAAATCACAAGATCCTGGAGATGCAGCAACATTCCAGCTGATTGGTGCTTCTTCTGGGTTCAGCAGAAGCACTAGGTTCAGCACTAAGCTCCAACTGGAGCCTGGTGCTGATCCTGGGCTTCTACTGAGCCCTGACAGCCCTGCAGCTCCAGCCATCTCTCGCTCAGGCTTGTGCAGTGCTGCCACCGGTTCAGCTTGTTCCCCTCCTCCGCTACCACTTTTCTAGGAAGGTCACATACCACCTGCCAGATGCCAATGTACCACAGGTGGTACCCCTACCACTGGTTGAAAAGCCCTGACCTATACTATTCCTGTGCATTTGGTTTTTCTTGCCTAAATGTAGAACCTTCTTTTTTTCACCATTGAATTTCATTTTGTTAGACAACGCCCAATGTTCAAGTCTGTCAAGATCCATATGTATCTTAAGCCTGTCTTCTGGAGTGTTCGCTATTCCTGCCAGCTTGATGTTACCTGAAAATTTGATGAGTTCCCCATCTATACCCTTGTCCAAATCACTGGGGCAGAACAGAACCCTGGGGCACCCCACTATACACTTCCTTCCATGTAGATGCAGTTCCATTGAGGATCTGCTATATAACTATCACCTTTATTATAATAAAAAGGAACAACTAAAAAATGAAATAATTAAAATCTTCAAAGGAAAGAATTTTAGAAGAGAAGAAGAAAACAATACACTACTTTTCCTATATATCAGCAGAAGAAATAGTGGCAAATTAGAAACCCACATCTATCAAAAAACAATCCACACTAAATCAAGTGCTCCATTACCAAAATAACAATCCAATTTTCTACAAGAGGAGCTATGTAAGAACATTATTCAGACAAGTACAAACCCACTGCAACAAACCAGAACAGTGGGGGGGGGGAAACTAGACAATATATATAAAATCCAAGAAGAAAAAGAGGAGCAATCTATAGTATAAAATGTAAGAAGTATAAAAGTATGTATTTATGTATGAATTGTATGTATGTATGAAAAGTATGTATGAAAAGTATGAAATAAAGAAGTATGTATGCAGGACAGACAGGCAGACGACTAGCAGAACACATCCATGAAAATCAGTTAGCAGTCAGAATGGAAAATTCTTTAACAACACATTGATAATCTCAGCTGGGAAATTGTGAACATCTTAGTCCAAGCTAAATCTAAAAATACTAGAGAATTTCTGGAAGCTTGGCTTTTCAGAAATTCATCAGTGGACACATAGAAATAAATCACATTTACACACCATTCAAAAAAGACAATAAAAAGTTAAGAAGGACTACAAATACTAGAACACATTCTCTCCAGCAGTCAACACCCAGATAAGGAGGAATTAACATAAAGCAAACTATCAAGCAGAGAAACAATACTATAATCAAGGAACTACCAGGATAAAATATTCAAAACTTCAGAGTAAGCTACTATGTATAAACAGGGAGCAAACCCCCATTTACTCTAATTGATGATGTTACCTAGATGGGTAATGAAACATCTTGAAGCATACAACCAAACTCAGGGAGCATCAAAGATTTCACAGTTCAACTCTGAACTAGCTACAATTCCTTCTATTAGAAATTTAAATATCTTCCAGAAATGGTACCAAAATCTTAAAATCATAATTTAGAAGCTTGATTCATGTTATTAATGAAGAACAAAAATTAATAATTAATTAATAATGCAAACATCCTCTAAAAATCAGCTTGTTCCCCATTATAACTTTAGTTAATTCACACTACTTCAAATTGCAGATCAGACTTGTCCACTATATGCCTCTACAGAGGACATTAAGAATACAGGGATCAAACAACATACCTTGTTATCAGTGTGCATGTTGTCACAGCTTCTCAGCAACCTGTGACTAAGATGTATTAGTAGGTCAAAAGGGGAAAGCCCTTCAATTTTTTAGAGATCTAGAAAACAGGTGACATTTGAAGAGGAGCTTAAGCTTAGTGGGATGCCAACTCAGTGGTTTCTCTTACTCGTCCCATCATTCTCCCCAAAAGACTATTAGATGGATGGATGGATGGATGGATGGATGGATGGACGGACGGACAGACAGACAGACAGACAGACAGATAGATCTTTTTGCTAGCCCATAAGTTGTTTATATGACTCACTGTCACAGCCATTACAAAGCTCACATAATGACTGGATAAAGCCATAAAGAAATGTGCTATGAATCTTACTTCTTAGAACTGCAGAGGTTGGGCCAAAGGTGAAATTTCAATGAATTACATTTATAAGTGCCCATGAATTATAGATGACAGCATAGCTAGATGCATTATTTTATCTCATATTATGGCCATGGAATTGGATAGTTAGAAGAATTCTCTCTTTGGCAGCTTTATGAAAATGTTGGCAGCTTAAATAGGTTGGACCAGACTAGATCTATCTAAAGGAACAGATAATTAAGTTTATTCTGTCTCCTAATCGTGTAACACTGCTTTTTGCCTTTTCAAAAGGTTAGTATTAGAATTTTAAAAAACTCAGAGTCAGAATAAATGTAATGATTTAATACAGCTTCTAATCATTATTTTGCTGAATATAAATAATTTCATAAAAATTTCTACTGTTATTTTTTCTGCCTACAACATATTTTATTTGTCCAAAAAGACCATGGATAAACTGGCAGTGATAAATAATATTGTACTACTTTGGTAGTTATATTATGTTTTGTTTTGTTTTTAAAATGCATTCCTTACTAAAGACTATTAGGAACTGGTGGGGAAAAAAGAATTTTTCAGAAAAGTTGATAACAATTAAAAAATTAGTTGTGCCCAACAGCTTTTAAGAACAATCACAATCCAACTGACATTTGAATGTCATTACAAAAAGGTCAAGTAGGTTAATTATGGCATATAGTTTGGCTTCTCCATATATACGTGGAATACAAAAAAGATATCTAAAATATAATAATCTTCATTCCGAATTAAAAAACACATGATTTAGATTTCAGTACAGTTAATAATATGGAACTGTATGAATAAAATACAATTGTTTAATTTTTAGTTATACCATTCATATACCAAAATGAAGGGTTTTTTTAAACTCATCTTGTTGCCATTCTCTATGAGTACTTGAGGCTGCAGTGGAAGCAAACAGTATCAGAATGAATCAAATTAAGCTCAATAAAATACATTGAAGATATATGCTAACACAAATTGCTGAAGGTAAGATCAACCATAGAAAATTAAGATTATGTGTAACATCATATCAGATCAAGTCAGAACAAGATATGTAACATCATAGTATGCAAAATCAACACAACTTCCCCTTGCAAAGGACAAATAAAATAGGGCAATTTTAAGCAAGGGCTGCTGAGTGCATATTCATCATGCTAGGATAAAGGAACAGAGACTATATTGTCTCTGCTGGGAGTGAAAGCCAAGTTAAATCCTGACACCACTGAACTAAGTTTACAGTGTTGGAATTTTGCAAAAAAAAAAAAAAAGTTAAAGAAAGACTCATCTTCTAGGAAGACAGAAATATCCTTTAAATCAGAGGTCCTCCTCTGAAATGATAATATCCTTCAAATAGACCATGAGTTGATTGTATTTTCTCATTAAGTATAAGGCAACGACCAGCCTTCTTTAGAAGAAATAAGTTTGAGATTTGCCATCAACAAAACTAATATGGACTCAAAAATCTGATGTGTGCGGAAAAGTCTGAAGGGCATGGAACACTACTTCCAACATCTCTTGAACTATGATGGAAATTTTTGCTAAAAATTTACACCTTATTAATAATTGTGATTTACCAATGAATAGTAATGCATTTCATAGAATCATAGGGCTAGAAGGGACCTTGGGAGTCTTTTAGTTCAATCCCCTGCCCAAGGCAGGAATTCTTATATCATCCCAGACAAATGGTTGTATACTCTTTTCTTGAAAATCTCCAGCAATTGAGCCTAAAGTTTGAATCATGGCAATTGGACTAATCAAGTTGGTCAAAGGTTGCCATGATTCAACCTTCAGATACCTTTGACCTGGATGATGGAGTCTTCATTGACATACTCCAGCAATGGAGCAACCACAACTCTGGGAGGCAAATTGTTCCATTGATTAATTGTTCTCATTGTCAGGGTTTCCCCAAAAAATATTTTCTATAAACGAATTTCATTTTCTGGGAAACCAATTTTATGTGCTATTCAAATTTTGTAAATGCTTGGAACTAAAAACTATACTTTGAAGGGTTCTACATCTATCTATTTCGAACTGAAAGAAAATCTGCTGAAATTATCAATTTCATTGAATATTGACTCTTGGCAACTACATAGTTTCCAAACTGAACTTTCAAGTCTTGCAATAATATACCATTCACCACTTTAATTGAGTCTATCTACCTTGCTAATGATCATTCTCTTTCAATTTTTCCAACATTAGAACCTTCTCCAAAGACATCTTCACATAAGAACCTGTTTATGTGTACCTTGAATGAGAAATGTGAGTTGATTTATTCAATAATCTATTTCTTCATTTTTTTTGCCTATCTATGGTATCCTCCGGAGTGTTCTCCAACACCAAAGTTCAAAATATTATTTCATTCCCACCTCTTCAAACTCAAATTTTTGCTTTCATAGAGTAATATCCATTGGTTGCATGATTCTGATCTTGTAGGTATAAATCTAATATCTTTGCCAGGGTCTTTATTGCTATTCTATCAAATGCTAACCTGCATCATATTTCTTGACAACTGATTTTTGTTGTTGTTGATAGTTGATCCTAGAAAACAGAAGTTATATATCTCTTCAATATCTTCACTGTTAGTTCTAAAGCTGTTTTTGTACTTGTCATTAGTTTAGTCTATTTAAATCTGGGTCTCATTTTTTTTACTGTATTCCTTTACTTTTATTATTTCACCAACCAGTATAGATCTTTGTATGGGCCAGGGTTTTTCAATGAGATATTCTGAAATTCCCATTTTCTAAGCATATTTGCTTGGAATGAGTAATACATTTGAAGGCCTTTTTATAATCAATAAGCACATGCTCTTTTTTGTATTGTTTGGCTTTTTCAGAGTGAATCAGCAATGAAGTCCTATGATCCTCAGATTTTTCTAAAATCATCTTGGATATCTGCATCTCTATGTATGCCTCTAAACAGTGTTGGATGATTATTTTATTTGCATGGAAAGTTAAAAACATTGTACAATAGTTTACACACTACGATAAGTTTCCTTTCTTTGGTACTGGTATGCATATTGATATCTTCCAATCGTGTGGCTACAAGTTGATCTCCAGATTTGCTGGCATAGCTTCCTTAAAATCTTGATATATTCTTCTTCTGTTGTTTACCATATTTCTGTGGATTGTGTAGTTGTTGTAGACTTGTGACTTGATAAATGACATAGTGCTGATCTAACTTACTCTTTTAGAAGTTCTTGTAAGTTTTCTTATTTTTTTCAAGTCTGTTTCTATTTCTAAACTCTTTACACTGAAAATATTTATTAAGTTACTTCCTGAGTTTGTCTTTTTGTTTCGCTTCTTCTTTCTTCTTAAAAGAGTTTGTTCTTACATCCAGTTTTTACCTTCTGTTTCTTGGTCTTTGGTAGTCTCTTTTCACATTCATCTTTCATAACTTCTTTGATGTCATTCTACAGTTGCTCTGGTTCCCAGTGAATGACATTTAGGGCTTCAAAGCAATGTTTTCCTTGAAAATTAAATATGCTCAAAAATTATGTTATGGAAACTAGTTGGCTTTTTTCTTCCAATTTGCACATGAACTGTTCCTGAGGTCTTCTACAATCAGTCTTTGGTTAAACCTTTGCTGTTATAATTAGAAACATAGAAAACTAATTGCAGAAAAAGACCTAATGGTCCATCAAGTCTGCCCTTTGAGTTATTTTAAAACATTTTTTTAATTCTTTTTGGTTGTTATTATTGTTGTTGGATGGACATGTGCTTATCCCAAGCATGTTTAAACTCAGTTACTGATGACTGACCTACTATCTCCACTGGAAATTGGGTCCAAATTTCCACTAGTCTTTTTGTGAAGTAATATTTTCTAATATTACTTTTGAATTTCCCTCCTATCAGTCTGAGATTATGACTCTGTGTTCTTGATTTTTGCTTAATATTGAAAATACTACCTTCTAGAAATTTATGATATTTAAATGTTTCAATCATACTCCTGCTTTCCCTTCTGTCCACCAGGCTTTACATATTCAGTGTCAAGGATGAAACTGGCAGCTATGTGTTTCTGCGTTTCAACTTGCCTTTAGAGTAAGAGAGGGGAGGTGTTACTTTCAATTCAGTTAGATGGAGAAATGAAAGTTCTACAATTCCACTGAAGATTGTGAAAGCCTGAAACCTTTTCAAGGACATCATAACAGTTGACAGTTGGCAGACAGTTGAAGCAGGCAGTTCCCATAACAAAGTGAACTTGTTTATATGCACTACATAAGATATTGAGGGTTTGGCTGGGAAAATTATTGTTTAAGTCTATGATTTGATGTTGAAACCTCAGAGTTAGTTTTGCTTTGGCATTACCATACCATATATTCAATAAATAGTGAGATTTTCAGAAACGGAATGAACCTGGAGTTTTATTTGGATTCTCAAGCTGGATATGGACATTCAGTTCCTCTAATCTCTCCTAATATGTTTTGTTCTTCAGACATTACACCATCATCTCTGGACTTACACAGTCTTATCTTTTTTTTAAAGGAGGTCTCCAGAACCGAATACAGTATTCAGAATGGGATCTGACTAAAGCCCTATTTAGAGGGAGTAAACCTCTTTTTCCTGCTGGTGATCTCCTTAGTGATACATCTCAGAACTTTGTTTACCTTCACAGCTTCCTGGCCACACTATGTGTACACTAAATCCTTTTCTTCTGTTGTTCTGTTTAACACTGTACCATCCAATAGTGTGCCCTGCAAGAGGATTCTTTTTCTTTAAGTCCATGATCTTTAGAAATATTGAACTGCAATTTCCACAATTTTTCCAGCAATGCCAAATTGTTTTCCATGTTACAAATAACCCTAGGAACATCAACTCTATTACACACCTGTGTGTCATCAACAAAAAGACAAAGCTTAGCTAGCAATCCTTCTGTTATATCACAAACACAAAAGAAGGCTCAGAACTGAGCCACCTGTGACTGATCTAGACATCACTATTGCACAACCACACACTGGGATCTATCCCTGAGTCAACTTCCTATCCACTGAACATCCAGTGATCAAGTCCTAGCCTATGCAACTTTCTTATGAGCTCATTATGTGGAACTGTATCAGATAATTTGCTAAAATCCATATATAGGCTACTGTATGTCCACAATACTCCCCTTGTCCCAAAAAATTGTGACATAGTTAAAAAAAGTCAGTCAGATTAGTTTGACATGATCAATCCTCTCTAAAGTCATCCTACTTTCCAGAGGGAGTCCATTAACTTCACTACTACAGATGTTCAGTGCACTGGCCTATCATTTCCAGCTTTTTTCCTAGCCTGCTTTTTGTGGATGGCTACAATATTAGCTATTTACCATTTTTGAGGAACTTCAATTATTAGAAGAGAATGAGTAAATGAATCATTTAATGGTCCAGTAAGCATACCTAGAAGTTCTCTCAGAACTATGGCATGAATACTGTTCAGACCCATTGCTTTATTAAGCTTTAAGCAGGCTAGCTCATCTGCCATCCCCACTTCTATAAACTCTAAAAAAAGCCCTACACTGCTAGAGCTAGTCTGATCCCCCAACCTGTTTTAGTTATTAGTATTTACTTCTGAGAAGACTGAGCAGAAGTATTTGTTTAGATGCTTTGCTATAGCCAGGTTTCCATTAACATATGAATTGTTTACATTTTTGATTCTGGCAATTGCAGTTTTTTTCTTCTTTTGTTGTTAATGTACCTTAAAAAGTTTTTATCTCCCTTTTAATAGATTTAGCCAGTTCCTCATCTTTCTGTGTTTTAGCAGCACTAATAACTTGTTTGGCTTCCTTCTGCAGGTTCTTGTATATCTCTCTATCAGCTACATTTCTGCTATTCTTATATTTGACTTCTAACAGTTCGCTTAGTAACTGTCTGAAATTACAACAGCCCCTAAAAAAGTGACTTATGACAATTTTTCACACTTATGACATTACATCATTCCCATGGTCACATGTTTTGCATTCAGATGATTGACAACTGATTCATATTTATGATGGTTGCAGTGTCCTGGGGTCATGTGATCACCTTTTGCAACCTTCCGACAAGCAAAGTCAATGGAGAAATCAGATTCACTTAACAACTATGTTACTAATTTAACAACTGCAGTGATTCACTTTAAAAATGCAGCAAGAAAAGTTGTAAAACAGAGCAAAACTCACTTAACAAATTTATTACTTAGCAATATAAATTTTGGTTGCTCAGTTGTGATCATAAATTGAGGACTACCTGTATATCCTATGTCATTTTTTTGTTTACTATGCTACATATTTCTGTTGTATACCAGAATCTGTCTCTTTTGCTTTTACTAAAGTGTCTCACATAGAAATGAGTTGCTTCCAAAACAGCAGATTTTATCAGCATCCACTGAGTACAGATTTCTGTCACTATGCCATTCTTCAAGTTTATGTTTTAGATAATCCCCCCATTGTGGTAAAACTTATCCACTTGAAGCCTAAAACTTTAGATTTAGTGTATGTTATAGCACTTTAGTTCTTATGTCAAATGAAAGGTAATCACTGAAAACTAAGTTTTCCCCCACCTCAATTTCAGGTACCCTATCCCCATTTGTCAAAACTAAGTGTACAACATGGTCTCCTCTTGATAGGCATTTTACTAACTATTTTAGAGATGCACCATTTAATGCACCTATTTTATTTTTATTTATTTATAAAATTTATTGGATACCCATCTTACCATTAGGTAACTCTTATAGTTATATATAAGCTAAAACATAAAAAGTTAAAAACAAATCTTAAGACCAAAGAAACATGGGAAGGGTGGGGATGGAGTGGGATGGAGGTGGAATATGTTATTATTCAATCAATCACCTCCATTGTGCTGTTCCCCCACTGGGGCCCCAAGTCAACTGGCAAAGCTATGTGTTTAGCCTCTTATGAAAAGATAGCAGTGTTGGGGCCAATCTCACATCATGGAGCAAGATGTTCAACAGGAGAGAAGGCTCTCCTCCTGGACCCTGCCGGGCAGAATAATCAGGCTGACAGGATGCGCAGCATGCTTTCTCTGCCAGCACAATGGCATGGGCCAATCCCAATGGGGTCAGGTGGTCCCTTTATGAATACTATCATAATCCTCTGTATGTCCTAAGCCCCTGTGTATGATACCAATTCTGAAGACTGAGCCCTCTTTAGTTTGTAATCAAACCCAGAGGGTTTCAAGTAGATTATGTGTTTTCTGAGTTAGTATTGCTTTTATGCACTCTGTGACATAAATGGCAATTCCATCTCCCCTCCCTTTTCTACTCTATCTTTTCTGTATAGCATGTAACCTATACATCCCAATCATTGGGATGGGGATAAAAATATTTTGTATCAACTAATTCTCTATTCCCTTTTTCAGTTTAAATAGTTCTCCAGAAAATCCCTGAATACTTCTCCTGAAAACCCCTGCGTAGTTCAATCTCTTTCTGTGATGTATGCAAGCCATTTCTTTTATACAGCTTTACATCATACCAACTGCAAACATCATGACTAACATAACCAAAACCTTCAGCTTTACACCACTCTTTTAGCCACACATTGAATTCTGCTATATACTGACTTTTTCTTTTTTGCTCCATATATACAGGTAACACCTCTAAAAAAAAACAATAAGACTACAGCCTACCCTGCACCAACTCTGCACCAAACTCTGGAAATAGTTCTGCACAGAAAACACATCTCCTTTGGACACATCATTAATGCCAAGATACACAACATTAACCTCACAATTTTTACTAGCATTCTTGACAATTTTATCAATGCACCTCTTTTCTTTGCTGGCACTGGCATCTTCTCTTCTCTTAGAGACTATACTACTTCATCTGGCTGATCTGCATTGCCTTTTTCACACCTTTTCTTATTCAATATTTCTTCCTCACAGACCATAATCCCCTATCCAGGAGAATCATTGTCATCACAAACAGTTGAACCTGAATTGAGCTCTTCTATCTTTTTTTAGCAATAATATAGTCAGTTTCATTTCTGTATTCACCATCAGCTAATGTCCATTTATACAGGTACAGTTTTGATTGTTTGAGGACAGTGTTAATTATGAAGAAATCATTGGAGTGCAGATATTGTCAAGTTGGCCTTCTCCTTCATTTCAGTTTCCTAAACTCTACAATCCAACTAGATTTTCCTTGTTAATGTTTCCAACTTTATCATTTCAGTCTCCAATTGTATATGCATCTTGCTTCAATATTCTTTCAACTGTAATTTGAATTTGATCATAAAATTTATAAAACTCTTTTTTTGTTGCATGAGTGGTAAGAGGGTAAACTTCAATAACTGCCATATTAAAGTTCATTGATATTATTCAGTTATCAGTGCATGTGAACAATTTTTGTTCTTGTTGAACTGTTTATAACTTTGAAAGCACCAGACTCCCTTTATTTTTAATGTGATATTCTGACTTAAAATGTTCAATACTAGTTCATCTCAATTTGTTGATGCCTAATCTGCCAATACGTAGTTGATTCATTTCATATTGCACCCTATTAAAACTTTCCATTTTTACATTCACGTTTCCATTGTAAATCTTTGTATGTTCATTTTGTTTTGCTGCAGAGCATCAACAGCAAATGTATATCATAGAGCCTTTAATCTAGTCATGTAATAAATACGATTAGTACTTTGAAAGATCCTCAGCTGCTTCTCAGTGGCATGTTGAGTGCCACCTGATTTGAGGGGCTCTTGATCTGGCAATATTTTTTCAATCATTTTGTATTTTGTATCCATACGTTTTCTTGATAAAATGCACAAATAATTTACTAGTGCTTTCTATTGCACACTATGAAAATACTCTTGTTTCACTTGTTATATTCTGCTTCCAGATCTTCCTATAATCACTGCCACACAACAAAGGTGCATGCTTATTTTAGCAGGGCAATTGGGATTGCTTTCACACCTTGTGTGACCCTATTGGGATGATATATCCTTGGTATATAATATCAGGGTTCTTCTATCATTCTTCCCAGGAACAACCTCCTACCCACCATAATAAAGTAGCAATATTCATTTGTCTAAAGATCAACCATGGCAAGTTTATTTTTGAAAAAAAAGACAAAACAAAAATATGCAAATAAATACTTATAAATTATAAAAGACAAAACAGGCTAATTTTGAACTGCTTTTATGATTGTTATTTTATACATTAACTATTTGCAATATAGCTTGATAAACTAATTCCACTGATATGACATGAAGTGATTCATTCATTAGCAATCTCTTTAAGTGTTGTTTAAAAATAGAAAATTGGTCACATATATATTGGCATAAAACTTCAGATTTGCAGTGACATATAAAATAAGTATGAATTCACTCCTGCAAGATAATTTTATGTGATTTTTTAAAAGAAAAGTTTAAGTAGAACAACTAATAACGGCAGCAAAAGAAATTAAACAAGTTGAATGAGCATTCCTTTATTTTTAGTGTTCTGCCAATTTAACTGCCGTTTTTAAACTTATCATTTAATCACTTCTTATATGCCTTTTAAAGAGTGTTAAATGCTTAGGGATGGCACAACATATAATTAGGGCTTTTTGTCTAAAAGTGAAAAAGAATGGTTTTTAAACATTAGTTTTAATTATAAGAAATCTGACATGCAGAAAAAAACACATTTAGTAAGCATCTAGACAAGTGGTCTGATTACACCATCCTAATCTGCAAACCTAATTTTCACCTTTTTATAGAATAAAGGTACAGATTTAAAAATCAAATTGATACATTTTACAGTGGCATAACTTGTATTTATCAAATAATATTTTTCTTTGAAAATAAAGATGTTAAGATTCTTTATATTAAAAAGACTAGTCTTCAACAAAATTGGAGATATGAAGGGAATGTTTCATGCAAAGATGGGCATGATAAAGGACCAAAATGGCAGGCACCTAACAGAGGCAGAAGAGATTAAGAAGAGGTGGCAAAATTACACAGAAGAACTGTACAAGAACGAGCTTATCGTCCCAGATAACCACGATGGGGTGGTCACTGACCTTGAGCCAGACATCCTAGAACAGGGCTTTTCAGCCTTTTCACCCATTGTACCACTTTTAGGATATGATAACATCTGAGTACCACCAATTGCCTAGCAAGGTGTCAAAAACTTGATGACCCAAAAATAAAAAAAGGAAAAAAGTGATAAAGTGCAGGTAGTCCTCGACTTATAACATTTTGCTTAGTGACTGTTTGAAATTACAATGGCACTGAAAAAAGTGCCCCCCAAGCCGCAGCCGAGCAAGACACCTATCTGCCCATCCGGTGAGGCTCTTCCTCCTGTTTGAAGTTTTCATTGTTGTGAGCATTTCTGTTGAGGATTGGCAGTGATGGGGGGGTGTTTGGTTTTCATTCCCCCCATCTGCTGGGTGGTTGCAGCAGGTTTTGGTCACTTCACATGACCCTAGGACACTGTGACTGTCATAAATATGAATCAGTTGCCAAGCATCTGAATGTAAAACACAAGACCCTGGAGATGCTGCAACATTCCAGCTGATCGACGCTTCTTTTGGGCTCAGCAGAAGTGCCAGGATCAGTGCTGCTTTCCAGCTGATTGGTACTTCTTCAGGGCTCAGCAGAAGTCCCAGGATCAGTGCCGAGATCCAGCTGGAGTCTGGTGCTGATCCTGGGGCTTCCACTGAGTCCTGAGAGCCCTGCAGCTCCAGCCATCTCTCTCTCAGGCTTGTGTGGTGCTCCACTGGTTCAGCTCATTCCCCTCCCCCACTACCACTTTTCTAGGATGGTTGCATACCACCTGCAGGTGCCAATGTACCACAGGTGGTACCCATAGCACTGGTTGAAAAGCCCTGTCCTAGAATGTGAAGTGAAATGGGCCTTAGGAAATTTGAGCAACAACAAAGCTAGTGGAGGTGACAATATTACAGCTGAGCTATTCAAAATCTTAAAAGACAATGCAGTAAAAGTGATACACTCAATTTTCCAGCAAATTTGGAAAATTCAACAGGATTGGAAAAGATCAGTTTACATTTTAATTCCAAAGAAAGGCAAAGCCAAAGAATGTTCAAACTATTGCACTATTGCACTCATTTCACATGCTAGTAAAGTAATGCTTAAAATCCTACAAGTTAGACTCCAGCAGTATGTGGATCGAAAACTTCCAGAAGTACAGGCAGGATTTCAAAGAGGCAGAGGAACTAGAAATCAAATTGCCAACATACGCTGGATCATGGAGAAAGCTAGGGAGTTCCAGAAAAACATCTACTTCTGCTTCATTGATTATGCTAAAGCCTTTGATTGTGTGAATCACAACAAATTGTGGCAAATTCTTAAAGAGATGGGAGTACCAGACCATCTTATTTGTCTCTTGAGAAACCTATATGTGGGTCAAGAAGCAACAGTGAGAACTGGACACGGAACCACTGATTGGTTCAAAATTGGGAAAGGAGTCCGGCAAGGTTGTATTCTGTCGCCCTGCCTATTTAACTTATATGCAGAGCACATCATGAGAAAGACAGGACTAGATGAATCAAAAGTTGGAAATAAGATTGCTGGGAGAAATATCAACAACCTAAGATATGCAGATGATACCACTCTAATGGCAAAAAGTGAAGAGGAACTAAAGAGCCTCTTGATGCGGGTGAAGAAGGAGAGTGCAAACGTTGGCTTGAAACTCAATATTAAGAAAACCAAGATCATGGCATCTGGCCCTCTCAATTCCTGGCAAATAAATGGGGAAGAAATGGAGGTAGTGACAGATTTCATCTTCCTGGACTCCAAGATCATTGCAGATGGGAACTGCAGCCAAGAAATGAAAAGACGTTTGCTCCTGGGGAGGAAAGCTATGGCAAATCTAGACAGCACACTAAAAAGCAGAGATCTCTCTCTGCCAACAAAAATACATATAGTCAAGGCCATGGTTTTCCCAGTTGCAATGTATGTCTGTGAAAGTTGGATCATAAGAAAGGCTGAGCGACAAAGAATTGAGGCCTTTGAACTATGGTGCTGGAGAAGACTCCAGCGAGTCTCCTGGACTGCAAGGCGATCAAACCGGTCAGTCCTAGAGGAGATCATCCTTGACTGCTCTTTAGAACAGGGCTTTTCAACCAGTGGTATGGGTACCACCTGTGGTACATTGGCACCTGGCAGGTAGTATGCGACCATCCTAGAAAAGTGGTAGTGGGGGAGGAGAATGAGCTGAACCAGTGGCAGCACTGCACAAGCCTGAGAGAGAGATGGCTGGAGCTGCAGGGCTGTCAGGGCTCAGTGGAAGCACCAGGCTCCACTGGAGCTCGGCGCTGATCCTGGGGCTTCTGCTGAGCCTTGAAGTAGTACCAATCAGCTGGAAAGCAGCACTGATCCTGGCACTTCTGCTGAGCCCAAAAGAAGCACCAATCAGCTGGAATGTTGTAGAATCTCCAGGGTCTTGTGTTTTACATTCAGATGCTTGGCAACTGATTCATATTTATGATAGTCACAGTGTCCTAGGGTCATGTGAAGTGACCAAAACCTGCTGCAATCACCCAGCAGACAGAGAGAATAAAAACCAAACACCCCTCCCACCACTGCCAATACTCAACAGAAATGCTCACAACAATGAAAACCTCAGACAGGAGGAAGAGCACTGCCAGGTGGGCAGACAGGTGTCTTCCTTGGCTGTGGCTTGGGGGGCACTTTTTTCAGTGCCATTGTAACTTCAAACAGTCACTAAGCAAAATGTTGTAAGTCGAGGACTACCTGCACTTTATCACTTTTTTTCTTTTTTCTTTTTTGACACCTTGCTAGGCGACTGTGGTACTCAGATGTTGTCATATCCTAAAAATGGTACAATGGGTGAAAAGGTTGAAAAGCCCTGCTTTAGAAGGCCAGATCCTGAAGTTGAAACTCAAATACTTTGGCCACGTAATGAGAAGGAAGGACTCACTAAAGAAGAACCTAATGCTGGGAAAGATTGAGGGCAATAGAAGAAGGGGGAGAAAGAGAATGAGGTGGAATGAGATGGAGTCACTGAAGCAGTAGGCTTGAGCTTAAATGGAGTCCAGAAGATGGTAGAGGACAGGAAGGCCTGGAGGAACATTGTCCAGGGGGTCGCGATGGTTCGGACATGACTTCGCAACTAACAACAACAACAGCAAAAGTCTTCTGTTTTTAAAGCCTGTACATTTCTATATCTTAAAACCAAGATTTTAGCTTTTTTAATATTTTCATTGAGCAACAATGTACAAGTTCAGTAAACATCTTTTTTTTAACCTAAACCAGTAAAAAAAAAACCATTATATTCTATATGGGCTCTATGGCATTTTAAATTCTATTGCATGTAAAACATATATAACCCTTGCTTACGTATACTTACTGTAGGTTAGCCAATTTACAGTGTAATACAGTAATCAAGGCATCAGGCTAGAAACCCAGAGCTATTAGTTCTATTCCTGCCTTAGACACAAAGCCAACTGGATGACCTTAGAACGGTCACTATCTCTCAGTCCTAAGAAGGAGGTAATGGCAAACCACTCTGAACTCTTGTTGCTAGGAATCAACAGTAACTCAAAGGCACAATAATAACGAAAAGGTAATCATAATCATAAAATGTTGGCTACAAACAGGGTTAAATGCATTCCCTTACAGCAATGCTAAAGGCAAAGCAATTATAGAGCAATACACAAGAAATATAAGTCATGGTACATGTAGCATTTTTCCAAATTTATTTATTTATTTATTGATTGATTGATTATCATTCATCACACAATAATGCCTTTGGGATTACATACAAGAAAGTTAAATACAGTTAATAAATACTAAAACAATCAATATTCTAGTTATTATTTTAAAAAATTAAAAACTAAAAAAGCAGGACTATTAGACCACCTTCAGAAAATCAAAAGTGATGAAACAAGTCTCACTTTGAGGGGAAGAATATTCCATAGAGCAGATGCCATAGCAGAAAAGTTCTATCAACTAGGGCCTGCCAAATGTAGCTCCCCATCTGATAGAATCTGTAGCATGCCCTCCTGTATCTGGTGGGATGGACAACTAGAATTGGAGAGAGGTCTGTCAGCTGGACCAACCCAATGCTATACAAATCCTTAAAGATCAATGCAAGTTGCATTGGTTGCCAATTTGTTTCTGGGTCCTGTTTTGAATAGGATTGGTTTTGATCTTGAGCTACCTCCCAGCCACACCTATTGGCATGATTTCTGTTCCCATCCAACCAATCTTCTTTGGCTCTCACCCAGAGGCAGGAATCACACAATGAAATCAGAGGCCTCTAGTTACAAATGGAAATGTTTTGGATGGTTTTCTCATTTCTCTCTAGGGCTTACAGAGAAAAAAGACAAGATGGGCTCCACAGTGAAGAAAGGTCCACAGCAGATTCCTGCTATGCTATCATCTTCCCACTCCTAGCCTAAATACTGCCAGTATCCCAAAGCTGTAGACTTCTAGTTGGTCTTTTTCAATTAAAAAAATGTTATATAGTCTAGGACACAGGTCGGCAACTTGCGGCTCCAGAGCCGCATGCGGCTCTTTGAGCCTCCCCCTGTGGCTCCCAGCCTCCTCTGCCTTTGCAGAGAGAGACAGAAACAGAGAGAGGCAATTGCACTTCCCTGCTTCTCTCTCTCTCTCTCTCTCTCTCTCTCTCTCTCTCTCTCTCTCTCTCTCTCTCTCTCTGTGTGTGTGTCTGTGTGTGTGTGTGTGTGTTTTATATGTGTGTGTGTATGTGTGAAAGAGAGTGCACTCACAGTGTACTCCGAGGAGCTGAAAAGCTTTCTGGGCAGAGCTCCTCCCTTTGCTGCGTCTCTGAAGGAAGCAGGAAGGGCAGGAGAGAGCTAGCTAGCCCAGCTAGGCTGACTCAGGAATTCTGGGAGTTGAAGTCCATGAGTCATAAAAGAGACGAGGTTGCCTACCCCGGAGGTTGTTGGATAACAGCTTGAAGCTTGCCAGGTGAGCAGCAGATAGGAGGGGGGGGAGAAAGAGAGAGAGAGAAAGAGAGAGAGAGGGAGAGAGAGAGAGTGGGGGAAGAGGTGGCAGACCAAGGGCAGATAGAGTGGGAGGGAGAGAGAGACACTTTTGACATCTAAAATGAAGATAACACTGCATATATCCTTTTTTTTACCTCTGTGTGTATGTAATTTTATTCTCTTAAAGCATTCTCTTGGTGATCATTGTTTTAATAGTATGGATATTCCCAAGAGTCATATTTTTACTTTTGTTTTTAATGTGTATGTGTGTGTGTGTGTGTGTGTGTGTGTGTGTGTGTGTGTGTATATGTATGTATGTGTATGTATATATATATATATATATATATATATATATATATATATATATATATATATATATATATATATAAAATTAACCTAAAAATTGAGGAAAGTAGTCTCCTTGGTGTATACATATTCAAAAGATAAAAACGAGCACCAGGAGGTAAAACAATTAAATGTTTAATAAATAGATAACTTAGCTTTCGATGGCTGCCATCATCGTCAGGGTGTTAAAAGCCAGAGGGTGGGGAAGCTCGTTTATAAGCACAAACGCGCCTGCACACGGCTCATAGACCTCGTTATGCGGCCCGGTCGATTGATCCTCCCATCACTCATGTCAGAAGTATTTCTGAGTTCTAAGTTCTTGCAGCTGATTACTTCTCTGTTGCGTGCAGCTCCTAGGCTGGGAGGCGAGCATTCCATGTCACTACGCACTAGAGTAACATGGGTAACTGCAGACCGATCCTGCGAAGAAATCCCAGATCTGGCTATCTTCCTCCCCCGTGTCTGATGTGTCACTCTCAGGGGGCCTGCTACCCCATGCGTGCTCCCATCTTCCCCTATAGCCCCCAACCCACTGCCCTTCCGTGCATGGGATGCACAGCAGTTCGTTGCGATCTCCGTTCCTGTTAGTTTGGCGTCCGATTCAACTCTCCCTTCGGAGGAAATTCCAACTGCGATCTTCACGCGTGCACCCTCACGTTTCCACCGTACTACTTGGGAACGCGTGATGGGACCCTTAATGGGGCGGTTGCAGTCTGTAGGTCGGACGCAATATCGAGGAGAGGGAGGGGGAAGGGAAGGAGTGTTCGGGGCATCCAGGGCACTAGGGGGTGGGTTGCTGTTGTCAACGAATTCTTCATTCATCAGTGGGTGCGCGCAGGAATTGCTAATAGCCGGGGGCACTCCGGATGGTAGGATCGTCCTTACCTCGTTGTCTATCTCTTCGTTGGAACAATTGAGATTGCAAACAGTGGGGTGCTTCCTCCGTCTGGAACAAATGCATGCCTCCCAAGTTTTCATGACCTGGTGTGCAGGATGTAACTCCACACATCGATTAATAGAGTTACAGTCTGAGAACCAAGCCTCTTTGAGGAGTCTGCCGCTCTTGGAGGCATCACTAGCAATAACCTGCACCCCATTGAAGATCTTGTGGACCTTTTGGGTTTATGCCTCAAGACCTACTTCACGTTTCAGGGTAACACCTATGAACAAATAAAGGGTACTCCCATGGGGTCACCCATTTCCAGCGGTATTGCCGAGGCTGTATTGCAGTGGATAGAACAAGTAGCGATGGCTCAGTATTGTCCCAAATTCTGGGCCCGCTACGTTGATGACACCTTTGTTGTCATCAAAAAGAGTCGGAAGGCTGACTTTGTGAGCATACTTAATTTGGTGTGTGTGGACTTGCAGTTTACGGAGGAGGAGGAACATCAAGGCAGGCTGGCGTTCCTTGACGTTTTGGTCCATCGCCAGCCTGATGGGACCCTTGCTACTAGGGTCTACCGCAAGCCCACGCACACCGATAGGATTTTGCATTTTAACAGCAACCATCCGGTGGCCCACAAGGTCAGCTGTATTAGAACCCTGTTTAAAAGAGCTGACTCACACTGCAGCACGGCCAAAGCTAAGGCTGAAGAAAGGAAATACCTGTTCCACACCTGTAGACGTAATGGATACCCCAATAAATTTATCAGGCGCCACAGTGCTCTATCCAGACCTCCCCATAACCCACCTATTGGGGAGCTACTTCCACAGACTACACGTATTACTCTCCCCTATGTCAGTAATGTTTCTGAAGCCACGGCTAGGCTATTGTCACCCTATGGAATAAGGGTGGCACATAGACCAGACTGCACATTGCGTTCCTGTATCATGAGGTTGAAAGATCCACTCCCCGTTACTGAGAAATCTGGGGTGATCTATAGAATCCATTGTATAGATTGCCCAGGTAATTACGTGGGAGAAACCTCTAAAAGAGTAAGGACAAGAATACAGGAACACAAGCTGGCAATAAAAAGAGGGGAGCACTATTCACAAATCCTCACTCACATGGTAGAGCTTGGACACAAGTTTGATTTCAATGGGGTGCAGGTTATTGCTAGTGATGCCTCCAAGAGCGGCAGACTCCTCAAAGAGGCTTGGTTCTCAGACTGTAACTCTATTAATCGATGTGTGGAGTTACATCCTGCACACCAGGTCATGAAAACTTGGGAGGCACGCATTTGTTCCAGACGGAGGAAGCACCCCACTGTTTGCAATCTCAATTGTTCCAACGAAGAGATAGACAACGAGGTAAGGACGATCCTACCATCCGGAGTGCCCCCGGCTATTAGCAATTCCTGCGCGCACCCACTGATGAATGAAGAATTCGTTGACAACAGCAACCCACCCCCTAGTGCCCTGGATGCCCCGAACACTCCTTCCCTTCCCCCTCCCTCTCCTCGATATTGCGTCCGACCTACAGACTGCAACCGCCCCATTAAGGGTCCCATCACGCGTTCCCAAGTAGTACGGTGGAAACGTGAGGGCGCACGCGCGAAGATCGCAGTTGGAATTTCCTCCGAAGGGAGAGTTGAATCGGACGCCAAACTAACAGGAACGGAGATCGCAACGAACTGCTGTGCATCCCATGCACGGAAGGGCAGTGGGTTGGGGGCTATAGGGGAAGATGGGAGCACGCATGGGGTAGCATGCCCCCTGAGAGTGACACATCAGACACGGGGGAGGAAGATAGCCAGATCTGGGATTTCTTCGCAGGATCGGTCTGCAGTTACCCATGTTACTCTAGTGCGTAGTGACATGGAATGCTCGCCTCCCAGCCTAGGAGCCGCACGCAACAGAGAAGTAATCAGCTGCAAGAACTTAGAACTCAGAAATACTTCTGACATGAGTGATGAAAGGATCAATCGACCGGGCCCCATAACGAGGTCTATGAGCCGTGTGCAGGCGCGTTTGTGCTTATAAACGAGCTCCCCCACCCTCTGGCTTTTAACACCCTGACGATGATGGCAGCAATATAGCCATCGAAAGCTAGGTTATTTATTTATTAAACATTTAATTGTTTTACCTCCTGGTGCTCGTTTTTATCTTTTGAATATGTATACACCCAGGAGACTACGTTCCTCAATTTTTATGTTAATTTTTAATATATATATATATATATATATATATACACACACACACACACATATACACATACACATACACACACCTATAATAAAGGTAAAAAAGGATATATGCAGTGTTATCTTCATTTTAGATATCAAAAGGGTTTTGCGGCTCCCAGTGTTTTGTTTTTGGTGGGAAATGGGTCCAAGTGGCTCTTTGAGTGTTTTGGGTTGCCTACCCCTGGTCTAGGAGCATAAATAGATCAGAAGCAGAAAATGTGAAAAGAAAAAATATATAAACCTGCTGTGGTCAGAGCTGTAACTGACTGCAGGCTCATGGGCAAAGCAGCTGTGAATAATGCCAGGCCCATGGAAGCAGCCTATGAAACAAATGAAGTTTGTACAGAAAGGTTGCAGTCCATAGTCTATCTGTTGGCCCCTTATCTAACCTCCAAATTTCCTAGAGCTGCTGATACAGGCCCTTAGGTATGGCAAACATACCAGGTCCAAAGGCTTGGCTCATACTCCAGCCACCTCCTCCATCCATCCTCCAGGCTGCTTTTTCAGCTGCCAAAACTCCTAGTGCAATTGGCACTCAGCCTAATCCTACTGCTTTGAAGTCTCTTTATGCACCCATAAATGTGACAATGTAGCAAAGCATTCTATCTTCTAGCCTACTCCTTCTGCTTCACAGGCTCACATGGCCCAGCCATTACACAGCCTATACTCCAGCTCCTCCAAAACCTTGGCTCTGAACAGTCAAGGAGATTCAAATCCAGGTAAGTGCCTGTCAAATAATAATCTAATCATACTGGACACTAAAGAAAGATCTGATCATGGCTCCTGTACTCCACCATCAGCGACAAATTTTCTCTTTATTTTCATATTAACTATATGAAGCCATTTTAGAAAATAAAATAAATTGATATTATCCAATATTGAAATATTGCTCATCAAATCTCAGACATTTTATACTATACTCTTTCCCATCTGTCTTCCAAGAACTATAATGATTATACATGAATTTAAATTCATCTGCTCTATATATCTGGTAACGATATAGAGAGTAGGCCCTTGACAAAGGCTTTGTTTAACCTCCAAACAAAATGCAGTAGTATTTGAAAGCTCTATGTTGAAAGGTAGCAGAATTTCCCTCAAAGCTTAATTGCTAACAATTCCAATATTAAAGTCTATATATTTTTGAAATTTAATATGAATTCCAGGAAGCTCAATGAATGATCTTAGATTTTACCAATGTGACATAATGTGATAATTTTATTTATTTCTCTTTGTCTACATTTCTACATCAACTAACATGAGAATTAAAAATGTTACTTTTACAGAAGTCAAACCATTTAAAATCATAATAAGCTAAAAAGTTTGTTATCAATTTGAACAAATGAAAAATCGGGATTTTCCATTACAATGTAGTATTTTATTCCTGTTACATAAAACTGTGCAAACTTAATTTTCAGACTTTTAATGTTTCTTCTTGAAGGAAAAATATAAAAATAAGATAAGTATTTGTGGTTCTCATTTGTTCAATACTGCATATGAAACTTTCCAATACATGCATAACATATAAAATAGATCCAATTTGTAAAATCAAATTAGTTCAGATTCAGATGTTATTTATAGAGGCATACAAGATGGTGCATGCCTCGTGAAAACACATTTTGAAGGATGTTTTTGCTAGTTACATTTTTGTACTTTTAAATGTGAAGATTAATGCCACATCTTACAATAAGAAGGAGAATATATAAAAATCAGGAATTTCACACAAAATGAAACATGTTTTGTTAGAGCCAATTATTTTGCAAAGTATGTGGGCATATTCCAAAAAATGATATTTATCCAAAGTATAACTATCATCATTTCGTAAAATATATTTCTTAAATATTTCACTGCATGAACTTGGAAAACTGAAAATTTCTATTTACTTAGAATGTGAAAGAGTCAAAGAAAAACCCTGCTGTTGAATCTAAAGTTTTTGAATCATTATATCTTTTTGTAGCTCTCTCTTAACTAATCATCTGGTTCCTTCATTATTGCTCATGACAGGCCTTTATTGTTTGGCAGCAAAGATTTGAGTCTTATCTAATTGTGAATTTGTGATCAAAGTTGCCAAAATTAAAATCTTTGTGGTGGACCTACATGTAATTACAACCAAATAAGAATTACAGTCCTTTGTGTTCCATAAATTTAAAATAATGTAAAGCTACTCATCTTGGTTTCTTCACTCATGTTTTTCCTCAAACTCTTTCTAAATCTAATTATCCTTTCCTTTTTGATAATTGTCTTTTACCAATGAAACTCAAAAGACTCCTTTCCTGAACTTAGTTGTCTATGACAGGGCTTTTCAACCAGTGGTACGGGTACCACCTGTGGTACATTGACACCTGGCAGGTGGTATGCGACCATCCTAGAAAAGTGGTAGTGGGGGAGGGGAATGAGCTGAACCAGTGGCAGCACCGCACAAGCCTGAGAGAGAGATGGCTGGAGCTGCAGGGCTGTCAGGGCCCAGCGGAAGCTCCAGGATCAGCAGCAGACTCCAGCTGGAGCTCGGCACTGATCCTGGGGCTTCTGTTGAGCCCTGAATAAGTACCAATCAGCTGGAAAGCAACACTGATCCTAGCACTTCTGCTGAGCCCAGAAGAAGCGCCAATCAGCTGGAATGTTGCAGCATCTCCAGGGTCTTGTGATTTACATTCAGATGCTTGGCAACTGATTCATATTTATGATGGTCACAGTGTCTTAGGGTCATGTGACGTGACCAAAACCTACTGCAACCACCCAGCAGACGGGGAGAATAAAAACCAAACACCCCCACCACCACTGCCAATCCTCAACAGAAATGCTCACAACAATGAAAACCTCGGACAGGAGGAAGAGCCTCACCGGGTGGGCAGATAGGTGTCTTGCTCGGCTGTGGCTTGGGGGGCACTTTTTTCAGTGCCATTGTAACTTCAAACAGTCACTAAGTGAAATGTTGTAAGTTGAGGACTACCTGCACTTTATCACTTTTTCCTTTTTGGGGGGGGAGTCATCAAGTTTTTGACACCTTGCTAGGTGACTGGTGGTACTCGGATGTTGCCATATCCTAAAAGTGGTACAATAGGTGAAAAGTTTGAAAAGCCCTGCTATATGATCTATATCAGTGGTTCTTAACCTTTTTGAATGAATTGCCCCCTTGAGCCAATGAGGAAGTTGTCATTGCCCCCCTCCCCCAACATAACCTCTCAATCACAACATAGGAAATAATTCTTCAATTTATCCAAACACTTTTTTTGTTTTTTTTAAAATTGTCATGAGGACATATCGATGCAAATAATTTATTTCCAGTCTTTTTCCCATATCTCAACTGTTTGAAAAATTTTGGTGCCACCCGTCACTTTATTTCCGAACTTTGTGATACATGTATTTAACATTTTATATTTGTATTTCAGGTCAGCGGTTCAAATCTCACCGGCTCAAGGTTGACTCAGCCTTCCATCCTTCCGGGGTAGGTAAAATGAGGACCCAGATTGTTGGGGGCAATGTAAATATATATATACATTGCTTACTGGTGTACACTGCTTAGAGGGTGCTTGCACTTAAAGCGGTATATAAGTCTCATAAATAAATAAATAAATAAATAAATAAATAAATAAATAAATAAATTATTATCTTATTTATTCAAGACACTTAAATGTAATGACCACTGAAAACAAAATTCAATTGCAAGAAAATGAAATGCCCAAAAAGAAAAACTGTAACATTTAATGATTGAATTAGAAGTGAAATTTAAGACGCAAAAAGAAATATAAAAAGGGCATAAGAACAAACCGCAATGCAGGAACTAAGAATTTCAAGATGAAAACTCTGAAACTAAATTAAGATTTGAGGAAACTATATATAGTCACACACACTGTAAAAAGGATTAAAAAGACATAAAGAAAATATAATATCGAACTGGAATGCACGCTAAAAAAATACAATACAAAATGTTTTATAGAGCAACTCAGCATGCGATGTTTCGAAAGAAACGCTCCCCCGTCCATCAGATATACAGCGATTCACTGTAGAAAAAGGGTCAAAAGTGTCCCCAAAATCTCTCGCTCCATTGCCCCCATATCGCCCCCTTTTCGTTCCCTCGTCCCCCTGAAAAACAAAATCGCCCCCTGGGGGGGCAATATTGCCCAGGTTAAGAACCACCAATCTATATCATTATTTATATAATGTTTTCCCTATGGTTATTAGTAGAAACACAATTCCAAACTCTTATCTCTCTCTTTTTTTAAATTTTATTAGAGCAGCCTTCTCCAATGATAGATTGGAATTAGAACTCCAAACATTTAGTCATGCTGATTGGGAATGACTCAGCATACATGCATTATGTTTTGGAATTGTGTCTTAGGAAAACAACAATGATAAAGTATCTTCTTTCTAATGATCTCTTACTAATGATGTATGGCAACCATGGAGATAATCTTGAAGAACAACAACATGCTGAAGAACATGCTTTGCACTGAGAACTAGGGAACATATAGGGAAGAGATGCAGAATGGCTCCCAGAAATATAAAAAGGAAAGAAGGGAAATACAGTCCAGGTTGCAAAATTCTGTTACAATAGCCTATCTCAATAAGAATAATGAGTCTTCTTATGGAGTCTGAGGATGACCACCTCAGGAAACAAAGAGCTGACACTGAAACACTGTCTGCTAAAATCCACTCCATTACAAATCTCTGTATAGTGAGGTTAATCTTCTTAATCCTAAAGAGCATACATAAAGGAACTTTTCAAAGTTTATGTTATCTTAAATTGTCAAAGATATAATGTTCTAGAAAAAAGAACTATGCTAAAATAGAGGCTTTAAATTTCAAACAATATGCCTGATTTAATAGCATTTTCTTGCTACATTAAACAGCCCATCAGTTTTTATTTTTCTTTATTAAATACTAAACCATGGACATTAAGTAGGTATTGATTTAACTTTATAACAAATGCTGACATCCCGGCTCAACTGAAACTTTGTTTTTATTAATTCTTGCGAGGTTAAAGTCTATTAAAAGAATTAGAGGAATATGTAAAGGAAGAATTAAGAATGAAAATGGCATAGAAATGTATTTATTAACATGAACTTTGGTATTAGAGGAGATTCTGAGAATTCTGGGGACAGCCATGAAAATAAATGGATCATTAAACAAATCAACCCAGAATTTTCATTTGAGATACAAGACTAGGCTTAAATTATCTTAATTCAGACAAATTATGCAGAGATCTATCTGTCTAGAGAAGGCTGTAACACTGGGAAAGATGGGAGGGGGAAGAGAAGAGATGACCATCAGTAAGTTGGTGGGACTCAGTTACAGTGATGATGGGTGCATAGTTTGGAATCCAGATTAGGGACAGATTTTCATGAAGAAAATCAATGTGATTGCTAAGAACTGACAACGATCTGAGACCATATAATCAATTAATCAATTTCCTCTATTGATTAAATCAAATGAAACTCCCTTCAGAAATCTATCAACAATGCAACCAACAACCAAACTGTCAATTGCCTAGCCCACTAACCCATTAAGATAAAATTAATTGGTTAATCCATAAGCTTTAGTGGGGAAAATGGCACTAAAGCACCCCACTTTGAACTGAAATTTAGTTTCTCTGGAAGAAAGCTTTGTGAGATTTTCTGCTTCAGTTGCTCAAACACATTATTTGTTGTTTCATTTCAAGCAACAAAACAACTTCAATTGAAAGCTGTGCTTCAGTACCATGAGAATAGAATAGAATAGAATAGAATAGAATAGAATAGAATAGAATAGAATAGAATAGAATAACTTTATTGTCACTTTGAATATGCACTAATCAGCATACATTAAAATGAAATTTCATTGCACTCAGCTCTCAAAGGGTCACTACCTCCGATATACTACATAAATATGACAAAAATAAATAAATACCTAATTATGCATATATCCACATATATTAAATGACACAGAGAAACAACAATCTAGTTTGGGTTATGTATATATGTGCATGGTGAAAAAAAATGAATCTTGTAAGTTTACCAGATGGATGGCATAGGGAACAAAGCTATTACAGAATCAGGTAGTCCTGCTAGAAATACTTTGAAACCTCCTCCCAGAGGGGAGCAACAGAAACAGACTGTAAAGTGGAAGTATGGGGTCTCTAACAATGCTTTGAGCTATAAGCACATCTTGAATACCAGGAAGTGAGCTTCCTATGATCTTCTCAGCTATCCTTACCTTCTCTGTGTGGACTTTCTATCTGAGGCACTGCTGTCACCAAACCAGACAGTGATGCAGTTTATTAATAAGCTTTCAATGCCTGTGTAAAAAGTGGCCAGGATCAAAGAAAAAAAGATGTGTTCTCCTCATCCGATGCAGGTGCTGGTTTGCACGCTTCACTAAGGATGACGTGTGGAGAGACCAATTCAGGTTGTCAGTTATCTGCACCCCCAGATACTTAATACTGTTGACTACCTCTACAATTGCATTCTTGATACTGAGTGGAGTAGGATTATGCCGACTCTTTCTGAAATCCACAGTAATCTGCTTTGTTTTATCAACATTTAGAACCAGGTTACTTTTATTGCACCAGTCCAACAGAGCAGTTACCTCTTCCCTATAACATCTTCATTGTCATCCTGGATAAGACCCACCACAGTCATGTTGTCTGCTTACTTCACAATACGATTCATAGCCGATTTGGCACAGCAGTTGTGAGTCATCAAGGTGAACAGTAGAGGACTCAGGACACAGCCCTGTGGGGAAACCATACTCAAGGAGATGGAACTTGAAACTTTCTTTCCAACTTGCACAACCTGGGCCTATCAATAGGTAAATCAAGTATCCAATTACATAAAGAAGTATTAAAACCTAATAGGCCCAGTTTGTTCACCAGGTGCTGAGGGATGATTGTGTTGAATGCTGAACTAAAATCCTCAAACAGCATTCGCACATGAGTATTCTTCCCCTCCAGGTACACCAAGCTAAGATGAAGCACACAGAAAAGTACATCTTCTACAGAGCGTTTCTTCCGATAGGCAAACTGTAATGAGTCAAATGTAGGGAGAAGGCATGAAACCATGTAGTCTTTTACTAATCTCTCAAAACACTTCATCATAATGAAAAGGTGTGCAACTGGATGGTAATAATTAAGGCATGTGATTTTAGTTTTGGGGGGCACTGGTACAATGATTGCAGTCTTAAAACATGATGGAATCATAGCCTGATGCAACGAGAAATTGAAGATGTCTGTGAGAACATTGGCTAGCTGGTCAGCACACTCCTTAATATTATCAGGACCCGCAGGTTTCCAAATGTTGATCTTCTGCAGGACCTTCTGAACAGCAGTTGTATCAAACCTGAGCATCTGCTCATCAGTAAGGGGAACAGTCTTCCTTGCTGAAATGTTTGTGGCCTCAAAGTGTCCAAAAAACATATTTAGCTTATTTAGTCTGTGTCACCCTTACATGTCAGGGAAGCTACCTTATAATAAGCAATTACCCGAATACCTTGTCACATAGGTCTCAGGTCCATAGGATCTTGAAAGAAATTCTGCACTTTCTGACGATAGGCCCACTTTGCTGATTTTATAGCATGCCTCAACTCAGCTCTTGCTATTCTAAGTGCTGCTGCATCACCTGATTTGAAAGCTGTGTTTCTCACCTTCAACACTGTGCAGACCTTCTGTGATATCCAAGGTTTCTCATTTGCTCTCATGATAATAGACCTAAGAACACTGACATCCTCCATATATTTTGGGATATAAGCAGACAGACACAGTAGAAGCATACTTGTTCACATCAATATATTGTCCATTTGTTGCAGTCTCTTTAAATATGTTCCAATTTGTGCACCCAAACCAGTCTTGTTTTTCTTGAAATTGTCATGTGGACATGTAGGTAGTGATTACATCTACTCAGCTCTCTTTTTTCTATGTGGATAACTAGGATGAATTAAGCTTGAACTAGAATACCAATATAACTGAGAAACAGATGCATATAGTAGTATCCATATTGCTTACTGAACTCTGTGGATATTAGATTAACTAGATGAATTAATAATTTATTATATTTTCCAATAATTTCTAAAGAATCACATTTTTGGTACTTTCATTTGATAGAGCCCTCTTCATTAATGTCATCACTCGTCTCTAAGAGCTCTAGTTTGCAAAAAGATGCTAAAAATATAAAACATGACCATGAATCTTAATATAAGCTGAGAAATTTTATGTAAACTTCCCACAGAAAGTTTAACTATCTTGTCAACAATATGTTTTTCTAAATGAATGTCTCAAGCTAAATGATTTCATTGTTAATTGTAAAACTATATTCTTTGACCAGAACTCTAAAGCAAAGTTCAAATTATCCCAATTAGAAATAAGGGAAAGCTATGTATATTTTTAATTCAATATAATATGTTCTTAAATATAAGTATGTATAATGTCTATCTGAGGCACTTTCATAATTTTTTTCATTAATTCAGAGTTTCTCCTATTATAGGTTAAAATATGTTATAGAAGATTTCTATACTTTCATTCAGTCAGCAATGTGCCTCACATTATTCTGAATCACCCTTTTAGGACCCCTCCTGTTTATATTTCATGAATATAAATTCAACTTAATGCAATAACATTTATTAGTCTGAAGTAAATATAGTTTATAAATTTGAGACATTAATAGAATAGAACAGAACAGAACAAAATAGAATAGAACTTCAAGATGCCTCTCATAGGGAGGTACCAATTATACCTGTGCATTTGGTTTTTCTTGCCTAAATGTAGAACCTTATTTTTTTCACCATTGAATTTCATTTTGTTAGATAGCACCCAATGTTCAAATCTGTCAAGATCCTTCGGTATCTTAAGCCTATCTTCTGGAGTGTTGGCTATTCCTCCAGCCTGATGTCATCTGCAAATTTGATCAGTTCCCCATCTATTCCCTCATCCAAATCGTTGATGAAGATGCCTTGGGGCACCACCACTACATACTTCTCTCCATGTAGATGCAGTTCCATTGAGGACTATATGCTGAGTGTGGTTGGTCAGCCAGTTATGAATCCATCTGATGGTGATGCTGTCTAATCCAAATTTTTCTATCTTATCAAGTAGTAAGTTGTGGTCTACTTTATCAAATGCCTTACTGAAATCCAGATAAATTATATGTGGTCCTATGGTCCACTAATTTTGTCAATTTATCAAAGAATGCAATAAGATTTGTCTGGCATGATCTGTTTTTGACAGTCCCAGTTTATTTTTTATTTTTGTTGCAACCTTAATTCATTTTGAGGCTTAGCTTTCCTTACTTCATCTTTACAGGCTAATTGCTAATATCCTTAGTTAGCTGCCCCTCTTTTCACTTTTTATACTTGTCCTTTTGTCTTTCAGTTTATCAGAAAGTTCTTTATGCAGCCATGTTGGGTTTTTTGGAGAGCTGTTATTTTTCTTCTTCATTAGTATTGTGCTAAACTGGGCTTTTATAATCTCACTTTTCAAAATATCCAAGCTTCTTGAGTTGTTTCTTCCTTGAGGATTCTCCTCCATAGAGTCTTTCCCGAGCTCTGCCTAAGTTTATTTAAACTAGCTCTAGTTTGACCATGTTCTATTGCTTGTGCTTGCATGATATTGAATTCCAATATTGCATGATCACCCTTCCCCCTAAGGTTCCTGTAGCTTCAATACTTTCTATCATTTCATCTCTGTTAGTGAGAATTATGTCCAATATGGCTGCTCCCGTAGTTCCCTTCTTTACTTTTTGGGAGATGAAGTTGTCTGCTAGGTTAGTCAGGAATCTGTTTGATCTTCTACTTGGTGCAGAGTTTGTCTCCCAGTTAATATCAGAGTAGTTAAAGTTCCCCATTACTATTGTGATGTGCTTCCTAGTTAACTAACTATCAACAAGTTCATCTATTTCCTTGGTTTAGATGGGTGGCCTATATTATACCCCTATGAGAATGTCATGTTTTCTCCTTTTATATTGACCCAAATGCATCCAAGATAGTTTTCATCATTGTTGTGCTCTATTTCTGTAGAGATGTAGTCATTTCTTTTATACAGTACAACTCTACCTACTCTTTTTTTGGTCTGTTTCTTTTATAATTATTTAAATCCCTCTAGCTGTATATTCCATTTGTGTGTTTCATCCCACCAAGTTCCCATAATGGCAACAATCTATATAGTCCTACTCTCAGAATAAGAGTTGCCACTAACTCCTGGAAATTCATTTCTATTTCATTTGTGATTCATTTGTGTTTTCTTTCTGTAAAAAGAGTATAACAGAGGTAGGAAAGAATACACCTAACTCTTCCTACACAGTAGATTACTATATCTCATTAGCATTCAGCAATTTTGTATTGGCAAAACATTAGCAACTCAGATCATAAGTACATGGAGAGCTGAAGCAGGCTCCACAGGTCCTCACACTTGTCAAGGATGATGTTACGTCAATTTTTGTATCTTGAATATTTATTTGTGGCCATAGCAGTATAGAAGCAATAGAACACTGAACAGTTCAGTACCATAAATTATTTTATAAGAGCTTACAGACTGAGACTTGCATTGAAAGACTGTGGTCTTCATAAAACCATAACCATAAATCCCTGTCATATATTTTCCCAAACTGAAGAGTAAAATGGAAATGAGTTTAATTTTGCAAACATCCTAATGCAAAGGCATGAAAACAACTTGACTGAATAATGCAACTTCTAAAAATGCAAATTATGATAGAATCAAAACAAAGCTTTTATTTGCATAAATATGATACATGTTTAAAAAAGCATAAGCAAATCAAATGGATTATCATACAAGCAGAGAATTTCAAACTTATTTTTAAAAATAATGTATAAGCTATCATTTCTTGAAGCTTCTTGGGGTCAACAGGTTGCATAAAAGTCAGACTACCATAGTGAAGAGGTAGAGAAACCTGCTCCCATGACTAAAGAAAAAGAAGAGACATTAATTAAATTCTTCTTTGGATTAAATTCTGAGCTGTAAAAAGTCATGATACTTTATATCTAGGGCAAGTATTTACAAGCTATTGAAATGTTCAAGCTCAGAAAGTATTATGTGTTACAGCAAGAAAAACATGGAGGAGCAGACAGATGGGTTGTGACTTGCCATGGTACAATCATTCAACACAACACGTAAGCATATTGTAACTGAGAATAGTTAATGATACAAAATAAGATACTTAGGTTTAATCAGTTTTTCCTAAGAAAGAGGTGCCAGAGGAACGTTTACATGGTTACATGGTTACTGTGAGTATTTTTATGTGTTTTTATGTTTTGTTGTACTGTAGGCTGCCTAGAATCTGAAGGTTGAGATTGGCAGCTATATAAACTCTATAAATGAATAAATGTCATTCAAAAGATAATGATGATTCATTCAAATTTGTGAAAATGATAATATTATTAATACTTAAAGTTCTTGTTTATCTGAATTCTTATAAAAAATATTAAACCCAACTATTCCATGAGACAGAGCTTGAGTAATCATATCCTATTATCTCACAAACTAACCTTCTCTAACCTGGCAAACCAAATTAAATTTATTAAGGTACATACTTGCAAAATTGAAAATTGTATTCATATTACAAAGCCCACATTTCCAAAAGAAAACTCAGTAACTAAGAAAGTATTCATATCGTAAATATGAAAAGATTTATTAAGGCCAGAACAGGAATAAAGTGACAGGAATATTGGTGAGTTATAATGAAAGGCACTATGATAATATGAATTTATTTTGTGATAAAATCACAATTTTCTTTATCTGTCACATACATCATTGCTACTTCAAAATAATTCATGTAAAAAAAAAACAAAAAAATTGGCTCTTACCTGCTATTGAATTTTTCTGGATGTTTTTCTTGCATACTGTGAAATCTGTGAGCAATTGAAGCATCCTAAAAGAAATTTTACAAATAAAATATTATTGTGGATTCATTGCAAAATACAAAATATTTTTAACAAAGCTATAAACTAAATATGGAAAATATTCCCTGGTTGTTATTTATTATTTTGAGATTCTGTACGTTGTTTTTATATTGTGATTTTATTTGATTGTTGTATGCCACCATGAGTCACTTCTAGTGAGGTGGGTGTATATAAATATGATAAATAGACAAATATTTTTTTCAATGTAGCTCTTAAAATAAATATTGGTAAATTATTGTACAATGTCATTAAAATACAATATGTAATATTTAAATATTTAAAAAACCACATTCAGAACTTATATAAAATGGCAAAACAAAGAAAAATGACAAGACATAAATATATGAAAGAAATCAGGAAGAAAGAGAATAGAATTTATTAAATATCTTTACCTCAGTTTGATTCAACATGCAAAAAATTAATTAGAACTGAATTAGTGTTGCACATGCAGTCTTCATATCTCTTTACTCTGCTTAGGGTTTTCATGAGAGGCAATTCATTTTTTCCATGTTTGTTTCCACTTCTATTATCTTGGGTTTTTTTTTAAGTTCTTTGGCTAGCTTTCCTGCCAACTATCACATGTACAACCAGTGTTTTTGTAAAAAAAAAAAAAAAGGTGCCGGAACTCACACATGTTATACATCCTAACCATTGTCTTTCCATTGCAGGATAAAGGCCTGTTCCGCATGTTTCCAACCTATACAGTCCTGAGCTTTATTTTGCCAATTGAGCCACAATACTTGCTGATGTCATCAATCCATCTTGTTTTAAGTCTCTTTCATAGATGTTTTTTATCAAGTTTTTTTATCCATTTTATGACTGCCTTGGTCCACCTGCCATCAGTTCTTCTTGCTATATGACCAACCCATTCCCATTTCCATTCTTTTACTCTCTTGTTTTGTTTGTTCTCTAATCCATGTGCTGGTCTTTCTACCTTGTCTTGTAATGCTGAGTATGTATGTTTCCATGGCTCTTTGCGCCACTCATAGCTTTTGTATCAATAGTTATAAGCATATATTTAATTAAAAATGAGAAAATTTAATATACTCCAAAAAATGCTAAGTTGGTTCCAAAGGAAAGAGATACTCATAAGGAAAGAAACTCAAAGAGAAGGGACAGGGTATTATAATTGTGCTTATTAGAAAGCCTAGGAAATGAATAGTACAGGTAATCCTCCACTTACGACCACAACTGGCCCAAAATATCATTCATTGAGTGAAGCAGTTATTAAGTGAGATACACAGGACCACTTTGCTCAATGACCATAATCCTGGCTACCCAACTGCAATCATAGTGGAGTGCTAAGGAGAGAGTCGGGGCTTCCCATTACACCTGGGAGTCTTGGGGTCTTTTCCCACCAAGGAGAATAATTGCAACATCAAAGGCATTCACTAGCATTTTTGCCAGACTAGAATGCTGACTTTTGCTGGTGTTTTTCCTTCCCCTTCAGAGTTTTCCAAAACTTTTTCCTCCCTCTTTTCTAATTATATTATGTTCCAATCTTTCATTGTCTTTAAAGAATTTTTGTTTTCAGTTGAACAGTTGAAAGGGCTTTTGTTTATCCCCCCTTTAAATTATTTTGATTTATTTGATACGATTTGATATAATTTACATCCTGTATTTCCTCCACAACTCAATGCAGCACCCAAGAAAAATGAAATATTTTATCCCTAAAGCTGAAACCCTGAAAGAGGCACTGGCCTGACTGGTTCAAAGTAAAAATCACCCATGTTTAGCATGTTTTCATGCTAAGAATCATCTTGAACTAGGTATTTTCAGTCTTCATTCAATAATTTAACTACTACAAAATATAAACCTTATATTTATATGTCTCCTGTTTCTTGCCCTTCAAAATAGTATTTTCTATGACATGAATGATTATGAATCTGAGGAAGACAGGGATAGTCAGATTACATTGACATTGCATTAGGCATGCTTACTAAATAGAAATGTTTTGAGTGAGTTTTTTCTTTAAAAAGAACTGTATAAAACCACAACATAAAAACACAGCAATACTGATTTATATGAATATGCTTCAACTCATAATGAAATACCTTTGCACTATGTTTCAATCTGCTCTTATAAAAAGCAAGAAGTGTGTGTGTGTGTGTGTGTGTGTGTGCTTTCATTGAATTTTTATATTGCTCCCTTTTTCTGATTCATATTCCAGGATCAAAAACAAGTTTAAATGGGTTACCCACAAATCAAAGATAATACCCACATAATATAGGTAATCCCTGAGTTACGAGTGTTCCCTTAGTGAAGGTTCAACATTATGTGATAAGCGCCCCTTAATGTTTACAAAAAAGTCCTGAAATTACAAATGTTGCCACACCACAGCAGTCATTCATCTTTACGAATGACCGCAGTGGCACTGCAACATTCACCCTGGCTATTCCCTCCTCCCCTCTGCCCTGGGTCTCCCTAGGCACTAGGCCTATGGATACTCACTTTGCAAATATCAAGAGATCCTTCACTTTCTTGGCTGATCTAGGCCTTCAGTGCATTCACAGAGAATGAAGGCCTAAAGTAACAAAGATCACATGAGATAAGTGACATGAGAGCCCACACTACTGATCTCATGTGATCTCATAATAGTTTAGGCCTCTGTTCTCTGCACCACAAAATGGAATGGAAGCCCGGGAAGGCTTCCGCGTGCCTCTGGAGGCCTGATCTGGGTGTTGGAGACCTGGAAAGAAGGCCAAGGACAGCAGTCACATGCTTCCAGAGGCCCATTCTAGGCCTTGGAGGCCTCCTCCAGGCCTCCAAGGCACAGAACAGAGGCTGTGGGCAGTAGACACGTGCTTCAGGAGGCCCATTTTGGGCCTCAGAGGCCCTCCTCTGCTTTTGCTAGGAGCAGAGAAAGAAACAGAGAGGCTGGAGAGATCTTTACAAGATAAGTGACCCAGAGTGGCAGGATTGGGTGGGGGAGAAATTGTGGGGATCCCAGGGGAGGGACCATGAGGTATCTCAGTGGGGAGGGGCCTAGGTGGTCTGAAGCCAGTGGCCTCTTCCATCACTTGGCCCCCATGGCCTTTCCCATCCTAAGATACCTCATGTTCATTTAATGAGTCATGCATTCGCCCATGTATTAAGTTAATAAATGTGTGGGTAAAAGCTGGGAGTGAATCACATTCAAGGTATGAGATTCACTCCTATGAATCCTCAAGTTATGAATGGAATGGATCTTATTGCATTCATAACTCGAGGACTACCTTTATGGTTAATTTCACTTTTTAAAAGGGAATACAGAAAAAAAAGACAAGAGAGCTGTTAATATTTTTTTAATTTATATATACATAAATTATATAAATATCATCCTCTAATTTCTTTGAAATTAATAATGTTTCATTTGGAAATAGTTTTATTAAATTCTTACTTGTTTTTTTGTAATTTATGATCCTTTGATGTTGGTAAATTGTTTTTCAATTAGAATCACAATTCAAAATGAAAAGAATTCTGGGGAAATCTTTGATTTTAATCATTCCAGCCTTGTAAACACTTAAAACTTGGCTGGAAGGAAACCAAATATTATGTGGAAGTGGTTTCCCATTTATGTTTAACACTAGCAAATGTTAATTGTCGATATGAAGAAAAGTAATTTACGTGATTCATTTCTAAAGTGTTGATTTGGTCATTGTATTTGTCAAAAGAAAGTAGCCACAATTTATGGCTGATACATAAGTAGACAGGTGAAACAAATACTGTACTTAAGCTGTGAAAATATCTGTCCTTTGTAAAAAGAAGTAGCATCTCAAAATATGATTTGCATGTATCCTGCTAGTGAAATATTTTTATGAATATCTGTTTTGACCAAATAATTAAGTTATACAAAATACTTCCCAATGACAATTTAATATTCAAATGAGAAATAATTGTTTGTTATCTTTTCATAGTGGAAAATTCCCAAATAAAAATAGTTGAGCAGGCAGATTCTGTTACGTTATGCAAAAGCATTAAGCCAGCAGTTACTGTTTAAATATATACAAACATAAACATCACCTGAATTTTCAAAATAATATAAAATAAAATATAAAATAATATAATATAATTTTAATACATCAACAATAAACTATAACTTCAGTTACATTATAACCGTTTTATTTTTTCTAATTGTCTGGCATGATATATAATCATTAGTGAAAGATTGTCAAATAATATTAATAAAGATTACAGTTTAAATTATTACAAAGTATTGTGCTATAAATACAAATAATGTTAATAACAATAATAACGTAGATCAGGATATCTATAAAGAGTGGTTAAAATAGAATAATGATGGCCACAGTGGTTTATTCATATGTGCACTCCTTTTTATTTGCAAAATATATATTCAAAGAAAAATTATGGGCAACTCTCAAGAAAATGGGACAACATTCAGGTGATGAACATCTTGACTTTTTTTTTTACAGATTATTGTCAATTTACAACTGTTCATTTAACAATGGTTCAAAGTTATGACAGCTTTGTAAAAAGTGACTTATGAATCTATCTTCAAAGTTACAACTGTTGTACCACCCCTGTGATCACATGATTGCAATCTGGGCACTTTGCAATCAACTTGCATGTATAATGGTTGCACCATCATGCAATCATGTGATTGCAGCTTGCAAACTTTCTAACTAGCTACTAGAAACCAAAGTCATTGGGGAAGTCAGATTTGCTTAATAAGTACATGATTCACTTAATAACCATGTAACTAATCATAGTAATTCACTTAGTGACTATGATAAAAATTGCTTATGAGAATGGGTCCAATCACATGATGACTCACTTAATGACCACATAGGTTAGTGCCAAAATTCCAGTCTCAGTGGTTGTAAATCGAGGGTACTCATATTCTGCAGACACTGTTCATGGGGATACTTTTAATATGTTATTTAACTTTGATCAATGTAGCCTATAATTACATAGTGTCTGGAGAATAGATGTCAAATTCACACCTCAACACTATTTTCATTATCTGTTAGGCACAAGGAACCAGAATAACCCTGGGAGCTGATCAGATAAGTATGTTTATTGCTATTATAAAAAACTTGCCATATTAACTGCACTCATTAGAAAACAACCAGATAAGTACTCCAAGGTTTAGGGGAGGTCTTTTTTCTGGCTCTTCCTCCCTCCCAGAGATTCCTGCCTAGCCAGTTTTTTTCAACACCACCCCTCATTTCGGTTCAGATGATTTTACCACATCATCACAACTGAAAGAAAACAATGGTTAGGATAATTTAAAATTCCAGGTGTTTTTCTCACAAGAACTCCAGTAGATAGTTCACAAATATTATCAGTGTTTAGAAAGGCTCCCAATTAAATGCATATATGCATTATTTTCAAACATGTCTTTGAATACAGTAGACACAGTCTTCTGTGTTGGCTGCTGATATAATTTGGGCAATGTGTTACATAACACGAAGACGAAATTCTGCTGAAATTCCACATTAACCCTCTAATCTGAAATAATAATCTTCAAAATTATCAGTAGAAATTGATTTTAGGTAGATTTCATACATGGGAAGAGTATGGGTTGATATAATGGACTATGAGAGTAACCTCGAGAAACAGGAGAAAAAGCTGCAGCGCAGACAATAATATGATACTCAAAACCAGATATTTCAAATCTGATATTTCAAAACTAAAAATTTGAGAAAATGTTCACAAAATTTACACTCTCCAGTTCTCTGGCATACAAAGGCAAGTGATTTTATATTACAAGATTCTGTTAATATAGCTTACAGTAAAAAATAATTTTAGTATTCTTGATTTTAGTTTCCTTTCCTGAACTTCATTAAAGGGCTGAATTCTTTCAATTTGTACAAGTCAAACTCTTTCATAAGTTCATAAACAAGAAGCCTCCTGTTTTTCTTTTGTCACTTTCCTTGCTGATAACTAGACTCTGGAATTAGACTCTGCAGCTTTAACACTAAGATGATGGGAATTTCCATTTTTATTATCAGGAACACATTGAGAATATAAAAAATATCCCCTTTCTTTGACCGTTTAAAAATCATAATTCAGACTTCTGGTAAGAGAAGAGAGAGGCAAGAGCAGTGGTGGCAAACCTATGGCACGCTTGCCAGAGGCAGCAAGCGGAGCCATCTCTGTGGGTATGCGCCATTGCCCAGCACACGTAATCTCTAAAGGTTCGCCATTACTGGCCTATGGCCAGCCAGCCTGGAGCCGACATTGGAGACCCCACCATCCCACCCACCAGATAACTCCTGGATCTCCCCCAACCCTGCCTGGTGCTACAGGTGTCCCTCCCCATAAGCAACATCAAGGTGGCCACACCCACCCCAGCCATGCCCACCCAGTCTGCCAAGCCCACTGTAGTTGCACTTGCCGAGAGGGCCACACCCACCCGGCACCTGATGATACATAAGTGGGTTTTGGGTTGCAGTTTGGGCACTTGGTCTCTAAAAGGTTTGCCATCACTGGGCTAGAGAATAGGGAGAAGAAAAGAAGATAATCCAGCTATGTTCTACAAGATGTCTTGTCATTGTACAGGCAGAGATTGTGCTTTCAAATTATCAGTAATGATCAGTCCAACTCTGTTAGATACTGTAAAAATAGAAGTATGCATGATTAGCAGCCATCTCAGAATATTTTATAGGAAACCTGCTATTATTACTTTGATTGGGGAACAGCTGAATGCAATGCATGCTTAATCTACAGGTAATTGAAGTATTGTGTACACAAATTCAATGGCAATACATGCCGAATTTATTATCAGATCCCTTAAACTAATTTAAACTCTAGGAAAATAGCCTGATTATAACCATTTTATTATGATAAACTGAAAATTAGCAATAGGATTTTTAATAAGCTTCCATTTCTGTAATTTTGAAAGTCAAATGAAATCTGTTGAGCAATTTAAAGTTAAAATTTCAGCATTTGAAACCTACACAGAGTAATTCAAACAAATGTTATGACATTTAAGATAATGAAACTCTTCACTAATGCCAGAGTGTCCAACTTCACGTATTAGAAGTCAACAGATGTCCAAGTACTGAAATGCCAAAAGAAAGTTAGTGCCTATTTTGATTAATACGCCGAATCAGTCCATGGTGTCTTTTTAAAACTGGCATGCATTACTTTCAAATATTTATTCATAATCCATTCTAGGAAACATAGCTAGACAAAGTGTTCCCAAGACAAAAGGAAAACAATGAAGTACTGTATAACCCTTTTTGCAATGTGAGTGCATATTATTGATAGACCATTCATTACAATCAGCAAATGATTAATTGCAAATTTGTTACTAAATTGACCATCAAAAACAAAAAGATGAGAAAAAGAAAATAAGAAACTTCAGTGTACTGACAAAGAAGGAAAAACCATTCTGGGTTTTGTAATGAATTAAATCCTAATCAATACTCCTGTTGACTACACTGTAGTGTAATTACTTCCTTAAATAGCATAGGTACCCATCATTGTGGACATTTAAATTAATTTTTAAGCTAAATGTATTTTTCCAACTACTGAATCAGCATTTTCAACTCCCAGCTTTCACAATTCAGTGTTCTGCTTATTATCAACTGCATAAGACATACATTTTCCCCTTCTAATATCATTCAACTGAATAAGTAAAATATATCTTCTGCTATTAAAATCCAAATCTTAAAGAGATATAATTATTTTAATATAATTGCTGAGTGTAGGTTTGATTATAAGGATGCTGATGAAATAAACTGTATTGATGCTATCTGCCATGTTATTTTTCTCCTTTCTACTTCATAGGAATATTTATTTTAAATAGCAAAGTAATGAAGAAAATATTCCATAAAATAATAAAAGATATCCCAAATTAATGTTCTTTTAGAGTGGAACTACATATTTAACAGCAGTAATTACTATGGTGAAAGACGGAAAAGATGTTTAGATTAGATTTATGCTTAGCTTTCTTCTCCTATTATTTTTCATGATATCCTCCTGTTGACTAGCAAAATCATATCAGAATGCCTAGTTATAAAAGAACTCACACTATATGCACATGAGAAGCTGTATATGGGCAAGGCAGGGCTAAATGCCTTTTCTTCTCCTATTCTTCTTTAAGCAAAATTAGAAATATAATTTTTAGCTGCAAAAAACTAATTCTGTCCTAATAGGAAACAATTTAGTTTATACATAGTTTCCCCTAAACACACACAATACATTAACCATTAATTTAAACTTCTTTCTCTTTTTACTGCTAAAGCCTTTAATAAATACCACTAATTCACACATCATGTTAAGTTCTAATTACCATATGAGGGTTTGCTAAATAGACTCCAAGTGGCCAAGTTTACATATCACACCTCCATAAATCAGACAAGCCTAGTGTCTTTAGACAGGAATGGCAGCAAAACATAAGAAAATAGTTTTAAATTAAAACCACCCTTAATCCATATACTGTTCAAAAGATTTCACAAAAGTAATGAAAGTAGCTATACAGTTACTTATTTCTCATGTTCTGCAGAAATAAAAAGGCAGAAGAGATAACATAAGCATAAAACATATCATTTTACCCTCCCAAAGAAGCTAAAGTAATTAAGCAAACTTTAAATAAAGCACAAGAAAAAGAAATGAATTCATAATCTTCAGAAGTTATTAATCAATTTCATTAGCCAAATTTCATCAGCCCACAGAGACCAGAATAAAATGCTGCAGTAGTGGCCACAGCCAAGGTTATGAATTTCCTCCTTGTAGAAGACACCCTTAAGAAGAACTGTAGGAACTCCAACCCCAATGGTGACTTTTGAGTCACCAATATATATAAGCTATCTTATATAGGAGTTTGAATTAATCAACTCTTCTGAGCATATGCATTTTTTCATCCAATAACTATATCTTACCTATATATGAATAATAAGGGGCTCAGGTTTCCTGGGAAAGTCACAGATATTCCTAGTTAGATTTTAAACTGTCTCATTTTATCAAGATTTGCAGATTCTCCTTGGAAAAATGAAGATTTTACTCTATGAGACACTAGACAATCTTGAAAGAAATATTAAACTATTTGGCAATGTTTGAAATATTGTCAAGACAAATTGTGACATGTCTGAAATGAATAACTGATATATAATAGACACAATTAGGGAAGCAAGCTATTCCTGTGCTAAGAGTCTGATTCTGGCACAAAAACAATGAACTTAGAAAATATCTTGACAGAGATAGTATTGACACTGCATTTTAAAAAAAATAAGATCCTTTTATAGCTATAATATGTAAACCAACAAACTGACAAGCTATGTATATTGAGTAGCCTCTCTGGATACCAGCTGGCTTGGCTGCATGTTTTTCTAATGGTAATGAAATCACACAGCTGCTAGTACAATCAAATGAGTTCAGATCATTTCTGGCTGAATAGTTTGCTAGTGACTGGTTTCTTATCGGGGACCATTGAGCTGGTCTTCAGAAAAACCACAGGATTTGATAGGTTTACATGGTTACAGCAAAGTGCCTTTAAAAATGAGCTTAGGAAAATCACCTTTTTTGCTTATCAATGTTACTTTGTGCTAATCAACTCATAGAAAATCCTAACAAGTAGCCCAAAAAAGAAGAAGAAAAGGAATGGAAAAAAAACTTCTATTCACTTGATTGAGACAACACATATCAATTCCCTGAAGAATACTGCTATTCACTTTTTTTTATGAATAAGGAGTCTGGGGAAAGAGGGAGCCACACACACTTCTATCCCTTTCTTTTAAAGTTCAGCATGTGAATGTAAAGTTGAAGTGGTATTGTTGAAAAATGGCACTCCTGGCCTGGATGAATGCAACTATCACAAAATAGCTAGGTTTAAAAAAAAACAGTAATGATATAAAGTTGGGTGGTATTCAACTGATGTTGTTTTGCTGACAGAAGGCTCTTGGCTTCACAGCTTCTTGCATTAGCTGGACAGGATAAGGAATGATTTTTTCTGTCTTCTGCGCTTTGGAATGTTGGGAGACTCTGCCACAAAATGAGGGACAGAGAGAAATAAATGTTGGCTGAAATCCATTTTTTTTTACAGTTGACACAAAACAACTAATTTACATACAAGAATAGATGAAATATAGTTTTACTATTCAATTTAAAAGGCAGATTGTACATTTTAGTAAACACAGTGTTTATTCATTATTCAAAGAAAAGCTTATTTGATATTTATCTAAGACTATAGACACAATGTTGTGTCATGACTATATAGATGGGATCTAAGAATTCTTAGAGTTTATTAACCATACATCAACCCATGTATAAGATGCATTTGTGATAAATAATAATGCATAGTGTCAGAGTTAAATACAAATGTGTGCGGGTGTGTATAAGTGTGTGTGTTTTGTCTGTTTGTGTGTGTATCTATTTGTGTCTCTCTATATGAGGAAGATACAGACAAGTCATAATAGTGGAAGAGAATTTGTATATATTGTACATCTTACATACCTTTTTCTGATATTGTTTTCATGATACTTTACCCAATTATTTTTTTCCTTTGAAAGTGACTATTGAATTTAGAAGCTCTTTAAAAAGCAGCAGTAGTTAGTTATTCATATATATCAAAAGACAGGCAACATCCTCCAATAGTGAAAATATATTTTCCCCAAAACCAAGATGTGAAAAAACCAAATAAATAATACACTGATTTAACAGAGATATTCACACTAATAATTAATATTCACATTTCAATTAATTGCTTACACAAGAAAGCGATAACACAGTTATTTAGCTGGCATTGTGAAAATAATGTGGCCATGTTACTTTAGATTTGGATTTCTCCTTCAGATCTCAGATCTTTCAAGTTGAAAGTAAACCAACACTATTGTGACAGTGCAAATATCTACCAAATTAATTCAAATTTGAGCAGAAGTAATTACTGTTACAAACTCATGCAAAAAAAAAAAAAACCCTCAGCTTTTCCTTCATATCATTTATTGGTCTATCCCAGGGGTAGGTAACATTGGTTCTTTTATGACTCATGGACTTGAACTCCCAGAATTCCTGAGCCAGGTTTATCCATTAAGCCATTTATGATAATTCCCTATTTTATTATGCTGAGGGATCTAGAATGTACAACATTATTAATAACTTATAGGGTATATCCTGAATTAGCAAGAAGAGGAGAGGAGAGGAGAAAGGTATTTTCCTTCTTAATCCCTTTTAATAGGTAGCAGCACATGGGCTGCGATGCCTGACCTTGGAAGATAACTTTCTGTTTGTTTATATCCCATCTTTTATTATTATTATTATTATTATTATTATTATTATTATTATTATTATTATTATTATTATGGATCAAGCAACAGTCAGCCAGATGTTCAGACTGGATTTGGCATTTTGTCTACCTATCAAGTCCTTACCCAGGACCTGGGATAAGCAGATGTGGATGTTTGATGGTATTACATTATTATTATTATTATTATTATTATTATTATTATTATTATTATTCTCGATCATCGCACAGTCAGCCAGATGTTCAGACTGGATTTGGCATTTTGTCTACCTATCGAATCCTTACCCAGGACCTGGGATAGGCAGATGTGGATGTTTGATGGTATTACAGATATCGTCGCAGGATGGAAGCAGTTCCTAATAAGGCCGCCTTTTGCAATTGACTAATAGCGAATTTGTCAATGCCAATGGTGTTCAAGTGGTGCTCCAGTTGTTTTGGGATTGCACCCAAGGAGCCTATACTATTGGTACTACCTTTGCTTGCTTTTGCCACAGTCTTTCTATTTCTATTTGTAGGTCTTTGTATTTTGTTATCTTCTCCAGTTCTTTCTCGTCTATTCTGCTGTCTCCAGGCACTGCCACGTCCACTATCCAGACTTTTTTGTCTTTCTTATCGACAATTGTTAAGTCTGGGGTGTTATGTTGCAGGTGCTTGTCTGTTTGAATTCTGAAGTCCCAGAGCAGTTTAATTTTATCATTTTCTATGACTTTCTCTATTTTATGATCCCACCAGTTTTTGCTTACAGGCAAATGATATTTTTTGCAGATCTTCCAATGCACCATTGTTGCTACTTTGTCATGCCGCTGCTTGTAATCAGTCTGTGCAATCTTCTTGCAACAGCTTACCAAGTGGTCCACTGTTTCTTCAGCTTCTTTGCATAGGCGGCACTTACTGTCTGTTGCTGTCTTCTCAATTTTGACTTTGTATGCATTTGTCCTTAAGGCTTGGTCTTGTGCAGCCAGAATTAGTCCCTCGGTCTCTTTCTTCAATTTTCCTGCTCTTAGCCATTGCCAGGTCTTGTTATTATCTGTTTTCCCACCTATTTTTTTTCATGTATTGGCCATGTAGTGCTTTGTCTTCCCATGCCTCTATTTTGTTCTTCATTTGGTCTTTCTTGTAGGCCAGTTTGGTCTCTCCAGTAGTTAGTAAGCCTTCCTCATATACTAATTTCAGTGCATCTTCATCATTGTTGTTGTTGTTGTTGTTATTATTATTATTATTATTATTATTATTATTATTATTATTATATAAATAACTCAATGCAGCAAACATACTTAAGATTTCTTCCTCTTTCTATTTTTCCCACAAAAACAACCCTATGAAGTAGGTTGGGCCTAACCCTAGAAGATTGACTGACTTACCCAGCTGGCTTTCATGCTTAAGCTAGGTCTAGAATTCACAACCCCCTGCTTTCTCGCCTGGTATCTTAACTGACAAAATGTCACCACCACCACCACCACCACCACTACCACCAAGAGGTTGCTCCTCTTTATCTGTATCAGAAAATCCCAGAATTGTAGACAGCCTGGAAAGTTAAAAAAAAAAACCATTCAGAAGTGACAATGGTAAACCATATTCACAGTGCTGCAAAGAAATGTGCATTGATATTTCTATGGAGTTTCAAAATATTAACATCAGTGCAAGGGAGATTTTACTAATTCAACTCTTATGACTTTTATATTTGAAAAAAAAACAGACATTTCTATTCCAAAATTATGTTTGCCCTCTGATGCAGGGCTTTTTTGTCACAGAACACACCAAAATAGAGTTCTGGCATCTTTGTTTTATCGATTTTCCAGAATTGTGTTCTTTTCCTATTGTTTATCTTCCTATCCTCATTTGTTTTTGAAAATGCCCCGTTGGTAGTATGGTGCGAGCGGGGTCCCCTGTGGCGCTGTCTGCCTTGAGGCACCTGAGCACCACAGCCAGAGAGTATGGCTTGATTGACTGGGTCGGACCATGTGGTGTGGAAGCCGATGGTGGCAGTGAGAGACACATAAACATGGAGGCCATCTTTCATGAGAGGGTGAGTGAGCCTTTTGCCTTTCCTTACAGAAGGTGGGATATGAGATTAAAAAGAAGCGAAGTGAGAGGGAAAAAAGGGGGCTGGTGTGGACAGCGAAACTTTGCTGTTTCTGTTCCTTGGGTAGTTCAAAGGCTGGGATGTCTACGAAAATCTCTTTTTAGTCTTTTATACTTTATATTCAAATTGCAGAGGGGAAGAATAAAAATAAAGCCAATGTCTTATGATTTGGAGGTATTATTGTTATTAATAATATATATTAATTATGTATTGGTCAGATGTAAAGGTAGACCTACAGTAGGAGGTTTAATCAGATCTATTTATTAAATTGGGTTTAATTTAAAGGTAAATTAAAAGTAATCTGTTCACTGACAAAGTTTCAACTTTAATTTATTTCAAGTCAATATCCATATTAAACTCCAAATGTAAATTTTTCCATCTTGTTTGACAACTTCTTAAAAATAATTTATTCCACATAGAAAGCTGACATTTCCATTCATTAAACTAAATGGATATGCCAATGGTAAAAATTAATAAAATGCCTTCTTGTAATTTAAAGCCACACAGTGCATGGTAATATTAATAATATTAACTTATCTTGAACAAAATCCTAGTCTTTTAGATACACTAAAATTGAAGGGTTTTTTTTTTCAACTACAGAAGTAAACCTTGTAGGATAGGCAAGGCCGGTTGTATGACGTGTGTGAGTTCTGGTACTTTTTTTTTTTTTTTAACAAAAAAAGCACTGCTCTGATGAATATATTTTCATTTTCATTTATGCAATTTAAGGAAAGGAAAGGAAAGGAGAGGAAAGGAAAGGAAAGGAAAGGAAAGGAAAGGAAAGGAAAGAAGGAAAGGAAAAAGAAAAATTAAGGGAATTTTTGGTTTCTTTGGTTGGTTTAAAAACTGAATAAATGAGGAAAAAAGACAGAAAAGTAGCTATAATTTTTATCCATTGGCAGATTATTTCTCATCAGAATTTGGTTTCTGATTCTAAAGGCAGAAAAATAGAATTCAGCCACTGCCAAATGCACTGATGTACTGATCAGCTAGAAGTATAAAAAATGTTTGTGTGTTTTCAGAAGTCCACTAAAAGATGTGCAATGTACTTGTCCCTAATATCTGTGTAGAAAAGGCAATATAATAAAATATAGATTAGTTTGCTTATGAAGTTGCCAGCAAGTCATCAGAAAATCTATAAAGAAGAATATTTGTAGCCTAGGTTGAAATGAGGGGTCTTTGGAGCTCTCTGAGTTTGGTTCTTTTGTTGCAGACATTTCATTACCCAAACTTGGTAACATCATCAATGTTGGAGAGGACTTTAAAATTTTAAGTATAGTTATATATTTCAAGTTTCCACATAAGAGGAGAGTTTGCTTAGATATAATATTTAGATAAGGAGGCAAAGCTAATTTGCCATTTTATATCCAATATTTATATTCAGTATTTATCATTTTGACTACCTGATTATAGATTAGCATATGAAGGATTTCCAAATAAAAGTTGGTTTTCAACCAGTGTTTTCAAGTGTATGATTTTAATGGTATGTGGGAAAGATTTTAACAGATGGGAAATGAGATGCTGCCTAGGGAATAGTCTGATAAGAAACAGCTAGCCACAACTGTATAGTGCAGTGATGGCAAACCTTTTAGAGACCGAGTGCCCCCAAACTTCAACCCAAAACCCACTTATGTATTGCTGGATGGCCCGCTGGCTGGGCATGGCTACAGTGGTCATGACAGATGGGTGGGGATGGCCAGGGTGGGCATGGCCAGCCCGATGTTGCTCGTGGGGAGGGACGCCTGTGGGGGCCAGGCAGGGTTGGTGGAGATCCAGGGATCTCTGGCGGGTGGGGTGGTGGGCAAGAGGCTGGTTCTGTGGGATGAGGCGAGGCAAGGTGAGGTAGGGTGGGGGTGCTATGTTGCAGGGCAAGGCGAGGCAGAGGCTGGGGTGGCTGCTGCCTGACACCATTGGCCCTCGTACACAGAGGCCAGCAAGCACATGGGTACTGGGATGCATCTGGCCATGTGGGACCTCGGTGAGTTAGCGGGTAGCTGGTTGAAGAAGACGGTTGCCATCTCTGGGGCATGGTGCACATGCCCACAGAGAGGGCTCTGAGTGCCACCATTGGTATAGTGGGTAAAGCAAGAAGCTCAGAAGGAAAACTCCCTAAATTCTTAGATGATAAATGTGATAATAGGAGAATTGTACTTTCAGACTTCCAACATTCTATTAATGTAGTTTGACAATAAAGTAGAAATAATTTATCTTATTGTGTTTCTAGTCTGGCCTACTTGGAACCAAAATACTGCTCCAAATATCAAACCATCCATATCATTTGGAACACATAGTGAGGCTGATTCAAATGTTTGCATCTGCCTGCCCTTCCATGTACATGCACAGCTGTTTTGTTGCCTGTTCCATTAGAAATGTTATGTTTGCATGTCTAAGCATTTAGAGGCAACCAGGCTTCAAAGTAGCCTCATGAATCTTCCAAAAGACACAGTTGCTTTAACAATTCAAGAGAATGCTGTGCTTGCATTAACCCAGGAATGTTCACAGAATATAGTGGGGGGGAGCCAATATGGTAGTTACGATGATGTATTGTATATAAAAAAGGTGAAGCTGTACTTAATCACGCTCTGACCTCCCTTTCATATTGCATCCATTCTCTGAAGATTTACGAACATTTGGTTTTAATTCTCATAACCTATGAAGTTTTCACATGATTGCAAACATAACTATCAATTATACCTACAGATTTAGAGCCATATTACTTCAGGGGCCACAAAGAATCTTGTCCCATGAGATGGCACATGCAATCTTTTGTATTTATAACTACATCAATTACTGTTGGCATAGTTTTAACCAATTTGTAAGCCGGCACCATGCCATGTAAACAGATGGCATGAGGTAGGCAGCCAAACAGCCACGTATGTGCATCACTTGTGGGTAGAGATGGCACTATTCCCAGCCATGAAGTTCCAAACAGTTGTCCATCCTAATCTTCACACTTATGCTTGTAATGAATAATCACTATAAACTAGATTAACTTTCAAATTATATATTAAATATGTTCTTGTGTGGATGGGGATATTTTATTGTAAAAATGAAGATAAAATTAACTTTTTCCCCACTTACAGAAGAATCCAATTTCCTTTTGTATTACACTACCCTTCAGAATAAAATCAGCCAAATTTCTCTGAATCCAATCACCTGAGAATTTCCCTATTGTGATGGAATGCAGAGTCTAAGAGATAACTGTGCAGGCTTTATTTCTTTTTTTTTTCAGCTGCTAGAATAAGAACTATAAATGAATTTAAAGAGGATCAGGCCAATAATTTTGTATGTTCTTTCTTCAATGCTTATATAATTTATCTTACTTTTTTCACAGCATGCATTGCAAGAATGGAGTTCACAGACACAATATGAAATACTGGTGTATATAATTCTTCTTTCTCTCTGCTATTATTAGCAAGAATCAATTCATACATGAATGGAATATTGAAATAATTAAAATAAAATATGCCAAACGATGACTGAGGAAACATCAACCAATACTGTCTTCCTTTCTATTTTTGTTTTAATAGCAATAGCAGTTAGACTTATATACCACTTCACGGTGCTTTACAGTCCTCTCTAAGTTATTTACAGAGTCAGCATATTGCCCTCAACAATCAGGGTTCTCATTTTACCAACCTCTGAAGGATGGAAGGCTGAGTCAACCTTGAGTCAGTGAGACTCAAACTTGCCTGCAATAGTGCATTTTAACCATTGCACCACCACAGCTCTTAATGTTCACATAGTCAATTAAAACTAAATAAAGTGGCTTTGTATGAATAAGGTACCCAAGTCTGGTATTGCTAAATCATGATTCAGAACTGCCTATAATTAAGTCTCCTAATTCTTCATTACTAGTCAGAGTGTTGACTATTTCCTAGGAAAAATCCCTGGGTCAAGATGTATTTCATTCTCTGAATTGGTGTAATAAGAAGAAATGTATCACCAGGCCCACATTTCACAACAGTATACACTTGAGATTTAATACGGGGGAAAATTACTATTGCCATTTTATTTTATTTTTTTGATAGGAGCTCTCTATGCTATGACTTCTTGACTTAACAATATTATTTATTTAGTCACTTGTTGCTGACATTTTGAATTGTTTGACTGTTCTCCCAGGGGCATGTTTCTAGTTGTTTAATCTTAATAATTAGAGATAAGTAGGCTGATAGCAAATAAAGTTGATACTTATACTTACTATTAAGATAGAAAAGAATATTTAAACTTGGATAATGAATTATTTTTATGCTTTTTAATATTTACATGATCGTGCAATTCACTCTGTATCTTTCCATCCTTAGCAAAACTTCAGAATATAATTAAAATAAGTTCCTGTCTTTCCTTTTTATTTATTCATGCTAGATAATAGATATTATTCCTGTTATGAGGTTTTGTTTCATAGTTTAATTGATCTATTGATTGATTTATAAATTACCTCAATCACCGAGTAATTTTAGATATCTACAGAAATCCAGAATACAAAATAGATAATAACACATAGCCATACATTGGAGAGAATAATCAATTCAAAGTAATAACAATCAGGAATAAAACGCCACAGAGAATAAGTCATTGCATGTTTTTATAGCCTTACAAAAGCCTATAACAGTGGTTCTCAACCTTTTTAATGCCGCGACCCCCAACCGGTCGTAAATCGAGGACTACTCAACCGGTCGTAAGTCGAGGACTACTCAACTGGTGCAGCACCGTTTGCAGAATGGGACTTTTGGCGGGCTCAACAGGGCAGAGACAGCCTGGACAATTCCTATTCGCTTTTGAAAGTTAATGGAATTAGACTCTATTCAAGAGAGTCTATTTTATTGGCTTTCAAAAGCCAATAGAATAAAAGGGAGTAGCACAGCTAAGGAAAAGGGGAAAAAAATGGCGGACTGCGTTGTTTGGCGACCCCCGTGAAATGGTCCTTCGACCCCAAATGGAGTCCCCGACCCACAGGTTGAGAACCACTGGCCTATAAGGTCAGGTTCATAAGAACTTCAGGGTTGCACTGCCTTATTATATTTATTCAACAAACTTTGGAATATAAATTTCAAATGCATTTGAGTAAGATTTAAATATATTAGGAAAAGCATATACCTGCATTAATATTAACACCTGATGAAAACAAAATCTGTTTCTATTAAGCATTCTATAAAGTGTAAGATTTTTTACTAATTTAATATTTATTTAAAAATGCCTACTTAGCTTAAACAAGTTAGTCATGAAGGGGTTGCTTAGTTTTCTACATAATGTTGCCAAATAGCAACCAGCTATTTCCCAGAAGTAGACCTGATAGAAAAGTATCTGGTTCTCAGTGGATTTCATTGAGCACAAAGTTCTTTACTATAATAAATCTTTAAAATATATTATTTCATATGCAAATAGTAACAAGGGCCCAAATTCCATAAAAGAAAAAAAGGTAAACATCATATTGTATTTTGGTCTTGATTTTAACTTTAAAACTTTAATTTAAAGCTTTAAAGATGAAATAGAGAATCTCAAAAAAAATACGCTTACATTTGGGGTTTGTTTTAAATCTTTCTCTGTAGGGCAATTTTTCCCAACTAGGATCCCTGCGATCTGTTGGGAACTGGACTCATGGCTCACATGTTTAATAATTTTTCAGATAGATAACTTCTATTAGACAATATCTAGAAACCTTCTAACACCTAAGTTGAGCCTGGAGCTAGGAGGGTTAATTAAGAACCTTATGCATCTTCTTATGTGATTAGTATTTGATAGGAAATTAGCAGTTCTCCTGAATGGCATAAAATGACATGCATTTTAACAGGTACAGCTAATGACAGCATATCAATATTTAATAAGGCCCAGTGATTAAGACTGTCTGTACTTTATTATCCTACCATATATGTCAAAATGGTTAACACATTTTTTTCACAATATGTTTAATTAAAAGTACAGTCTCTCACAGACTACATTTCTTAGAAAGGCCATGTAAAAACATGGTCATTTGGGATACTTTGTTTAAGCACTATAAATATTCTCAAGTAAAACTGTTCAAACTAGTGCGCAAGATTAAATATCACTTCTTAATTATCAAATTAAGCTTTTTATGTGAATCCTTTCACAACAATCTTTCCAAATAGTAAAAGTTTATTTTACATTCAAATTGATCACTGAATTTATTTAATTCTGAACAGTGCTTTTTTTTCTAAACAAAAAAAGGTGCCAGAACTCACACATGTCACACAACCCACCTTGCCTACCCTACAAAGTTCCATCCAAAAAAAGGTGCCGGAACTCCGTTCTGGGCGTTCTATGACAAAAAAAGCCCTGATTCTGAAAGTACTTTCTGTACAATACTTCTGACACAATCAGAAACAAGTTGCCCCTAGGAGAGCATGTGATTAAATTCCCATTCCTTTTTCCATGTGTTGCAATATATGCTAAAATGGAGTAAGGCTTTGCTTGTATAATAAAGGCCCTATCTTTATATCCCAACTTTTTTCAATCACTTCAGCTCTTTCCACAGATACCCCTGACCAGAAACATTCCAAAGAAGAAAGAAGACAGAAATTCTTTTGAAGCTGGAATTTTTGTCGTATTACAGAGCACAAAAGTCAGTAATATTAAATACCAAAATTGCTAAATGAGACAGCTTTTGAATTATAGAATCCATCTGTTAAAAAAAGGCCAACCACTGAAATGGTCACATGATGAAGTGCAAATGACACAATATTATCAAGAAATAATGAATTCATATTAAAAACCCACATCTATCTTTCTTTCTTTCTTTCTTTCTTTCTTTCTTTCTTTCTTTCTTTCTTTCTTTCTTTCTTTCTTTCTTTCTTTCTTTAACACAGAAGGTACTATAGAATTTCAAGGCTGGAATGAAATGCCAAGAATATGAGCTACATGTTCCACACATATGAGGAATGACTACTCTTAAACTACAGATTAAACTAAAGCTAACTCTCATAATAAATCTGTTGGTCTATAAAGTCCCTCCAAATACACTTTGTGTTACCACAAAATTACATAATTATATTCTAAAAATTATATAGGCATATAAAAGTTTAAAAAATGGGAAATATCAATTAAAAATGAAAATACTACAAATACATGATTCTATTGATCACCAGATGCAACACCATTAAAACGTTGCCCCCTAAACCAGTTCAATTCTCATTATCTTGAGAATACCCATTGGTTTTATATTCGTCTAATTACTACTTTAAACTATCAAATGTTCTATAAGATTACAAAAGGAAGAGTTCTATCTTTTATATAACCAGAGTTATTCTGGTTATACTTTTTTTTCTTAGAAAGCCCAAATATATGTGTGTGTGTGTGTGTGTGTGTGTGTGTGTGTGTGTGTGTATATATATATATATATATATATATATATATATATATATATATATATACACATACCATAAAACCTTTCCTTTCCTTTCCCTCCCACTCCCGTTCATCTTTCTCTCTTTCTGTCTTTTTTTTCTTGTTTTCATTTGTTAAAAATTCAATACGGAAAATGTTAGAGCTATCTTTCTATTTATATCATATTCTTTTGGATGACATCCATGCCATCATGAATGAATCAGGTAGATATGAAAAACATCAGTTCCTTTTCCCTTGAAATCACTAACAGTGATGTAGATTATCCTTCACTGCCAATAATTTGTTCATTACATAACTTGACATATTCCTCAATTGTAAGGAGAGCTACCAACATACCATAGCAGAAACCTTAAAGGCAATGCCAAAGAATGTTCAAACTATTGCACCATTGCACTCATTTCACATGCTAGTAAAGTTATATTTAAAATCCTATAAGCTAGATTCCAGCAGTATGTGGATCGAGAACTTCCAGAAGTACAGGCAGGATTTCGAAGAGGCAGAGGAATTGGGGTTAAATTGCCAATATATGCTGGATCATGGAGAAAGCTAGGGAGTTCCAGAAAAAACTTCTACTTCTGCTTCATTGACTATGCTACAGCCTTTGATTGTTTGGATCACAACAAATTGTGGCAATTTCTTAAAGAGATGGGAGTACCCGACCATCTTGAGAAACCTATATGTGGGTCAAGAAGCAACAGTGAGAACTGGACACGGAACCACGGATTGGTTCAAAATTGGGAAAGGAGTGCAGCAAGGCTGTATTCTATCGCCCTGCCTATTTAACTTATATGCAGAGCACATCATGAGAAAGGCAGGGCTAGATGAATCAAAAATTGGAATTAAGATTGCTGGGAGAAATATCAAAAACCTAAGATATGCAGATGATGCCACTCTAATGGCAGAAAGTGAAGAGGAACTAAAGAGAGTCTTGATACGGGTGAAGAAGGAGAGTGCAAAAGTTGGCTTGAAACTCAACATTAAGAAAACCAAAATCATGGCATCCGGCCCTCTCAATTCCTGGCAAATAGATGGGGAAGAAATGGAGGTAGTGGCAGATTTTATTTTCCTGGGTTCCAAGATCACCTCAGATGGGGACTGCAGCCAAGAAATTAAAAGATGCTTGCTCCTGGGGAGGAAAGCTATGGCAAATCTAGACAGCATACTAAAAAGCAGAGACACCACCCTGCCAACTAAAGTGCGTATAGTCAAGACCATGGTTTTCCCAGTTGCAATGTATGGATGTGAAAGTTGGACCATAAGAAAGGTTGAGTGACAAAGAATTGAGGCCTTTGAATTATGGTGCTGGAGAAGACTCCTTCGAGTCCCTTGGACTGCAAGGCATTCAAACCAGTTAGTCCTAGAAGAGATCAACCCCGACTGCTCTTTAGAAGGCCAGATCCTGAAGTTGAAACTCAAATACTTTGGCCACCTAATGAAAAGGAAGGATTCACTAGAGAAGGGCCTAATGCTGGGAAAGATTGAGGGCAATAGAAGAAGGGGACGACAGAGAATGAGGTGGTTGTATGGAGTCACTGAAGCAGTAGGCATGAACTTAAATGGACTCCAGAAGATGGTAGAGGACAGGAAGACCTGGAGGAATGTCCATGGGGTCCCAATAGGTCGGACACGATGGGTCACAACTAACAACAACAACAATTGACTTTTAATTTACAGATATTTAAAAATGTGCTTTTTAACTTTTAAACAAATTCCAAGTAACTTTAATTTGTTTTTGGAATCCTTTTAGTGTTCCACTGATGGTACATAATAAAATGAGTATGTGAATTTCAGACTGTTCCAATGCAGAATTCTTTTTTCAAGGTTTAAACAACTTTTCCTTTTTTCTCTCAACCTGGTTTTCTATTGCCTATTTTCTATTCTGAAGAATTACTGTTCAATAAACTCATCACATGGTAGGAGCTTATTCGGCTTTTTTATTATTATTTTCCTGTATTTCAGCAAGCTAAAGAATTTCCATATCACTTTGACCCTCTGTCCATCTCAATTATATAGGTAGAATTTTTATGTTCAGTAAATGATAGATAAAAGCTAAGAAATAGCCAATGGAAGAAATAATATTGGAAAGTTTGTATGTGAATAAATTTGTAGATTGTAATAATGAAATATATACATTTTCTGGTATCTCTATAAATTCCGAACAACAAAAGGAGGGAAAGGGTTCATTTATGGCACACTGCATATATACACTAGGCAGACCATCACATATTAGGAGGCATGTTGGTTGGATTTGAAAACAAAATGGACCTATGAATAGCCTCCTGGAACATGTACAAAGAGGACTATCTGTAGATAAAGTATGCACTGCCCAATGCCTCTATTAGACTCTGTTAGAATATTGTTAGTATATATTATGTGATTTCTGTGTGATCATTAAGTATAAATTTGAAACTATATGTTTAGTTTTAGTTGAAGACATATTTTGTATACCATTATGCTGTATTATAGACACTGATCTGGATATAAATTTCATGTCATAACAATAATCAAAAATCAGCAGAACCTCTGGCAGTGACTTTTAATTTATCTTAGATGAGTTCAAGGTGATATGCTTAGTATTGCCTCTATCTTGTTCACTTAATTTCAAAGTTTTACATAAATTGTATTGAGATACTGATTGTTTAAATCCATCTCCTAAACTTCTAAGGAAAGTATTATCTGAACCTGCGTCTATCCCATCATTATCCTCTCCGCTATGGTACAATAGCTCCAGCAGTCATTACTTTTAGTTTTTTTTATCAGTACAGGTACACAATATGTTTATATGTCTATGAGGTATTTGACCCTTTATTATTAAGATTCATGTATTATAAATTATCCAGATTTTTTAAAATAATTTGTAATCCAAACCTGCCTTCAAAATCCAAATTCAGAAATAAATAATTGCAAAATAATGGAAAAATGTGGATCCAGCTGAAAACACAATAATTTCAAATGGCTAGATAAATAGGTAGGTTTTGATCTGGCACTGAAAGGTTACACTGTAGTCACTGAGCTAGGAGCACATTCCAGGCTTGGATGCCACAGTAAATGTCATCTTTCAAAATCATCTAAAAGAAATCTTAATCAGGGAATCCAATTTACAATTGAATCTTTGTTAAACTACATTTAATGGCTTAATTAAAAAATGGGGGGAAAGCAAGAATAAGTTTAATCAAAAATTATCTTGGTTTCACAGTGTTGCCTGCCAACATTTACTGTTACATAATAGTTCCTCAAGCACAATACTTTAAAGAGATTAAAATGAGAGGGAAGGTGGCGGCTGATCCAAATGATATTTAATGTATATATCCAATCCAACTTTTCTTCTGGCTTAATCTCTTGAGGTTCTATAAAGTAACCCAACAGAATGTTTAAAAGCAACCTATGTCATTCAATCAGTTTCTTTTAAGAGACAGCTGTAAAACTTGATTTGTGTTCAACAAATATTGCTTGCCATGTGGAAAACTGCCTAAGAAGGAGCTAGAATAGTCTACTTAATTAAAGCCATATGTTCCCACAGTTATGTGCCATGTATGAAAGAAGCTAAATCTCCAATCACTTACATCAGCAAAGACTTGAAACTTGTGATAGAATTGCTATCAGGTGAAATATTGAGGTATAAAACAGAAATATTAATTATGGTTAATACTGCAGTTCAATGGTCTTGGAGTCATTACTGCAAATTCTTATGAAGTTAATGAATCTAGAAAGAACAAATACTTTCACAATCTATAATAGTCTCTTGTATATCCAAGGCTTTTGAGAATTATCCCAGGGCTCTAAGCAGGCTACAGCTGATTTGCAGAGCTTGGATGATCTCTACATAAGAGGCCCTAACCTTCTGGGCACCAGAGACCGGTTCCATGGATAGACGTTTTCCTGCGGATCAGAGGGGGCATGGTTTCATGTACTGCCTGCATCCTGCAGATGGGGCTTCACTTATTTGTGCAACCCGGTTTTGGGCATGCCACGGACCGGTACTGGTTCACAGACCAGGGGTTAGGGACCCCTGTTCTACATCATACATTCGAGACTATTGTGCAGGCTATAGTTAGTTCAAAGGCTTCTAGGTTTTTTTTTTTCTGGAATGACAATTTTGCCCTTGTTACATCATAGTTGTATCAGGCAGTCTGGTTCCATATTTGTCTGAATTAATTATACAACAAAAACTGTAAACTGTAATAAAGGAGTCAGCAACCAACTGTCCATTGCCAAACCTGACTCACTACCAAAATCATCTTGCCCATAATCTCACAAAGAAACATAGCCACTGGTGTTTGGGGGAAAGAAGCTTCTTTGGGCTGTTCTTAGGAGTATTTCAGCAACCATTTTAGTGATGGGTTCACCAGCTCAGTGCTAACAGAGCTACAAGTGCCTCACCTAGGCAGAGAAAAAGAAAATAGCAATGGCAATGGCAGTAACATGGCTTCTGGTTCCTATCTGGAAGAAGACTGCCATCCCTGCTTTAACAGTACACATCAACAGTACACATCAATTATATTACTGTCTTACAATATTAGGAAATAGTATAAAGATAATACTCTTTTTGCTAGGTAACAGATACTTTTCATTGCAGAGTACATTCTGTACATGTTCAGAGTAATTTCATATATCAATTCTTCATTGTATAAGAAAAGTTTACATAGGTCTACAGTTGTCAGGAGGGTATGTGTCTGCTTAATTATAGACCTAATTATAGACCTAATTGCAGCTAAATCTTTGCACAGAGGAGTTCAAGATTTTTTATTCACTTTTTTTTTATTCAGAAAGGCTCAAAATAGGGTTTGTTCCCTTTGTCATTTTTTATTGCCTGCTGGAAAGTTGGAAGAATGTTTCTACATGTATTTCAAATTAGTTTACAAAAAAATAACTTTTAGAAAAAGCAAACAAACAATCTGTAGCATCATTTTTTCCCCTGTATTTAAGAATGGTCTCTGTATGAGTGTGCATGTGTGTTTCCAGCTAAACTTTGCAAAAATATATGTATTTATTTAGCTATCACAAAAGGCAAAAAAGCAGGATACAGTTTTAAAAGTTATTTTTTCCTGTATTCAAGGTGTTGATTTTAAAAAAACTCAACAACCAGAATCTTAATGGTTTATTTGAAAAGCATCAAAATAGAGTTTGCTTCAAAAGTTAGGCTATCAAATTAAATTAATTTGCCACCAAATTAATATAATCAAGTGGAATATATATAACCATTAACTCTAGAGCTGGTAAAAAGCCTTTCCTGAGGGGATTAAGTAACATGTCATACGCAATCAGCTGTCCCGCGGCTTGAATCTCCTCCCTGGGAAAAAGGGAGGAGGAGAGCTCTCAGGTAGAGGTAAGAGCTCCCCTGGATTCCTGTTATTTTGGGGATCGGAGGGTAGAGCTCCCTCGGAGCCTGAGCAACTCCGCGTTCCAGGGAGACTTCATTCCGAAGTTTTTGGGATGAAGCAAGTTGCCGCTTCCACATCTGCTTTTTTTTCCAGCTGCTTGTGAGTATTTGAAAGCAGACGGAGCAGACCAGGAGAGACTGTGCTTAAGTTTGATGGTGCCTTTAACTTCAGCAAGTTTCCTCTTCCTTTTCTTTTGTTCACTTTCCCTTTAGAAGAAAGGGAAAGTGAAAACTAAAATGGCGATCGTCTTTCTTGCCTGATTTGCATTACAGAGTAAAACCTGGATACAGATTAACTCTTTAAATACAGAAGTAAGAATTTGGCTTTTATTCTTTCCTCTTTTTTTTTCTATTTTTTTTCTCTTTTTTTTAAGAACACTTAAAAGAACTGTGCCCTTTTTTTTTTTTTCAATAAGAATCTTTCTTCTTGGAACTTAAGAAAATGGCTTCAAAACGTCTGCCTCCCGCCCCTAAGGTTCCTATTTCTTCTCCAATGCCTCAGCCTGCATCTCAGAAACCAAAATCACCTCCACCTTCTCCTCCTCCTCCTGCAATTTCTCTTAATGATTTACAAGATGCTTTAAAACAGCATGCCTTGGATATTAAGGAGGAGGTAAAAGATCTTATAATTGCAGAGAGGGCTAATACAGAAGAATTATTGGAGAAAAAGAACAAACAAGTAAGAGACCATATCCTTCTGGCCTTTCAGGGCCTAGCCCTGCACATAGAAAGGATTGATGACCAGATGGAAAAGATTACTGAAAATGCATCAAGGATGGAATTTAGAATGCAGGAGGTAGAGAACAAGATAGAAATTACACAGGATGAACAAATCATTTCACAATATAGGGAGATGGAACACGCATTGCGTATCAGAGGCCTGAGGGAGAACCCTCAGGAAGACTTAAAGATGCTTATTGTGAAAGATATTGCTCCTAATATTGGTTGGCGGCCTGAAATAATTGAGAATGAGATAGAAAAATTTTTTAGAGTTAATTCACGGGTTGCTAGACAGAGAAATCTACCAAGAGATGTGGTTATTTATTTTTCTAGAAGATCTATCCGTAATGAAATTATACAGGCTTTTTACAAACAAAAGTTTCAAATTGCTGATCAAGACGTGATAATTTTAAAAGAGATACCTCCAAAAATTTTAAGAGCCAGAAAAGATTTTACTTTCTTGTCTGATGAGTTGAAACATCGTCAAATTCAGTTCAGATGGGAGATTCCAAGAGGAATAATAGTAAATTATGAAGGGATACGTCACAGATTAACTACTGTTTCCAAAGCAAGAGATTTTTATCAGTCTATCTTAAAAGCAAGATTGTCACCACCTCCACAAATAAGGATGACGGAAGAGTCTCTTATGGCAGGAGCCTCATCAATGATGGTTATGGAACAAGCTGCACCGAATTCTGACATAAAAGAGCAAAGGATGACACGAGCTGCCCATAAACGTAAAGAAAAAGAGCAGTTGCAGAAGAGTGGTGAAAGTTTGGTTGTTACAGAGCCTGTGGGAGGGGCAAGACCAAAAAGATCTTCGACAGCAGATCTGCAGGCCATGCTCCAGAGGCTCCAGGCCGGTGGAGATGGTCAGGTTCCTGACCTGGAATGTTAATGGCTTAAACGTGCCCCAGAAACGAAGAAAGATTTTCCATTATTTGAAACAACATAATAATGATTTGATATGTTTGCAGGAGACTCATATAACTTTAAAGGATTCTAAATTCTTGATGAATTCCCATCTGGGCACACATTTTACTGCTCCAGCCCCTGGGAAAAAAGGGGGAGTGGTAATTTATGTGAAGAAAACTTTTTCAGCTAAACTAATTGAGGCTGATTCTGAAGGAAGATATCTTTTTGTGGAATTATTATTACAAGGCCGAAAGGTTCTTATTGTTGGACTATATGCTCCCAATCAACAACAGAAACAATTTTATAAGTTGCTGCATGGCAAGATATCTCAGTTGGATTATAAATCGGTAATTTTGATGGGTGACTGGAATGGGGTTTTAGACCCAACTATAGACAAAAGAAGTTCCTCTAAAACTTTTATTCAAACTAAATTACCTATGACTTTCTTTGATTTGAAGGAAGAATTGGAGCTTATTGATATTTGGCGAGAAAGGAATACAAGTGATAGAGACTTTACCTTTTATTCTGATAGACACCAGTCATTTTCAAGGATTGATTTTTTTTTTATTACTAGTGACTTCCTCCCTAGAGTGAGGAAGGTGAAAATTTTTCCTAGAACATTGTCAGATCATAGTCCGGTGTGGATGGAGTTATATTCGGAAGACGGGAATAGAAGATCCTGGAGATTGAATGAGAACTTATTTAATCGGGAGGAGTTCGTACAAAAGTGTAAAGAACATTTAAAGGACTTTTTTACTATAAATATGAATAAGGGAACATCGATGTCTATGGTGTGGGACGCTAGTAAAGCATATATGAGGGGAATTTTGATTCAATTGAATAAAGTTTTTAGGGAAAAAGGGTCACAAAGACGTAGAGAAATAGAAGAAGAGATCAAATCAAAAGAACAAGAGTTGGTTCTTAACCCTACTGATAATAATTTAAAGGTATCTATAAAGATGCTTAAGGAACAATTTAACATGTTGATGGCAGATCAGGTGGCTACCAATCTGTCGTATATGAGACATAATACTTTTTGCAATGCGAATAAGCCTGGGAGGTGGTTGGCTTATCAGTTACGAAAGAAACAGAAAGCTAGAATTATAGAGAAAGTAAAATATAAAGGTACTGAGGTTTTTCAGCAAGATTTGATTAAAAAAAGCTTTTTGGACTTTTACACAAAATTATATTCAAGTGATAATATAAGGGGTTTGGATATAGATAAATATTTACAATCAGTACATTTTCCTAGACTTTCAGAGGAACAACAAAATGGGATGAATAGTTTAATTACTGTGGAGGAAATTGGCTTAGCTATTAAGCAGTTAAAGGTTGGAAAGTCTCCTGGAACAGATGGACTGACTTCTAGGTATTATAAGATTTTATCTGAAGAAATGATAGAGCCACTAAAGGAACTCTTTAATAGTATTTTGTTGGGTATGCAAGTTCCTCCTTCTTGGAAAAGAGCTTTTATATCACTGATTCCGAAGGAAGATCAGGATCTTACAGAGCCTAAGAATTATAGGCCAATTTCATTATTGAATGTTGATTATAAGATCTTTACAAAAATTTTGGCAAATAGATTAATGCAGGTTATGAAAGACTTGATTCATAGTGATCAAGCAGGATTTATAACAGGGAGATATATGAAACATAATGTTAGACTAATTATTAACTTAATTGAGTACTTGGATAAGAATAATCAGATTCCTGTGGCTTTTATCTTTTTGGATGCTGAAAAAGCTTTTGATCAATTGGACTGGCAATTTTTATTTTCTTTGATAGAGAAAATGAATTTTGGGGATAATTTTTTACATGCACTTAAAGCTATATATCAGCAACAATCTGCACAAATTGTTGTAAATGGGGGATTGACTGAGAATTTTAATATTCAAAAAGGGACAAGACAAGGATGTCCATTATCCCCATTGTTATTTGTTTTAACATTGGAAATTTTATTGATTCAGATTCGGGAATCGAAGTTAATTAAGGGTGTAAAGATAAGGAAGAATGAGTATAAATTGCGGGCATTTGCGGATGATTTGGTTTTAATTTTGGAACAGCCGAATCAGGCGATTGATGGTTTATTAGAACTTATAACACAGTATGGGAATGTTTCTGGTTTTAAAGTTAATAATTATAAGACTAAGATATTATCTAAGAATATGTCAGTTAAAGAAAGGGAAAGTTTGATTAAAGCCACAGGTTTTCAGATGGTAAAAAAGGTTAAATACTTGGGAGTATATCTAACTGCTTCAAATGGAAAATTGTACAAGAACAATTATGAACCACTATGGGCAAAAGTCCAAAAGGATTTAATAGATTGGAAAAAATTGCAATTGTCATTGTTGGGGAGAATTTCAGCTGTAAAAATGAATGTTCTACCAAAGTTTCTTTTTTTGTTTCAGATGATACCTATTCTTAAAAAAGAGGCAAATTTGGAGGAATGGCAAAAGGGTATCAATAATTTTATATGGGCCGGGAAGAAACCAAGGGTTAAATTTAAGATATTACAGGATGCTCGAGAAAGAGGGGGACTTAAGGCACCCAATTTGAAATTATATTATGATGCAGCCGCCCTAACTTGGTTAAGTGATTGGCTTAATTTAACAAATATGGATATTCTTTTTTTGGAAGGTTGGGATTTAATATATGGTTGGCATGCATATTTAATTTTTAATAAGAAAGTTGATCGGACTTTTAAATCACATATTTTGAGGAATGCCTTACTTCGTGTTTGGAAGAAGTATTATTATAGATTAAATTATAAAATACCTATCTGGGGGATTCCCAGACATGCAATTGAGGGAACCTCTAAGGGGACAAATTTTGATAAAATTTCATATAAAGAATTGTTAATTTGTTCTGGTTCGAATTGGCATTTGAAATCCCTAGATGTATTAAGGCAGCAAAATATTCTACAGTCATGGTTTCAATATTTACAAATAATGGATAGATGGACTGTAGACAAGAAAGAGGGAATAACACTAGAAGATAGACAATTGGTTATTCAGATTAAAAACCAAGGTCCGGCTCATATAAAAAGAATATATAATGTTTTATTAGAGTTAGATTCGGAAACAGAATTGGTTAAAGATTGTATGATTAAATGGGCTCAGAATATACAGGAGCCGATCTCATTGGATTTATGGGAGATAATTTGGATAAGAAATGTTAAATTTACACAAGCTCAAAATTTGAGAGAAAATTTTTATAAAATGTTTTATAGATGGCATTTAGATCCTAAAAAATTATCTTGTATGTATTCCAACATACAGCCCAAATGTTGGAGATGTGGCAATAATGATGCGACATACTTTCATATTTGGTGGAATTGTAAAAAAGTAAAGGCTTTTTGGATTATGATTTGGTGGAACATTCAAAAGATTTTTAGAAAGAAGATAAAGTTTACTCCTCAACTATTTTTACTTGGTATTTTTGTTGACTTAAATGAAAAAGAAACTACTTTGATGTTGAATTTATTAACTGCAGCAAGGTTACTAGTAGGTCTATATTGGAAGAAAGATTCTTTGCCTACTTTAGAAGAATGGATATTTAAAGTATCTAGTTTTGCAGAAATGGCAAAAATTTCTGCTTATTTAAAGGATCATACACAAGAAAGATATATTACTGTATGGGGAAGGTGGATAGATTATATTCAGAAAAAATATGGAATTAAAAAGTTTTATTTATTTTATGAATGAATATCAAATATTATAGAGAATTGTTTTATAAGTTATGGAGTTAAAGGTTAATTATGATATTTTTTTTCTTTCTCTTTTTTTTTCTTTTTTTTAATTATTATAATTTTCTTTTTCTTTTTTTTTCTTAACCCTGTATTCTGCTCTGGGAAGTGAAGGGAGGGGGGTGGGGGTGGGAGGGAGGGTAAGGGGGGGTTCTCTATTTTAAAATTTTATTGTATTTTTATAAATGATTGTATGTTTTAAAAAATAAAAATTTTCAATTAAAAAAAAAAAGTAACATGTCATACGTATCCTATAGGATTTGTGATCTGTTTTGTTTATTTTGATGATGTAACTGATTAAATCTACTTAAAAGGTCCTCTTGTAAGTAACTCTACACTATAGTTACTAGAGATAAATTTGTGCAGAAGCCATATGAAAGAGTCATCATATTTATTCAATGTAATGGATATCCAATAAACATCAATGCTACAAAGTTTTTGAATCTATCTCAGATACAATGAAGGAAAACATTCTATGGCAAATGTAAATACAACATCAAAAATCTATATCTGCGGTCCCCAACTTTGGTCTGTAGACCAGTACCAGGCAACAGCATGCCAGAAACAAGGTCACGCAAACAAGCAAAGCCCCATCTGTGGGATGCAGGTAAAACCACGCCTCTCAAGTCCACGGACAAACCTCTCTCCATAGAATAACCAAAAGGTTATTCATGATTATTACATGAATAATTGGAATGCAATTAGAATGTAAAAAACTGAAGAAATAGAAGAATCAGAAATCACACGAACCTTTAGAATAAGAAACATAATTATTCAGGAAATTAATAAAGCTTTCAGAAGATAATTATTTGATAACGAAACCTATCTAAAGCAAGATAAACACAAACTTGGCACATGGGTAACCTTGGATAAACATCAGAATCAAATAGGCTAAATAATAATCAAATATGTAGAATTATCTAATCATCTAGAATATATAGATTCAAAGATCATAGAACTGAAAGGAGTCGGTCCATACAATCCAATTCCTGTATAGTAGAGAAACAGAAATCAAATAATTTGAAATAATTTGAAATAATTAAACAAAAATTATTCTGCTTGATCATATCCAATAAAGGGGAAACTTTCAACTCTCTAAATGGTTCCATTGCTGAACTAACTCTTGCTGTAAGCAAGTTTATTTTAATATAGGTAGTCCTCAATTTATAACTGCACATTTAATGAAGTTGTTCAAAGTTACAATAACCTTGGAAAAAGTGATATATGACCTATCTTTGTACTTACAAGTGTTTCACCAACCCCAGGATCACATACAGTAATTGCTATTTAAGGACTTTGCAACTAGCTTGCATTCATGACCAGTTGCAGCATTCTGCAGTCAAATGATCACAGCTTATAACCTTCCTACTTGGTTTCCAATAAGCAACCTCAATTGAGGAAGCTGCTGGACTTGATAAATGACCACATGATTTTATTAATAAGAATGGTAAAAATAGAACTTGTATGTGTGTGAGTATGTGTGTATATCCTTGTTTTAAATTCTATATTTTTTTAATTCCCACATGTTTTAACCAATGGAAATCTAATTATCCACTTCGTGACATTTGGGATTAAGAAGATCTTGCTCTTAACTGACACAATGATTCTGTCTGTCTTGAAAACTGTTCCTGGCATTACACTTCATTCCTTACATTTAGAACTGAACCATACTCAATGGCATAACTTCTAACAATTTGCTAAATGAGCTAAATGCAAAATGAAGATTATATATACATGAAAGGAGGGATAGGACACTTACTTGGATCTATATATAAGGATTTAGGTTATAAAAATATCCACATATAGTTTTGTGTTAATTTAATTCAGTATAACTTTGGGCACCCAATAAAATAGAGTGTACATAAACAAAATGGTTGTAAGCAACTTGAAATTTTGAAGCTTCATTTTAAAAAGTAGTGAAAAACTCAGTTTTTTCTTTGTGTCTTTATATAAAATAAAGGGGAGATTGCTTGATATGAGTTATACTATGCTTGATCAATGCTTTGTGACTTTCACAGTTTATTGACTTATCATGGTTTATTTTACACACATTTAAGCTTTCAGTGTATGTACTTTGAGTATCAGTCCCCTCTAACTCCCTGCCAATAAAACTTCCACAAACATATAAAGCCAAATTTGTAATATAAAGCTTTATGAACAGGATGTGTATCTGTAATAAACAAGCTAGTTTATCATTTCACCATGTGTGACCCCAGACACTGTTATGTAAACTGCCAGCAGGTGGTCAAGACCAATATGTAGTTCCCTCCCCCCCCCAATCAAATGTTAGATGTCACAGAAAATACCAAGCAAGTGATTGGAACGACAGGTCTTCGTTTTATCACACTATTTTTCTACTAACCCAAGGTTAGGATTTTATCTTCAGAGGTTCTGATAACAGTTCTTCAAAATTTAATGCTTAATTAATATAACCACACTACTGAAAGCCATACATTTAATGCTGGCAGCAATTATTAATATCTGGTGTGGTATTTGCTGAGGAATTTGTCTGGATGATAGATTAAGTTACATTGTTAAATTCAGCTTCAAACATTATCTCATACAATTAACTAGACATAATTAGGCATTAAAATGTAAGAGTATTAGTAGTCAATCAAGATCTTGTTAATCTTATGGCCAGTGTTGATTCTCATAAGGTAAAAGTTAAAATGGACTATTTGCATTTTTATTTTATCGTTTTTATGAATTCATGTATAATTATCTAAGTATCACTCCTGACTGAAACCTCATTAAAGGCCTGGTGCTTCATATCAAAATGTCAATAACCCACCTTAAATGGAAAAATATCAAGTAAGCTTGTACTTATTGAATTGTATTAACCTAATAAACTTAAATATGATCACAGCTGCCTTTCAGAAAATGATTTCTTTTCATTATATCCAGTGCCAAACTTACTTCTGTTTTCTATAAGAAAAAAGTGTCCATTTTTCAAATATATATAATAAAATGAAAAATGTAAGTTCGAAGGGATGTGCTATAAATGAAAATGTAACTATGTACATAGTTGTGTCATCTTATTGTTTCTTAAATTAAATAAGAATCAGTATACTGAATATAATTGTACTTGCTTTATTATTTAAACTGCTAAATTATAGGCCAAAACATAATCCCTTCTTTTTGGATGAACTATATACATGGAATAACTCTTTTTGCCATACATAAAGAAGTCATATAAAAAAACTTGTCTCAACCTAAAATTCCACATATTCATTTCAATTAAGCAACTTTTTAATATTTAAATGCACGAAAGCAAAAAAATTATAATTATTATAGAATTATCATATACAACTGGAGTTATCTCCATAACTATTTTTATATTAGATTTGTATAATATATTCAATGGCAGCACTAATAATTATGACATAAATACCCCATTCATGTAAAAGTATATTACATACTAACTACAATAGTTTCCAACACATGAAAATGTACTAAGAATCTCTCAAGAAATTGGTATCAAACAAATGAGTTTAGTAATTAAGAAATGTAATTATATTTATTTAATTCCTATTATAGTCTTAAAATAGTTGTATAGCACCTGGCATTAAAAGCAGTACAAGTGTAATAATAATATCTTGCCTTACTTTATATTCTCATACCATTATAGAAGAGATTGTCCCAAACTCATTGAGGAACACCTATTAAAAATTTGTGCGATATGCAAACTATAGTTAAATATGACATATAGGACAGAATTCCTGTGCTACAGGAGAGCACAGATAGCCTTAAGTCCGCTTTTTGCCCCTTATTTAAATAAACAATATGTTTCATAGTTTACAAAGTATCATTAATATACAGAATTATTACAGCAGGATTTTATTAGGGTAGGATTTATGAATACTATGATGAATTGATGATCGTTACTTAGTAGATTACAAATCTCTTACACAGAAAATAATATAACTATTGAGTAATACATATGTAGGTAAGTTAATTATAGAACACATAGCTGACAGTTTCATTTATCTAACTATACTATATAATTCTGAATCTCTAATTCTTTTTTGGTTTTTCAGTATTTATTTTTCCTTTTGGTAATGAATATGTATAATGACTCTAAGCCACTCTATAATGTTATTTTAATGAAATGTGCCTTTGATCTTATGATCTGTACAAAGCATAAATTCATAAGATAAAGAACATCTCTCTACGATCACTTTTGCCAATCACAAAGAAAATGTTGGGGGCAACGGTACCATAGCAACATCTATCATTCACTCTTGTCCATTTCAGTTCCCCTATGTTCTGCCATAGTATATGGAAAATACACAAAGATACTTTTTGTTGAGTACTTATGTCAATTGTCCAATTGTCTATGTTTCATTATACATAGCAATAAACTACATCACAACCATTCACTATGGGGAAAATCTTTATGGAGTACAGAAGCATTTCAAACGGATGGAAAAGGTGAGGTACATTCATTAACTATTTGCAGTTTTGCAGCAAGGCTTTGGTCCAGCACAGTTTTAAACTATCAAGGAAAAAAAAATCTCATTCTTACAAATGAATGCTGCATAAAGCAATGAGTTCGCAGGATTAAATGGCCAAATAGCAGTTATCCGTTCCCTTGGCAATTATGATTTTGAACAGCTATGTTTACCAGGTTACTATAGCAAAATAAGAATATTATAAGCTTGCCTTGGAGATCTGACTTTGTTTCATTAGTCTAAATGAGGTGCTGACATTCATGAACATAGCAAACATAAGTTGACCAGACTTTCTAGAGCAAAACCCATGACAAATTAATTCATATAGATGAACATTTTTTTATATTTGCCAAATACATTGGAAAATAATACAACAACACAACCTCCACCCATAAGATTGGAGGTTAATGTTTGTAAGTACCTTCTAATGAAACAGCTTTCAGGAATTCAAATAGTTTATATTCCCTGTTTATGCAAAAGGATGTCCAGATCAAACCAAGTTCATGGATGAAAAACAAGGAATGGAACTTTCTAGTTTTCAGTGGGAAAATGAAGTAAATTTTCTCTTCTATCACTATCTTTTATTTCAGAAAATATCTCTAAACTTCATGAAAAAAAATCCATGCATTCAATTTCAAAAAAACTTGAAGTCCTCATTTAGCAACCACATTTGGAATTGGCAATTCAGTCACTAAATGAAGCAGTGGCTAAGTGAAACTGTGACTGGGCTTATAATTTTACTTCAGCTTTATTTTACAGATGTACAAAGGTCATAAATGCAATACTAGTTGCATAGATACTTGTTTCATCCCTATTGTTAACTGCAAACAGGCATTAAATCAGACAATCACTAAACAAGAACAATCTTGTTTTTTTTAAAATAACTCTTTCTTTCCATGCCAGTTTTACCTCAAGTCCTTGACTTAGGCAGACCTTCCCAAATCTTTTCCTTAATTTAAAACTATTTATCAGAAAGCCCCTTTAACCTAAGCTAAAGCAGTTAAGTCAATTAAAACATACCTGTTGTGATTGGGTAATGGTTTGTGTTTTGCTACTCAACCCTCCCACCCCCCAAAAAAACACTTTTACCCAAGTTGGAATAATTTACATAGGTCTGTAAAGCACTGAGTTAGGATAGTATTAATATTCTATATCTTGCTGTCATATAGTGATGGTTTAGAATTTTGCAGCTGAACTGTAGCCAATCTATGCTCAAGTCCCAATGTAGGTAGAAAGGGACAAACATGGAAATTATTAGCTTCCCATCTCCCCACTGCTTGTGTAAGGGGAAGGATGTTCAATTGTTCACATTGTTCCTACCAGGAAAGGCTCCTGAAAACCCAAGCATCCAGGACTCAGCCAAAAAACTAGACAGTCTCAACAATCTAGGCAGGCTGAAATGGACATAGAGATTTTCAGAGATAAAACCTGCACATATCCTCAGTTCTATGCTATACTACTACTACTACTACTACTACTACTACTACTACTATGCAGCATAGTTTGAATTAGAACAAGAAAAAGCAGAGGCAGGAAAAAAGTTTGCAACAGTATCAGTTCCAAAGGTTATGATTGTAAAAACACCCATTTGAAAAACCAGGGAAAAGCCAGCTCATTCTTTGGAAGTGGAGTTATGTAAGGTGACCAACTTTTTTACAGCCACCCCGCCAGCACCACCGCCCACCCTGCACAGCGCCATGTAGGGAGGGCCCCACGACTCCCACAGCACAGGGGCAGCTGGCCACTGCTGCCCCTCACATCCCCGCCCACAGCACCCCCACTGCCTCTCCCTCTTGTGCCCGCAGCCATTATTGCCCTAGCAGAGCTGAAGATCATCAAGAGAAACTTACCGCTCCAGTCTCCTCCAGGTATCTTTGGAACTAACTAGGAGATGGCGTAGTTGGGTAGCAGGGAGGGGTGCAAAGTTCCTGCCAATTCACCTTCACTGCAGACAACTTACATGTGCCAAGTTTGCCAACCGGGTAACTGGCGCGCTCAGCAGCAATTCCTATTGGTTTTCAAAAGCCAATAGGGGAAGTAGCACAGCTCATGCAAAAGTTGGAAAAAAAAACATCAAAAAAGGTGCCAGAACGCCGTTCTGAGCATTCTATGAGAAAAAAAAGCCCTGCAGATTAGTCTTCAGATATCAAAAAGGAGGACATGTAGGAGGACACTTTTCAAGGGAGGACTGAACTCACAAAAGGAGGACTGTCCTCCCTAAAGATTGGTCACCTTAAGTTATGATTTCCAACAGGAACAATGGGTGATTTAAGCCTCTGTAATGTAACAAATTTTGTCCCTCAACACCATCATTCCCAAAATATGAGATAAATTAAAATTGGGGGTACCTCAATCTCAGGGAAATTAGAGCTTTTGAGCTTCTGATTTAGAGAAACTGCCTGGCTCTTTTTCTATGAAATATGTTAAGATCTGTTGGCTTAACTCTTACACTTATCATTTTTGTGAGATATAATAGTAATTGAAGTATAAATTCACATTTTAACATTCTAATTAAGCTATTCAGAACAGTACATCACATAATAATATGACTGCAATATACAGAATAAAAATGTGTGTACAAAAATAATTCTTAACATGATAACAGACTATAACAATATAACCAAATGAAACACTATATAACTCATGAAGATATAAAATCTACTCATACTCAATTCCAGCTAAACAAATAGGGATATGAGCCTGCATTTATAGCCATTTGTAGTGTCATGTGGTAATATGATCATGATTTACTACATGTTTCTGACAAAACTTGTCCTTTGCAGACAATACATTTGTTTAATGACCAGTGTTTAATTAACATCTGCAGTGTTCACTTAACAACTTCAGTGTTTCACTTAATTGACACCAGAAAAGTAGTCATAAAATCAGGCATGGTAACATGATGACTCACTTAATGAATGGCACAACTTATAACAGTCAGTCTGGACTCAGTTATGGTAGTACATCAAGGACTATCTATATTTTCAGTCCACCTACACCACAGGGGTGTTGCTATAGGAAAAATAGGAGGCAAGAATGCTAAGTACATTTGCCATAAAATATATATTTTACCAAAAAAATCAGGCTAAAAATAACATCAAGATCAACAGTTTTGAACGTCTTCTGATAGTTAAACAAAATATAAATATTTTGAATATTAGAAGAGTAGCTGGTACAGTAAAACAATTCATCTTACCTCTCTTATTTTTAATGTTTCTTCTAGATATTATTTTGATTTACTGTTATGTAAAAGCTACCGAAGATGGTAGAGGACAGGAAGACCTGGAGGAACGTTGTCCATGGGGTCGCGATGGGTCGGACACGACTTCGCAATTAACAACAACAACAAAAAAGCTACCATCAGTTACAAGGCTATACTGTCATTTTATTCTTAAAACATGTATGTGTCACTTGTATTGAATGTCAAAATAAAATCTTTATCTACTACAAAATTAATATGATGTCCAGGTTTCAGGTAGTTCATATTCTTATTTTATTCTGGAAGAATATATTAAATATAAGGAATTAAACATATATAAAATATATATAAAATAACTGCAGTGAAGAGAGAAGGCTTTTAACTAACCCAAAATTTATTGTTATGAGAATTGAGCAGGATTGTAAGTTTTTTAGCCTACTAGTAGGAGAGGATCTCAGTGATTGGCTAGAATTGAAAGGTATTAAATCAGAAAAATGAAAATTCTTATCTGTTTACATATATTTAGATGGCAATATATTATATGTTCTAAAACTATGATTACCTTTGTTATACATAGTTTACTGCTACATTGCAGTATAAACTTAACAGTGAACACAAACTGGTTTCTGTTCCTCGTAGTAGTAATATAAATGAGAATTTTTGTCCACATGAATCTCAGTAAATTTTAAGAAGTTTCTAAAATGTCCCAGAAAACATTTATTAATCATTCTGATTTTTCTTGTTGTATTATTTATATTGTTATTTTTATTTACTTTTATTTACTTACATTTATTCCATGCTAGTATTGTCTGTTCTGTCTATTGTCTATTCTATCTGTCTATTTGACAGATAGATAGGTAATGGATGGAAAGAGAGAGAGAGAAAGAAGGAAAGAAAGAGAGAGAGAGAGAGAGAGAGAGAGAGAGAATGGAACTTCTTTCATGCCAATGGACAGGAAATTGCTCCTCCTATCATTACAAAATTGATAAACAGCAAAATTGTGCTTAAAGGTTAGAGGATGAATACCTCAGATAAATAGCTCAGATTATTAAAAACTGAAAACAGGAAGGCAAACATTTTCTGTACTGTAGAAAATTGTATATTTGTAATAATAAATGCATAATACAAACAAACAAAATATACAATCAATATACTAGCTGGATCTCCTGACTGGACTGTAATTCAACAGGTACTAGAGATTTCTGAATGACTGTAATTAGTTTAAGAACATTCTAATTGGCAAGTAATAAATTATTTATATATATAAAAAATATTTGGCCTTCTTCATATTCCTAGTCCTATACACAGCCTTATATTAGAAAAAAATCAGATGTCCATGATTTTATACTCAGACTATTCTTGGTTTCATCTTAAATTATTTGACAGCAAGGTCCCAGAGTTTAATACAAGAGTCTTTTCCTGCCCTACCCAGAGGTTATGGGAATTGGAGCTATAATATTTTGCATAGAAAGCATGCACTTTATGGAATAATACTTTGTCATGGCGAAGGGGCTTGCATAACTCAATGAAGCTATGAGCTATGCCGTGCAGAGCCATTCAAGATGGACAGGTCATAGCAGAGAGTTCTGACAAAATGTGATCCACTGGAGAAGGAAATGGCAAACTACTCCAGTATCTTTGCCATGAAAACCCCATGGACAGTACTAAAAGGCAAAAAGATATGATGCTGGAAGATGAGCCCCTCAGGTCGGAAGTTCTCCAATATGTACTGGGGAAGAGCAGAGGGTAGCGCCAGAAAGAATGAAGTGACTGGGCCAAAGCCAAAAGGATGCTTAACTGTGGATATATCTGATGGTGAAAGGAAAGTCCGATGCTGTAAAGATCTTTTCTCCATAGGAACCTGGAATGTAAGATCCATGAATCAAGGCAAGCTAGATGTAGTGAAACAAGAGATGACAAGACTGAACATCGACATCTTAGGAATCAGCGAACTAAAATGGACAAGAATGGGTGAATTTAACTCAGATGACCATCAGGTATACTACTGAGGGCAAGAATCCCTCAGAAGAAATGAAGTAGCCTTCATAGTCAATAAAAGAATAGGAAAAGCAATACTGGGATACAATCCCCAAATGACAGAATGATCTCAATTCGAATCCAAGGCAAACCATTCAATATCACAATAGTCCAAATCTATGCCCCAACCACTGGTGCGGAAGAGGATGAAATTGACCGGTTCTGTGAAGCCCTACAGCACCTTATAGAATTAACACCAAAAAATGATGTCCTTATCATCATGGGGGATTGGAATGCTAAAGTAGGAAGCCAAAAGATAACAGGAATAACAGGCAAGTTTGGCCTTGGAGTACAAAATGAAGCAGGGCACAGGCTGATAGAATTTTATCAAGAGAATACGATGGTCATAACAAACACTCTTTTCCAACAACCCAAGAGACAGCTCTACACATGGACATCACCAGATGGTCAACATAGAAAGATGAAGAAGCTCTATATAGTCAGTAAAAACAAGACCAGGAGCTGACTGTGGCTTACATCATGAGCTTCTCATTGCAAAATTTAGGCTTAAATTGAGGAAAGTAGGGAAAAGTACTAGGCCACTCAGGTATGAACTAAATCATATTCCTGAGGAATATACAGAAGAGGTGACAAATAGATTTAAGGAATTTGATCTGATAGACAGAGTGCCTGAAGAACTATGGACGGATGGTCACAATAATGTATAAAAGGTAGCAACTAAAACCATCCCAAAGAAAAAGAAATGCAAGAAAGCAAAATGGCTGTCTGAGGAAGCTTTGCAAATAGCTGAGGAAAGAAGGAAAGCGAAAGGCAAAAGAGAAAGATACACCCAATTGAATGCAGAATTCCAGAGAATAACTAGAAGAGATAAGAATACTTTCTTAAATGAACAGTGCAAAGAAATAGAAAAATAGAAAAAAAAAACAGAATAGGGATGACCAGAGATCTCTTCAAGAAAATTTGAGATATGAAGGCAACGTTTCATGCAAAGATGAACATGATAAAGAACCAAAATGGCAGGGACCTAACAGAAGAGAAGAGATTAAGAAGAGGTGGCAAAACTATACAGAAGAACTATACAAGAATGAGCTTATCGTCCCAGATAACCACGGTGGGGTGGTCACTGACCTCGAGCCAGACATCATAGAATATAAGTGAAACGGGCCTTAGGAAATTTGAGCAACAAAAAAGCTAGTGGAGGTGACAGTATTCCAGCTGAGCTATTCAAAATCTTAAAAGATGGTGCAGTAAAAGTGCTACACTCAATTTTCCAGCAAATTTGGAAAACTCAACAGTGGCCACAGGATTGGAAAAGGTCAGTTTACATTCCAATTCCAAAGAAAGGCAATGCCAAAGAATGTTCAAACTATCGCACCATTGCTCTCATTTCACATGCTAGTAAAGTTATGCTTAAAATCCTACAAGTTAGACTCCAGCAGTATGTGGATCGAAAACTACCAGAAGTACAGGTAGGATTTCAAAGAGACAGAGCAATTAGAGATCAAATTGCCAGCATACGCTGGATCATGGAGAAAGCTAGGGAGTTCCAGAAAAACATTTACTTCTGCTTCATTGACTATGCTAAAGCCTTTGATTGTGTGGATCATAACAAATTGTGGTAAGTTCTTAAAGAGATGGAAGTACCAGACCATCTTATTTGTCTCTTGAGAAACCTATATGCGGGTCAAGAAGCAACAGTGAGAACTGGACACGGAACCACTGATTGGTTCAAAATTGGGAAAGGAGTCCAGCAAGGCTGTATACTGTCGCCCTGCCTATTTAACTTATATGCAGAGCACATCATGAGAAAGGCAGGGCTAGATGAATCAAAAGTTGGAATTAAGATTTCCGGGAGAAATATCAACAACCTAAAATATGCAGATGATACCACTCTAATGGCAGATAATGAAGAGGAACTAAAGAGCCTCTTGATGCGGGTGAAGAAGGAGAGTGCAAAAGTTGGCTTGAAACTCAACATTAAGAAAACCAAAATCATGGCATCCGTCCCTCTCAATTCCTGGCAAATAGATGGGGAAGAAATGGAGGTAGTGATTCTTGCTCCTGGGGAGGAAAGCTATGGCAAATCTAGACAGCATACTAAAAAAGCAGAGACATCAACCTGCCAACAAAAGTGCATATAGTCAAGGCCATGGTTTTCCCATTTGCAATGTATGGATGTGAAAGTTGGACCATAAGAAAGGCTGAGTGACAAAGAATTGAGGCCCTTGAACTATGGTGCTGGAGAAGACTCCTGCGAGTCCCATAGACTGCAAGGCCTTCGAACCAGTCAGTCCTAGAAGACATCAACTCTGACTGCTCTTTAGAAGGCCAGATCCTGAAGTTGAAACTCAAATACTTTGGCCACCTAATGAGAAGGAAGGACTCACTGGAGAAGAGCTTAATGCTGGGAAAGATTGAGGGCAATAGAAGAAGGGGATGACAGAGAATGAGGTGGCTGAATGGAGTCGCTGAAACAGTAGGCGTGAACTTAAATGGACTCCAGAAGATGGTAGAGGACAGGAAGACATGGAGGAATGTTGTCCATGTGGTCGCGATGGGTCGGACACGACTTCGCAATTAACAACAAAAAATCTTGCATGCATGTATGCATACATACATACATACATACATACATACATACATACATACATACATTTTTTCTAGGTCACCAGGAGAGTCAAGAACTGGTATAGAAAAGAAACTGACAGATTAATATATGTCATCAATTACCTGTCTATTAAAGGGTATATTTAAGAAATGCACTTCAACAGCATTCCTCTGAAAATCTGAATATTTACTAACATGACAGTTAAGAGGTGTTAATGAATGATTCATCTTTGATATTTGTATAGGCACCACTAAGAGCTACAGCTCTTCATACAAACCATTACAAACAGTGTGATTATATTGCCCATGCAAGAACAGGTGGAAGAGCTTGAGAAAATAATTTTACTTTGACTATGTAAATACATTTATGCAAATTGTCGTCTACATATTCTTTTTGCTAAGAAAAGTGAATTATTTGTATTCAGTCATCCCTCATTCTGAACATCAACTCAAAATAGTTATTTTGAATAGAAAAAACAAATTATTTGGGAATAGAAATAAATCTTATCACTCCAATTGAAAAGTAATTATTGATGATGCTGTAAGGCACGGGATCTCCTTTTTCATCTTTATCATTAGGTATGACTTCAAATTTCCACCTCTCCAGTAAGATTTCAGTACTGTTCTCAATATGTTTTAAAATCTTGAGAAGATTCTCCCCTTCATATCCTTTGGAAAAAGAAATGAAGCACAGTAATTTGAAATGGCAGATTTAGGAGCCAGGACACTGTCTCACTATTAATACATGAAAGATGCATTTAACCTAGGCCAAGCCATTAGCACCTATCTGTACCCCCTGGTTCTGTTTTAATGGCTTGCCACCATTTCAGCAGTGTGGGCAAAGACACTGGAACTGAAAGTACAGATTTAGCATCTTGTCCCTAATTAGGTAGTTCCACCATAATGAGTTGAAAATCAGCTATTACACTGCAAAACATAAAACAAAGCAACTAGCCCACCACAAATTTTATTAATAATCACTTGGCTCTGTTTATTGCTGAATAATTGCAAAATAATCATCTTCTATCTTAATTGCCCAATGCACAGTAGCAGTAAGTGGGTGAAAAAATGGTAGCAGTACTGAAGCAAGGATATCAAAGCAAAGTGCATTAATAGCACTATGTTAAGGAATATTCAACTATTACTCCAAGGTAAGATTTCACAGAAAAAAATAGGGACTTTGCTTCAATGGATATCAATATCTATATATCAATAACATGATTTGGACAATTCTGTCACTGCTCATGGGTCCTACCTATCAGAACATTCATACTCAATACAGAAAGAAAGGCCCAATCATGGAACATTATAACTGGATTAATATAATGATATTAAACATATAAACAAGTTAATGTTAAATCCTAAGTTATGGATGTCTATATATATATATATATATATATATATATATATATATATATATATATATATATATATATAAAGATATATATATATCTCCTAAGTTATGGATGTCTTTAGTATTTCATTTCTGTTATGCAAAGGGTACAGGTACTTTTATTTCTGCAATAGTATATATTTATTTTCTAAACGCTCCAGATGTTATCATAGCAGCCAATCCTACCAATCAGCTAGCAGTGCTTTTTTTGTAGAAAAAAAAAAGTGCCAGAACTCACACATGTTGTATAACCTGCCTTGCCTACCCTACAAGCTTCCATCCAAAAAAGGTGCCGGAACTGTGTTCTGGGCGTTCTATAATAAAAAAAGCCCTGACAGCTAGTATACAATTTGCAAGTTTTATGCTCATAATCCTTTATGCTTCTCTTGATAGATAACAGCTGGTATCCCTTTGTTCATGCTTAAGCCTCTTACAATGTCTTTAATAATAATAAAGTTGGAAGGAACCTTGGAGGTCATCTAGTCCAGTGGTTCTTCACCTGGGCGATTTTATTTTTCAGGGGGATGATGGAACAAAAGGAGCGACATCGGGGCAAAGAAACGAAAAGGGGGCAATATGGGGGCGATGGAGCGAGAAGTTTTGGGGACACTTTTGAGACTTTTTCATACAGTGAATCACTATATATCTGTCATACAAAAACATCAGATTGCTCGCTATTAGTGGATTGAATTGTGTTTTCAAACGTTCCTCCAGCTAGCTTCAGTACAGAACATTGTACATATGTGAATACACATTGTTTATCTTCATGCGTGTTGCGCAGCAGCCTCTACCCATACCCATTGGCTAGAATGGACAGTGATGGAGGGAGGAGCGCTTCTTTTGAAACATCGCATGCTGAGTGGCTGTCCCCTGGGACTTCAGCTGTAATGTCAACGTAACTGTTGAAACTGGGTTTATTGACGTCCACGTGTCTTTTTCTAGTGTTCCAGGGGAGTCGAAAATTTAATTTGCAGGTAGTGCCTTTCATTTTGAAGACCTCTCAACATGGCCAAGAAGAGGAAGTGTCGCCAATATTCGACAGAATACCTAAAATTGGGATTCATTCCATCTCCTTCCAAAGTACAGCTTCCGTTTTGTCTTCTTTGTGAGAAAACATTTTCAAATGAAGCGATGAAGCCTTCCCGACTGAAAGACCATTTGGTAAGAATTCATTCAGATAAAGCCAACAAACCGGCATCATTTTTCCAATCCTTAAAGACCAAGTTTGAGGGTCGCAGCACTGTTGGGAAGTTATTTGGAAAATTGTCACTCAATGCCGACAAGGGGCTCATTTGTTCCTATGAAGTATTTTTGTTGATAGCAAAATGTGGCAAACCTCACACTATCAGAGAAACACTGATTTTACCAGCAGTGAAACAGATTGTTACCACCATATTGGGGCCCAGTGCAAGCATTATCACGCAATCGATTCCTTTGAGCAATGTCACTGTATCAAAAAGAATTGATGAAATGGCTGCTGATGTGGAAGAAAGGCTTATTGACATCTTGAAAAATACAGAATTCATGATGCAGATTGACGAGTCAACGATTCGTGAAAATGAAGCCTTGTTATTGGCTTATGTCTGTTTCATCAATAGAAATGAAGAGATCGGGGAAGAACTGTTATTTGTTCAAAATTTAGCCACCGACACAAAAGGTTATTTGATATTTAAAAAGGTTGAAGAGTTTTTTAATGAGAAAAACATCCCTTTGACAAACGTCATGGCATGTGCAACCGACAGAGCTGCATCCATGGTTGGACAATAACGTGGATTTCAAGCTCATCTAAAATCGGTTGTACCTGGAGTTATGACTGTCCATTGCATCGTTCATGGACAGCACCTTGTCTCAAAAAATTTGAGTGGCCATTTGCACGAGTCTCTAAATTACGTCATTAATGCTGTGAACAAAATTAAGTCAAATGCCTTGAACAACCAACTTTTTCACAAGCTTTGTGAAGAAAATGACGAGGAGTTTGAACGTCTCCTTTTGCATACCAAAGTAAGGTGGTTTTCAAAAGGAAAGTGTTTGTGGCGATTCCACGAACTTTTTGACACAGTTGTCAAATTTCTTGAATCCATTGACGCAAGTCTAAGCAGTTCTCTTAAACTTCGACGTCTGGATGTAGCTTACCTCGCTGATGTTTTTGACAAGCTGAAGTGAAAGTAAAGCTGCAAGGAGATAAAATCAATTTTCTTAAGGCCAATGGAGTAATCTGCTCATTTATTTCCAAATTGGACCTCCTTGCAAGCAATATGAGTCGCCAGGAGCTATATCAGTTCCCAAGCCTTGGTAATGAATGTGAACTCCAAGGAGAAGATTTGGATGTTTTTTGCTGCCACTTGAAGCAACTAAAAGAAGACATGGAAACCAGATTCTATGATCTGATAAATCTGGAAGTGCCCGCTTGGGTGCTAAATCCTTTCACAGCAGACTTTGCACAACTTCATCCCAAACTGCAAGAGCCACTGACAGATCTGAAATACGACTATGAAGCCCAGTCACATTTTTAGAGTTATGGCTACAAAGCTTTTTGGGTGAAAATGAGGAACACTTACCCAATATTGTGGGAGGAAGTTAAGTTGCTTCTTTTGGCCTTTCCTTTCACTTACTTAGTGGAGAGGGGCTTCAGTGCTATCCAACAGATCCTTTGTAAGTCAAGGAACATGTTGAAGATCTCTGAGCGCGGTGATTTAAGAATGCGATTAACAAAAATGGTTCCAGACATCAAGAAATTGGCATCAGCTCACCAAGCACAAGGCAGCCATTGAAGTTCTTTTTTTTTGCTTTTTGTGTACATACATTTTTTTCATTAATAATTGTCTGAGCTTTTATCATTGTATTTGCTTGCATTGGATTTCATGTTCGAGTTTGAGTTTTCGGCTTAGTTTTCGAATTTTTGTTGTGCTCTGTAAAACATTTTGTGTGTCTCTTTGTATTGTACTTTTTAAGCATGCACTCCAGTTCGATATTATATTTTTTGTGTCTTTTTAATCCTTTTTACAGTGTGCGTGACTATATATACTTTCCTCCTTTTCGTCTTGAAATTCTTAGTTCCTGCATTGCGGTTTGTTCTTATGCCCTTTTTATATTTCTTTTTGCGTCTTAAATTTCACTTGTAATTCAATCATGAAATGTTACTGTTTTTCTTTCCAGGCATTTCACTTTCTTGCAATTGAATTTTGTTTTCAGTGGTCATTACATATAAGTGTCTTGAATAAATAAGATAATAATGAAATACATGTATCACAAAGTTTGGGAATAAAGTGACAGGTGGCAGCAAAATTTTTCACACAGTTGAGATATAGGAAAAAGACTGGAAATAAATTATTTGCATCGACATGTCCTGATGACAATTTTAAAGAAAACAAAAAAAGTATTGGATAAATTGAAGAATTATTTCCTATGTTGTGATTGAGAGGTTATGTTGGGAGAGGGGGGCGATGACAACTTCCTCATTGGCTCTAGGGGGCAATTCATTCAAAAAGATTAAGAACCACTGATCTAATCCAACCCCCTGCTCAGGCAGGAAAGCCTATACCATTTCAGACAAATGGCTGCCCAGTCTCTTCTTAAAAACTTCCAGTGTTGGAGCATTCACCGCTTCTGGGGGCAGGTTGTTCCACTGGTTATTTGTTAATGGAAGCAGATATCTTTTGAATGTGGAGATGCAGGAAGCCCAAATACAGTATTATAGTCCTTGTTTCTCACAATAATTTTAATGGTGTTTATGTGAATGTGTGTATGTTTGTGTTTGTATATTGATGAGTACTTCTGTTTGTATATTAATCTACATAGATACTGATGTGTAAAAGAGGAGCAGCCTAATGAAGGAAGGAAAAATTGTAAGGATTTTAAAAAACCCAAATGCTGTTACTCTATATCAGTCTTTCTAACAACTTATCTAATACCATAGTAATAACAGGCAACATTTCTATCAATTACTTTCTATGTAATATGAGAGAGACTGGCTATTGTCCAAACTAACTGTGCATATCCAGAGGGTTTATGAGAGGGAGATATATGTGTATGTGTGTGTATATACATACACACACAGAGAGAGAGAGAGAGAAATATCTTATACATACGTACATGCACACACACAAAAATACAGATCCATACAAATGCATGCACACATAAATGCAGCTCCTATCATTTTTTTTCCATACCTATAGTAAACCATTATCAGGCTCAGCCCAAGAACAACATAGAACTATCTATCCAAAGTTCATTTCTATATTTACTTACAGATAAGAAACAGAATCTTGCCAGATGAAACCTATATTACTCTCACCCTAATGGATATATCCTAGAAGATTTTAGGGAGTGGCTATTCTAACTCTTTTCACCTGTTTCTGATCCAGCTCTGGGCTGTGTTGTCTTTTTTCTTAATCCCTCTCCTTGCAATGTGCTCCCACCTTCTGGGGAAACTACCACTTCGGTGTAATCCATAATCCCCTTTCATAGACATAATCCATCACAACTTCATCTGAAGCTAAATAAGATTTTAAAGGAATGTTTCTTTAGCCGTCCGTCCTGGGAATGTGTTAAAGCCTGCAGAGACAGCAAACAACAGCTGTTTCGCGGCTTGAAGCCTCCCTCCCTGGGAGAAGGGGAAGAGATGAGCTTTCTCGGATAGAGGTTGAATTCCCCAAGTCCTCCATAAATTTTTTGGGGGGAGGACGAAGGAGGAGAATTCCCTCGGAGTCTGAGGCTATCTCCGCACCCCAGGACGCCTTTGTTTTCAAGAACAAAGTCAGACGCTGCTTCCACATCTGCTGTTTAAAGAGATTTGTGAGTAAAATTAAAAGCAGACAGAGCTGATCAGGAAGATCAGGATTGTGAGAACTTGGGACTTTAACTCAGGAAATAATTAAAGTATCTTCTTCATCCATTATTTAAAAAAAAGGAAGAAGAGAAAAATGGCGGAGGAATGCTGTTTCTTTGTTTGAAAGGACATTGTTAAGAAAGACTTTCACTTTCATTTGGCAACAAAGTTTAAACAGCATAACAGACTTTGGTTACTTTTTTAAAAAGAGCAAGCTTTCCTCTCTTATTTGGGGGGGAATTGTTTTTACTATCCCCTCTTTTCATCTTTTGTAGCTGTTGGTTTTATAAGATTATATAAGATTTATAAGAAGTGGTTTGGAAATGGCTTCTAAACGCCCTGGAATTTCTGCTCTCCCTAAAAGCTCAATTTCCTCACCGGTAATTCGGACTGTACAGCAATCCAAGCCGAAGTCTCCCCAACCTTCTCCCCCACCGCTGGCATTAACACTTAAAGACTTACAGGATGCTTTGGGGAAAACAGCATGACAGATTAAACAAGAGACGGCAGAGCTTTTTGAGGAGAAAAATAGGGAGATGAGAGAAGATATAGTGCTGGCTCTTCAAGGGTTAGCAGCCCATGTAGAGCGTTTCGATGAGTGTGTGGATGAAGTGGTGGAAAATGTTGAAAGATTAGAAGATAGAGTTGGAAAAGTTGAAAATAATGTTGATATAACACAGAATGAAATTATTATATCACAATATAGAGACATGGAATTTGCTTTGCGTATAAGAAGGCTGAAGGAGAATTTGCAAGAGAATCTGAGAGAAGAAATTGCAGAAGATTTAGCTCCTATTTTGGGATGTGAACCTGAAGAAACTTTGAGAGAGATAGAAAAAGTTTTTAGGGTTAATTCATGGGTTGCGAGGCAAAGAAATTTACCTAGAATTGTGGTTATTTATTTTTCCAGAAGATCACTTCGTAATGAAATTATACAGGCTTTTTTATAAGCAGAGATTTCAAATTGCAGCTCAAGATGTTATAATTTTAAAAGAAATACCTTCAAAAATTCTTAGAAAAAGAAAGGACTTTGCTGAGGAACTTAAAAAACAACAGATTCAGTTCAGATGGGATTTACCTGTTGGAATAGTGGTGAACTATGATAGAACACGTTATAGACTTAATACAGTTTTTAAACGCAAGAGATTTTTATGCTTCTGTTCTGAAGGCAGGCACACCACCATTTCCACAATCTAAGAGAATTGATGAAAAGCTTGAAGAACAGCTGGCTGAAGGAGCAATATCATTAATCTCAGGAGATTTGCAGGTTGAATCTATGCAACAGTGTTTGGAGACAAAAGATGATCAAAGGAACAGAGAATGACTCGTGCAGCTCATAGACGTAAAGAAAAAGAACAGCAAAAAATGGATGCCAGGTCTACATCACATTTGATTACCTCAGAGCCAGTGGGAGGGACAAGACCAAAGAAATCATCGACGGCAGATCTACAAGCAGTGTTCCAGAGGCTTCAGGCCACTAAAGATGGCTAAGTTTTTGACATGGAATGTTAATGGTTTGAACTCACCACAGAAAAGAAAGTTTTGCACTATTTGAAATAACATAAGAATGATGTTGTATGTTTGCAAGAGATTCATATTACTTCAAAGGACCAAAAGTATTTGATTAACTCCTGGCTGGGATTACATTTTATAGCCTCTGCTCCGCAGAAAAAAGGGGGAGTAGTTATTTATGTGAGGAAAGATTTATCGCTGAAATTAATTTATTCTGATCCACAATAAAGATATGTTATTATTGATTTATTATTAAATGGTAAGAGATGTCTTATCATTGAAGTATATGCCCCTAATCAACAACAAAAACAGTTTTACAAGCTGATACATCAGAAATTAACTCAATTGGATTATAAATCTGTTATAATGATGGGTGATTGGAATGGTGTTTTAGATTCAAGTAAAGACAAGAAAGTTCTTTTAAATCTCCTAATCATGCTAAACTAACCAAAGTTTTTTTTTATTTGAAGGACGATTTGGAATTTAGAGACATTTGGCGAGAACGGAATATTGAAGAAAGAGATTTCACTTTTTCCTCGGACAGGCATCAATCGTATTCCAGGATTTACATTTTTTTAATTACTAATGATCTTTTTTCTAGGGTTAAGAATGCCAAGATTTTCCCCAGAATATTGTCAGACCATAGTCCTGTATGGTTAGAGCTATCTGCTGAAGAAGGGAGTAAAAGGACTTGGAGATTGAATGAAAATTTATTTAGATATGAAGGGAATTCACAGAAATGTAGAGAATATTTGAAGGATTTTTTTCTTTTGAATATGTATAAGCTACTTCAATGTCAATGGTGTGGGATGCTAGTAAAGCGTATATGAGAGGGGTTTTGATTCATATGAATAATGCGCATAGGCGTAAACAGATGCAAAAACATAAAGACTTGGAAGAAGAGATTAAACTCAAAGAGAAGGCTTTTATTTTAAATCCACTGGATAATAGTTTAAAGGTTTCTATCACTATGCTTAGGGAGAAATTTAATATGTTAATGGCTGATCAGATTGCAATTAATTTGCGATATATGAAACATAATACATTTTGTAATGCAAATAAACCTGGTAGGTGGTTGGCTTATCAATTACAAAAGAAACAGAAGTCAAGGATTATAGAGAAAATAGATTATAAAGGTAAAGAGGTATATCAACAAAATTTGATTAAAAGAAGTTTTTTAGATTTTTATTCAAAGTTATATGCTAATGAAAGTATACAAGTTTCAGATATAGAAAAATACTTACAGGCAGCACACTTTCCTAGACTTTCTAATGACCAATGAGATGAGATGAATTGCTTAATTACTTCTGAGGAAATCTTTTGGGCAATTAAACAATTAAAGGTTGGTAAGGCTCCTGGTACAGATGGATTAACAGCAATTTATTACAAAATGTTATCTGAAGAAATGATAGAACCACTGAAGGAACTTTTTAATAGTATTTTGTTGGGAGCAGAGGTACCTCCATCTTGGAGAAGGGCTTTTATATCGTTGATCCCAAAGGAGGATCAAGATCTGACCCAGCCTAAGAATTACAGACCTCTATCTCTTTTGAATACAGATGACAAGATTTTTGCAAAAATATTGGCAAATAGATTAATGCAAGTTTTGAAGCAATTGATCCATAGTGATCAATCTGGATATATAACTGGAAAATACATGAAATATAATGTAAGACAAATTGTTAATCTAATTGATAAGAACAATCAAATCCCTGTGGCTTTGATATTTTTGGATGCGGAAAAAGCTTTTGATCAATTAGATTGGCAATTTTTATTGAGAGTTGTAGAGAAAATGAATTTTGGGGATAAATTTTTGTATGCTCTTAAGGCTATTTATCAACAACAATCAGCACAAATTATAATTAATGGGGGGTTAACAGAAGCATTTAAAATTGAAAAGGGTACAAGACAGGGATGTCCATTATCTCCATTGTTATTTGTTTTAACAATGGAGCTTTTACTTATTAAAATTTGTGAGTTACCTATAATAAAGGGAATAAAAATAAATAAGAATGATTATAGGTTGAGAGCTTTTGCTGATGATTTGGTTGTGACATTATCTCAACCCACAGATTTGGTAAGGGACTTGGTGGAAATTATAACCCAGTATGGGAAAGTTTCTGGTTTCAAGGTAAACAACAAGAAGACCAAAATACTATCGAAAAATATGTCTATGAAGGAAAAGGATTTGTTAACTAAATTAACAGGTTTTGAAATAGCGAGAAAGGTTAAATATCTGGGAATATATATTACAGCTTCTAATGTTAAATTGTATAAAAATAATTATGAGACATTATGGGTAAAAGTGCAAAAGGATTTAAATAATTGGAAAAAACTACAGCTATCTTTGCTGGGGAGAATTTCAGCAGTTAAAATGAATATTCTTCCAAAGTTTCTTTTTTTGTTCCAAATGATACCTATTTTGAAAAAAAGATGCCAACTTGGAGGAATGGCAGAAAGGGATTAACAAGTTTATTTGGGCAGGGAAAAAAAGAGTTAAGTTTAAGATTATAAAAGATGCACGGGAAAGAGGAGGACTTAAGGCGCCTAATTTAAAATTGTATTATAATGCAGTGGCTTTTAACATTGATTAGTGATTGGCTTAATTTAACTAATAAAAATATACTTTTTCTTGAGGGATGGGATTTATTATATGGATGACATGCATATTTAATTTATAATAAAAAGTAGATCAGGTTTTTAAATCTCATATTTTAAGAAATGCTTTATTGCGTGTCTGGAAGAAGTATTACTATAGGTTAACTATAAAATTCCAATTTGGGGAATTCCTGGACATGCGATAGAGGGGGTATCTAGGAAAGTGAATTTGGATAGGATTTCTTATAAGGAATTACTTAGTTTGGTAGGGAAGGATTGCCAATTAAAAGCTTTAGCTGAATTGAAGCAAGAAAATATTGTACATTCTTGGTTTCAGTACAACCAACTGTTAGTGAGGTGGAGTTTAGATCAAAAGGTTGGTATTACTTTACAGGATGTGAATTTGGTAAAACAGATTAAAGATAAAACTCGAGCCCATATAAAGAGAATTTATAATGTTTTAATAGAATTGGATTCTAAAACGGAGTTAGTTAAAGATTGTATGGTAAAATGGGCTCAAAATATTCAAGAACCAATTCTGTTGGACACATGGGAGACAATTTGGGTTAGAAATGTAAAATTTACTCAAGCTCAACATTTAAGAGAAAATTTTTATAAAATGTTTTATAGGTGGCATTTGGATCCTCAAAAGCTGTCCTGTATGTATCCTAACTTACAGCCCAAATGTTGGAGATGTGGAAGCTTAGATGCAACTTATTATCATATTTGGTGGACTTGTAAAGATATAAAAGCTTTTTGGATTAAGATTTGGTGGAATATTCAAAAGATTTTTAAGAGAAAGATAAAGTTTATACCGCAATTATTTTTGTTAGGTGTTATTGTAGATCTTGATGTTAAAGAAATTAATTTGATGTTGAATCTGGTAACAGCTGCAAGGTTATTGGTGGGGCAATATTGGAAGAAAAATTCTTTGCCTACTATGGAGGAATGGATACTTAAGTTGTCTAATTTAGCAGAAATGGCAAAAATCTCCGCATATCTGAAGGATTATTCACAAGAAAAATAAAAGAATAAAAAAAACAGAGAAGAAGCACGACATTTCTTTTGAATGTTTTCCAATGCTAACAATTATTTTTTTCAGTAATGAGGGAGAAATTTTCTAAATCTTTACCAAGGAAGCATTCTGTTTTGTTGAGATTTTTATTTCAAATATAAGAATAGTCCTCTACCTTTAAGCAGGCTCCAGTTATATGATGCCATGAAAACACACAGCAGCCGTCATATCATTATTGGGCATTATCCTGACAGTCTCTATCATATTATTGATTTTTATTGCATTTAACAATATAGTTTCAATTGTATGTATGTACACAATAGTGTTTTTGTTGAATAGTAGAGGGAAAAAGATAAACTGAGTACATTGTTTCCTATTATGAGATGCTAAATTAGAATTGCTAAGCAACATATTCAGCAGTAATGGAGTAAATTCAGTGTATGCTAAAGGTTATTTGTTTAATAATTCATAATCCACGCAAAAAGTCTGTGTCACTGATAAGGGAAAATTACTTACCAGCATAAAAATTTGTTGTTAGCCCTTCTGCTCTCCAATCCTATGAAAAGTTTCAGAGAGAAAAAAATCAGTCTTGTGGTATCAGCTACCATAGGAAGGAGGCGAGAATGGTGAAAGAATTTTTCTAGGATTAACAATGGACTTGCAAAGTGACTGAGCCTTAATCCAGAATGGATAGTCCATGAAAAAAAGAAGTTATGGGATTTCAGTAATAGCATGAGAGAACATGGGTTCTGAAAAAAATTAAATTAGCATCCTTTATTATGTGGTTCCACTTTCTTCTACTCTGCAGAAGATTCCTGACAATCCGGGAAAGAGCTTAAGGAACACAATGAATAATGTGGGTTTCTGTATCCTAGTGATAAAATAGTGTGTACCACACATAAATGTAATTGACTCTAGTAGAATATCTTAAATTACATCCATATTCAAGAAGTACTTTTGCAAAAATCTGAATAAAAAATGTTTAAGTTCTCCTTAGACATCTATTGAACATGTAAGCTGAAATATTTGCAGCTTAGTTATAAGTGACACTTTTTGGTTGTAATGAATAAATCACAAAATAGAACATTAGTAAGTATTAAATGTTTAATGGCTTCTTAAATATATTTTATAGATGTAGAATGTGCATACAAAATGAGTGGCACCTTATATAAGAATGGCAGGATATCTTAAAGCTTTGGAAAAGTTAGGATTTTTAATTCGATTTTTTTAGAGTGCAAATGTTAGATCAACTATTTTAGGCAAATGTATGCACTGAAGTTCAAACATATCCCTGAACTGAGTAGTTACAAAAATACTGTTAATGAAGTGGGTTTTTGTTGATGGTGTTCCTAGGAGGAGAGACTCAAAGATTTAATGTGCCATTGATCTAAGACACAGAAAGCTAATTGCAAAATTAATTAAAATTAATTTAAGTAAATAACCCAAATTTGTTTAATATTTATTGATTTACTAAGATTTAACAGAAGTAATCTGAATTAGGTAGTCAGCAGAAACTAAATTTCAAAAAGAAAAATGTTCAAGAAAAGCAATGTAAGAAATAAAATGTTACAGATTTTGTACAAAATTGAACTCAGCCGGAATTAAATGCTGCCTTCTAAATGAACTCCACTTAGTAAAATAATAAGGTCATCATTCTAATAATTATGTTCTGCAACAACTTCTACATATAGCATTTACAAAAATAATATCTCTTCTAAATATCCTTTATTTCCAGGAAAACAAGATGTGAAATAGATATGTGAAAACAAAAAAGATCAAAACGAATCAGAGTGATTTTATTTCCTTTTCAGAAATTAAGAAAAGTATCTTCAAGACATATTCTCCCAAATTTCCATTCATAAGTTATTAAGACTGATTAATTAAGAGTTAGTAAGAATAACATGATTTCTCTTGATTTTGCTTTTTTATTATTGGAAGTTTGGAAAACAAGTCTTAACTTCAAGAAAACTATATAAAATAATTAATTGGAACAAAAACTTATATGTGATAAGTTAGAGTTAGAAAGACAGTTAAAAATAATTACAGGGAGAACATGCATAAAGACCATGATCGTTAGCAGGTAAAAGTAAGAGATGAAGAAAGTGTCAAAGTCTTGCTATAACAACATAGAACTGGTGACGTAGAACTAGAGACACTATTGCACATGGAACCAGAAGGACAAACAACTGATTATATAGTGGAAATTGCTTTTTAAGTTATGATTTATTTTTTTCTGAAGCTGTTAAAAACTAATTTTAAGGCATGACAAAGGAATACATAATACTAACTGTATCAAGTACAACTAGATATGTTAGATATAGCCTTATTAAGAATGAAAGTGATACTGATTTCCTACAAAAGCAATGAAAAAAAAATCTTTGTCTGTCTCAAAAGGTTCCATTGTTAATCAAGATGGGAGTTCAAAAACTGTGAGGACACAATTCCATAGACAGGTCCATGCCATACTAATCCATTTTTCAAAAAAAAAAAAAAAAAAAAGCATAGTAGCTCTGAAGGTATGTATAGAATTGTAAGATGAAGTAACCTGATTCTAAGTTGTTTATGTTTTATCATTTTGAAATCTCTAAGTAATTTACATAGGTTTTTAATGGTTTCATTATCTAATCAGGTACATACTTGCTTTATTTTAAGAGGAGAAAAATATACAAGCTCTCTTAAAAGTCAGAACAAGCACAAGAGAAATTAAAGCAATACATAAGATGTTTCAATGACAGGGTTCACTAAAGCAGCAATAAATTATGAATTGGAATCTTCTGCAGATAACCATAATAAAAGTATTTTGGGACTTCTCTGGCTCTTAAAGTGTCAGAACTTACAAACATCAATGCCTCCTGTTTCCTTGGCTTATCTTTATATAACATCTTGGGGAGGTTTTCATTCTCCTTCTTTCCGTAATTTCACAAATCAAGTACTGAAACAACAAAATAGATCTGGTCTTCATATTTTGAAGAATGGAGACAAGGTTACAGGAGGCTTGTTTTAAATGAAACACTTTTTTAATTGATTCTTTGCCTCCATAGATCCTGGTAGAGAGCACCATAAGACTGATTGTCTGAAATCTAGCGCAGGATGGGAGAAGGAGGAAAGAACTTGCTTTGAAAGATAACCAAACATTTATAAGTAAATTATGTTTGAGATCAAATAGCAATAATTTAGTATATGAACAACTCCCCCTTAAGAAAATAATATATAGTTCATATTTTGATTTTCTTTTACTAAATCATACTTCAGTGAAATAAAACTACTTGACTTCTTCACCCTATGCAAATAACATATCCAGAGGAATAAAAATGTGGAAAATCATATCCATTGGTCTCAGGCTATAAATATAGGAATGGATGAATATTTTATATGTCAAAGGTGAGAGCAAATTAACATGATTTACCTACTCTCCACATTCTTTCAATAGGTTATCTACTAAGAGGACCTTTAAAGTGACATTGTTAACTAGCAACAGAATAAGATCACTGATGTAATGCATTGTTTTTCTATAAAGTGGAGTTTTTGCTGATGAAATGAACACATTCAGCTTTTCTCCTAGTTCACAAAGTCAATCACGTTTCTTCACTCCAACTATAGCTATGTAAGATAATGCAAGGCATTCTGGGATCCTAAAAATCTTTCAACAGAATTACAAAAAGTCAATTAGCATGACAGGTACTGAGTCAGGTACTTATAATTGCTAATAACAATTCAGATTCCTTAATTTTGATCCAATGAATTTCTACCAAATTGCAGTATGTTAAATACCAGATCATAAAGAATTTTTAAAAGAAATATATTTAAAATATTTACAGTGATATAGTTTTACATGTGATGTTTTTGTGGAAAAAGAAATGAATGATTAAAATGTGAAAATGGATAAAATAATCATTTTATATTTTAAGCAGGTTTATTTTTATTTACCTCCTCCCCATCTCAGACATCTGGCTAAATCATTCCCTGTTTCAAGAGGGAGAATAGCAACAGGAGGATGCTTAATCAAATTTGCTTTTTCTGTAAATAAAAATTGTAGGCATAGTTTAAGACAAATAGCAGATGAGGCAGCACATAGATATAAAAATTTACTATATTAATATTGTGGTTAGATATTGTTTTAATAAAAAAATTGGGTCCTTAAAATCTATTAATACATATCAAATGAGAAGGAATTTGCCAGTAGTCTACAAGAGGAAATTACTATCTCCTCAAAACTATTTTTTATCATTTAGGATATAGATTATGAAACTAATTATCATGAGCTAAAATCAATGGGGGGGGAGAAATCAGTGATTATGGTACTTGATGACTCACAAAGATAAATGCACCCTAGCAATATATTGCATTTTGGATTGAGAACTGTAGAATATTTACAAGACAGTCTATGATAAATTATCAGTGTTTCCATTAGCCATAGACCAAAGCATAACAGATATCAGTGAAATTATATAGAAATTAAGAAGAAATAGAAAACTACTGTAGATAAACAGCAGTATTTAATGCATAGCAGAAGTCAAAAAGCTTTAAGCTGGTCCTATTTTGTAACGCAAAATTCATTTGCCACTGACAGTTAATGACCACACAGAATTCTTGCAGCTTTATATTACAACTTCCTTATATGTTCCCATTGCCTGGGCATTGATTGGCTACAAATCCATAATCAAGGCATTTGCTAGGAGCAAGAGATGATTTCTCTGCCATCTCAGTAGCATTTCAGACTTCTTAAAGTCAGACTTCTTAAAGACTTCTCCCAGTTCAGCTCTCTAAATTCTCTTCCTTGTCAGAAAAACATGCATTGATTTTTTTTTTTGGGGGGGGGGAGAAAGCAAGTACATATTCTTATCACCAGCTACTAATTGTATCATCACCTAGAAGAAGAATATGAAATAGAATGCATTCTATATTATAGAAGCAGGAGAAGATAGAATAGAATAGAATAGAATAGAATAGAATAGAATAGAATAGAATAGAATAGAATAGAATAGAATAGAATAGAGTAGAGTAGAGTAGAGTAGTAGGGTAGGGTAGGGTAGGGTAGGGTAGGGTAGGGTAGGGTAGGGTAGGGTAGAGTAGAATAGAATAGAATAGAATAGAATAGAATAGAATAGAATAGAATAGAATAGAATAGAATAGAATAGAATAGAATAGAATAGGAATCCGGAAGGAACCTTGGAGGTCTTCCAGTCCATCCCCCTCCTCAAGCAGGAAAATCTATACCATCTCAGACAGGTGATTGTCTACTCTCTTCATAAAAGTCTCCAGTGATGGAGTGCCCACGATTTCAGGAGGCAAGCTGTTTCACTGGTTGATTGTCCTCACTGTCAGGAAGCTTCTCCTTAATTCCAGGTTGCTTCTGTCTTTGATCAGTTTATAACCATTGTTTCTTGTCCCTCTCTCTGGTGAACAAAGTGACCCCTACTTCCTTGTAGCAGCCCCTCAGATACTGGAATACTGCTATCATGTCTCCCCTATTTCTTCTTTTATTTAGACTAGTCACTAGCCAAGCCCAAGTCCTGCAGCCATTTTTCATATGTTTTAGTCTCCAGGCCTTTGATCATCTTAGTTGCTCTTCTCTGAATTTTTTTCCAAACTCTCAAATCTTTTTTGATATGGTGACCATAATTGGCTGCAGTATTCCAGGTGTGATCTTACTAGGGTTTTATAAGTGGTATTAATACTTCACATGATCTTGATTCTATACCTCTGTTTATACAACCCAGGATTGTATTAGTTTTTTTGGTTATTGCTGCACACTGCCGGCTCAGAGTCAAGTGATCATACGAGGACCCCAAGGTCCATCTCACAGTTACTGTTTTTAAGTCAATCTGTACTTGTACCTTTGATTTTTCCTACCTAAATATAAAACTTTGCTTTCCTCCACATTGAAACTCATTTTGTTGGATAGGGCCCATTGTTCAAGTTTGTGTAGATCTTTTTGGATCCTCAGTTTGTCTTCTGGGGTGTTGGCTACTCCTGTCAGTTTGGTGTCATCTACAAATTTGATGGGTTCGCCTTCAATTCTAAGTCATTTATGAAGATATTGAACAGTACTGGGTGTAAGACAGAACCTTGTGGTACCCCACTCCTTACTTCTCTCCATGTGGATGTAGTACGATTGAGGACTATTCACTGAGTACAGTTTGTCAGCCAGCTACAGATCCATCTGGTTGTGATGTTGTCTATTCCACCTTTTCTAGTTTACCAAGGAGTAGGTTGTAGTCTACTTTATCAAATGCCTTACTGAAATCTAAGTATACTACATCCACAGCATTTCACTGGTCTACTAATTTAGTCACTTTATCAAAGAATGAAATAAAATTGGTTTGGCATGATCTGTTTTTAACAAACCCGTGCTGGCTACTGGTTATGACTTTGTTTGCTTCTGGTTGTTCGCAGATCTGTTTTTTTATTATCTTTGTAGGATCTACTCAGGCATTGATTAGTCTGTAGTTTCCTGGGTCCATTTTTTTCCTTTCTTGAAGATGGGAACTACATGATCCCTTTTCCAATCCTCAGGTACTTCCTTGATGCTCCAGGATGTATGAAAGATGTGGTACAATGGTTCTGAGATAACATCTGCCAGTTCTTTCAGAACTTTGGGATGTTATATGTTGGGTCCCAGTGATTTATATTAGTCAAGGTCGGATAGGTATTCTCTTACCATTTTCTTATTTTAATTTTTGTTTCTAGTATGTCTTTTGCTGTGGTTTTTTTTTTTGGTATGTTGGGGTGTAATTTCTTTTTGTATAAAGACTGAGACAAAGTATGAGTTAAGCAGCTCTACTTTCTCCCTGTTGCCTGTTATTTCCTTGACATCTCTCTTTAATGGGCCTACACTTTCCTTGACTTTTTTCTTGTTGTTAATATGTTAGAAGAAACTTTTTATTATCCTTGATTCTGTTGAAAGTCTCTCTTCTTTGCTTTCCTGACTTTGTATTTGTCCCTTTTGTCTTTCAGTTTGTCAGAGAAATCTTTGTGCAGCCATACTGGTTTCTTCTTGAATTTCTTGTTTTTCTTTCTCAATGGTATTGTGCTGATCTGGGCTTTTATGATTGCATTTTTCAGGGTTTCCCACACTTCTTGGGTTGTTTTCCCCTTTAAGATTTTCATCCATGGGATCTTTCCTAGATTCTCTTTGAGTTTATTAAAGTCAGATTTTTTGAAGTTAAAGACTCTGTTTTCTATTGCTAGTGTTTGCATTATATTAAATTCCAGTATGATGTGGTCACTTTCACCCAAGTTCCAGCAATTTCAATTCCCTCTATCACTTCTTCTCTATTTGTAAGGATTAAGTCCAATAAAGCTTTATGTCTAGTTCTCTCCTCCACCTTTTGGGTGACAAAGTTGTCAGCGAGGTTGATTAGGAATCTGCTCTCCCGCTCACTACAGAGATTGTCTCCAGTTGATATCTGGATAGTTGAAGTTTCCTATTACTACTGTGGTATGCTTCCTACACATGTTTGTTAACTGGTTGGCAAAGAGTTCATCTATTTCTTCTGATTGGTTGGGTAGCCTGTAATATACACCTATGGCAATGTCACTTTTTTTTCTCTTTTATATTGACCCATTCTGGAGAGATTTTATCTTTGATCATGTACATTTCTGAAGATATGTAGTGTTCTCTTACATATAGTGCAATTCCCCCTCCTCTTTTTGTAGACCTGTTTGTTTTGAACAATTTGTATCCATTCATTAGTTATTTCCATTCATGGGTTTTATCCCACCAGGTTTCTGTTATGCTAACTATGTCATACCCTCCCTCATGTACTATTGCTTCAAGTCCACCCTGTTTGTTCCCCAAGCTTTGAGCATTTGTATATGTAGCGCCACCCCCGTAGGGACTGATTAAGTCCGGGCTGTCCTGACCTCCTCTCCAAGTAAATATATAAGCATTTAAGACTTTTATGCCTGTCCATGGGTATGTTTCCTGTATCTCCAGATTGTTGTTTAAGGTTTTTTTTTTTTCATCACTGCCTACCTCATTGTTTGATTTGTTTTCTTGGGATTTGTGATTGGTTTGGGGTTCTAGAGAATCTAGAGATTGGTCACCTTCCCCCTTCAGTTTTAGTTTAAAGCCCTCCTGATGAGTTGGACCAATCTTTTTCCAAGTATATTTTTGCCTGTTTCATGAGGTGAAGCCCATCCCTGCCAAGAGTCCTTTGCGTAGGAAATACAGTCCATGATCCAGAAAACCAAAGTTTTCATGGAGACACCAACCCTTTAGCGAATAGTTTATTTCTAAAATTCTTTTTTCCTTCAGTGGGCATTGGCCTTTCATTGGGAGTACTGATGAGAATACTACTTGTGCTCCTAGCTTCTTAACTTTATTGTCTAGTTGTTTGTAATCTCTCACTTTTATACTCAGGTTGTTTGTTGTGTCCTTCGTCCCAATGTGGTGGAGGAGGAAGAGATAGTAATCTGTAATTATTTTGGTTAGGTTCTCAGCCATATCTTTGATTTTTGAGAATTGCTTGTGCAGCCTTTTCCAGTTAGCTTTAATTTTCCTTCTCAAGGGAAACTTGTATTTCCTTTTTCAATGAACAGAAGATTTTTCAGGAATATTGGTGAGTACTTTGTCTCATGGTTTCTGTAGATAGAAACTACCTAAGCTCTGCATTTTTAAAACATTATTTACCAAACCAGGGTTTAGACGTTGTATCACAATTATTCTGTAACGGAGTATAGTTGGATTTTAAACATGCTAGCACAGAGAAAGTAATTTATTGGAAACTATCAGGATTTCCTTTGCATTTTTGTAGTTCTAATACACAGTTTAACCTGTAAGAGAATATATATGGTTCCAAACATTTTGGTGATCCTTTCTAATATTAAATTTTATATAAAATTGCCATTTAATAAACATTAAAACAGGTAGAACAGCACCAAATATGAAAAATGAAATATAAGAAACACAATTTTTTAAAAGTAATTTGTCTTAAATCAAAAATCTTAACACATTTATAAAAACTGTTATTCTGTATACTGAGTTAACTCTTATTCTTATTTCTAGTTATATTTTAAATTTCATTCAATGACATAAGCTTTTGCATGTCTATTTTTAATTGCTAGTCTTTATTTCTATGTTTTTTCCCCAAGTATTATTTCTATCTTCCTCTCAAAATAATAATTTCATGCATGTCGCATATTATAAACCATTTCTAATTGAAAGAATTGTTCATCTTTCTTAATGCTACCTAGATATAAATAAGCACTTCAATTTAAAAAATACAACTAAAAGGTAAACAACACAAGGATTTAGTAAGGCTCCTAGTCCAAATTCAATTGAATTTGTATTTTGCATCACCTGACCATGACAGATCTGGTTTTTCACCTTGAGACAGATAGTGAAAGGTTTACAAACCGTTGCTGGAAATATATAATTTCATAAAATATTATAATTTTAGTATTGGAATGGATTATATCACTTCCATACAAACTTTTTAGGGAAGGGGTTAAAAAAAACCAAATACATACACAATCAATATAACACACACATACTCCTTATTATTCATAATACCCCAGAAAAATCAAACAAATCCTTAGCTTATGCTTTGGATGCAGCAGAAGCCTCTGCCACTGCTGCAGCAGTGTCCATCAAATATCCTTCCCCCAATATTCATTGTACCCAGATCCTTCTGTCCAAAATCTTATCAAACTTTCATTCATGGATCCATCTGTTATATAAATTATAACAGCAGATCTGGATAATTTTCACCCAGTCTCGAAGATTCCCTTTTTCGGGAAGGTGGTTGCTTTCAACTCCAGAGTAAGTGGATTATATGGACACTTTTCAGTCAGGATTCTTGGCCCCACTTGATTTCTCAATAGCTTTAATACTATCAATCATGGCTTCTTTCTGACCTGAATCTGGGGATTGGAGTGAGAGGCACTGCAAAGGTTCTCCTCCCATTTTCAAATCAAGTTCCAGTTAGTATTGGGTGGGGAAGAAGTTGAGCCCAAGGCCCACAGTTTATGGGGTATCTTAGAGCCCTTCTCTCTCCCCACTCCTATTTAGCATATATATGAGAACCTGGGTAAAGTCATCCATCCCCTGGTGGTTGGAGATATGAGGATCTACATGGGAGGCAACAGGCTTTTTGTTCAACTCTGGCAAGACTGATTGGCTCTGTGGTTTATGGCCTGCCGGTACTGATAGTGGAGAAAGGCCTGCAGATATGCGGTGTGAGAAGAAAAGCAGATCTAAGGACTATGAGGACTCAAAGAAATGGGAAGCAGAGGAAGAGTGTCTCAGGGGTGGGAAAGTTCAGGAAAAGCAAGCCTGGGCCTATGCTTGCCTCCTAGGGTTCCTCAGCCCTGAGGCTCTACTTGATAACCAGTATGGTCAATGAACAAGCACATTAGGGACAGCAAGGATGGGAGTCATTAAGTAAGATGATCATGTTGCTACTTCACTTAACGACCATCATGATTTGTAATATAATGGGCAGGAGACATAACAATTATAGGTCAAGAACTGCCTGTATGCAGTTATATACACAAATATGTATTATTTCTTAAATATTAATATATTGATTGATCTTACATAAATTTTGCACTATGCATCCAGGTCAGGTTATCTGTTTAGCAAATCTTAAGAAGTAAAATAAGCTATGGATAAAATATTTTCAGCTTATAATAAAATAATGATAATTTTAAGAAATATTCATATGCTGAGAATCTAGAAAGAGTGCAGAAAAGAGCAACAAAAATAAAAAGGGTTCTGGAAGCTGAATGATACATTGAACAGTTGCAGGAACTAGGTATCCTAGAGTAACAAAGAGAATAATTAGGAGTGACATGATGGCAGATTCCAATACTTGGGGGTTGTCATAGAAGAAGTCAACCTATTCTCCAAAGCACCTGAGCCAGGACAAGAAGTTTCAGATGAAAGTTTATCAAAGAGAGATGAAGCCTAGAATTAAGGAGAAATTTCCTGATAGTGAGAACAATTAATTAAAAGTTGAGGGTGCTCCCTCATAGAAGGTTTTCAAGAAGAGATTGGACAGCCATTTGTCTGGAATGATATAGATTCTCCTGTTTGAGCATGGGATTGAACTAGAAGATATCCAAGGTCCCTTCCAATTCTGTTATATTCTATGTTTATATGTTTCTTCAATATTGAGGTATAAAGTCATTATTATATAGGATATTACAATTTGATAAACTGTATCCTATATAATTGACAAAAATCCAATGCATTAACAAAGAATTATAATACTATTAGACATTCCCTATCAGCAATATATGAAGCATTTCAACAACTAAAAATATCTGTTTCATAATTTCCCCGAACTCTCATAACCAACTTCCTTTCTGTAACCTCCCTTCTTTTAATTACTCCAACATGAAGCAAAGAAAGTTTGGCTTTTTCTGATGAATTTAGAATTATTTATACAATACAAATAATTTCTTACTAGTTTTACGTAAAACAAAAATGCATGTTACTTATGCAGTCCAAAATCCAATCTACTGTTCCATCACCACCACATGCCAATACTCTAAAATCAGAAACATCTCAAAAAAAATGTAGTCTGAAAAAGTAAAAAAAAAAAATGAAATTATGTCTCAGAAGCTTTCTTTACTAACACATTGAATAGAATATTTACACACAGATACCCTTGCTCACTTTGGAAAAAGAACCAGCTAAATACAGCTTGCAGCAGGATGGCACATACTTCATAACAATTATAATTTTCAAATACAATGATCTATATTACAAGAGCATGTTATATAGCCTTAAGATGGTAATTACTGGCAAAAGGATATAATAAAATTAGTTTCATTATAGCATGCAGTTTATTATGGTGAGCAGTAAAATATTAATCTCCTGGGAAACTATATTTTAAGATATAAAGATTAACTGGTATGTAGAGGCCAACCAGTCATAAAGATCATCATTTTTCTGCAACCTACAGCTAACCATAAGTTTTAAACACAAATTAAAACCAAATTAAATCTGCACTATACAGTAGACATGATGTACTTCCAATGCAAAATAATTCTCTAATGTAATGAGGATGTCTGCTTTTAAAACAATATCTGTTAATAATTCTTAATTTAAATTATATCAACAGTTCAAACAGTTCAAAAATGTATATCAATGTTGCACCACAGAAGCAATTAAATATACTAGACCAGGAGTGTCAAATTACCGGCCTGTGGGCCAGTTTCATCATACCGAAGCTGCGCCCATCCCATTGCCGGCAATGCAAAAAGAGTCACAATACATCGCAACATGTCATGTGACATGGCAAGTTTGACACCCGTGTACAAGACCCATGATGAAATGAATATCTCTATATGTAGATACATTCATAAAATAATTGACAATCGAACACATTAACTTGTGAAAGGAAAAATCGAAGTAGCACATTATAGATTATTATTTTCATTTTTGGTAAATTATTTGGACTGTTCAACACCGAAATATATTTGTAATAGATGAATAACAAAAGTTCTTATTTTTTCAGTTTATAATCCCACTTAATGACAAACAGATTTAGGCATAATACAGTAATTACTTTTTCAAGAAAGACATGAAAACATTAGGTATGAAAACAAAGTAGGATGTTACTTCCAGAGCCATTATGCTCTCAGTTCATTGAACTATTGCTCCAGACATAAAATCAAAACACCCTCCAATGGCAATCAAAAGTATAAGACTCTGGGAAAAAGTATCTATTCTATACAGAAGGCAGAATAAGTATTGAAATACTATTGGAAGATCCACTGGGCAGTGAGAAAATTTTAATAATATGGTTTATAATAAATATTTGAATTTTAAATAAGTTATAAGGAGTAATCTTTATTTATCTAAAAGAAGCTTACTTCTAGTTCAATAAAATAAAATAAAATAAAAATTAAAACAAAATGGTAAGCAGGTATTTTTTTGAAGAAGCAATCCTGCTCATTCCTGCTTGGGAAATTAAATACTTATAACCCTCTGAAATAGTTCTCCTTAACTTGCTTTCTTCCATAACTCCTGGATCTCCGTAAGGATTTTGCTAGGGACTGATAAAAGTTCAATATAATTAGAAGACTGCTTCAGCAGAACTTAAAGTGGCAACGTAAGTATTTTATCAGGCACTTTTGCATCGTGATAGGCATCAGGGCAGAAGTCCTAATTTCAGACAAAAGACTATATTATATACCTCAGGATATTTTTTTGCGATCAATATAAAAACTAGATTGAATTATCCGCTACAATGTTTTATTCCTCTTTTTAAGCTAGCCAGTTTCTGGGAATAAATTTTCCTAAATGTGGACTTTTCAGTGAGCAACATTCCTAGGATGATCCTGGATTCATTCATCTACACAGTATTTAGGAACCACAATCTACCCAGATTGTAGAGACTGGACAGCCACCTGTCTGGAATAGTATAGGATCTCCTGCTTGTGCATGGGGTTGGACTAGAAGACCTCCAAAGTTCCTTCCAATTTGGTTATTCTTTTAACTGTAGCAGTAGTCAGTAGGGACAAGTGATAGCTTATGAGAGAGTGCTTGTAACTATAGGTTCCCAAATCAAATTATAAAGAACTCTCCAGTTATTTTATTTCCTCATAAAAAATATCCTCACCATCAGAAAAGGAAAATGATGGATTACATATTGCCAGAGAATTTTGATTTTGATTTTTCTCAGCAACCATAATAGTGACAATATATTCAAAATATAATTTCTTAGATATCAAAATTAACACTATTCTGCATATTTTTGCAAGTTAGTAAGAGCAATGCTTTGAGAAATAATCTAAGAATTGCATAAATATCCTCACAGCTTTAAAGAACTTAATATGAATGCAAAATATGAATGCAAAATATGAGATGCAGGTTTTTAAAATAGCATAATTTAGAAATATTTCCTTGCCAGAAAAAGTGACCTCTCTGCTTTTCACAGAGACATGCCACTGAATTGCTATTTACACAATTGTTGTTTATTTATTATATGAATATTACCTGAATTTCAGATTATTCAATGTAAATCAACTGTAGCAATTGTTGACAAAATGGTTTGCTCCTATAGAATAGTGAACAGTAAAACTCTTTTCAAAAGTAAAACAGGTGCATATTACAAACTGCACAGTGTACCAGAATGGTAATTTTCATGTCACTTTGTTAAGCAAGACTTTTTTCTAAATGTATTGTTCTATTTTACATTTATGTTCAGCTGCAGAGCCTGCATGGTTTCTGTAATTTATACTCATTTTCTCATGCTGGAATTTTAATATCAAGGTAATATTAATCAAACAATATATTTTTGTCAGTCAAATTATCACTGAAAACAATTAAATCCACAAAGCTAATACTTAAAGTTAAGCTTCAAGAAAATATACTTAGGCATTGCAAAGGGATATATTTGATTTTACGGGAGAGCCCATCTTACTGTTTCATTAAGGTTGGACTGAATTTGGTCCTTAGCAAAATAAGATGTACTGAAGAAAAAGTACCAAACTATCCTTGCAGCTCTCTTTTTCCCTCCCCCATCACCACTTCCACTTTTTAATTTTTTTTAATTCATATGTTTAATAAATATACAGTGCATCCTTCACAATAAGGATGCCACCAAACTGTAGATTTGCAGGTGGCAAAAGCAGAAATTACATAAAGCATAATGATTCTAAATTAAGTAATAATATAATTAAAATGTATTTTCAGTAATATTAAAGTAATTAAATTCATTTAATTTAAAATTCAATTAAATCAAATGTATTGATTGTCCTGCTCTTTCTCAATTTCTTGCCCTGCTCTACCTGTTTTTTGGAGTGTGACCTCTTGCTTGCCACTCAGAAGCAAATGCCACCTCAAAGGAGTAGTATAGTGTAGTCTTTGCAAAAATATTGTGAAGCAAAATGTATACCTAGAGACAAATTAGGGGTGCACATCAGAGTCCTTAAAACTGCTTTGCTCAAATAGCAATGTGACTGGTTTACTTCAGATTGTTCTGTTTCAGTCTGTTTTAAAACTTGAGAAAAAAGCTCAAAGGAAAGTTTTTTTTATATAGCTGCTGTAGGAAGGGAGAGATTCCTTTTCTGGTTGTCCTCTTTCCACTTGAAAAGAAAACTAATAGGCACTGAGGCATGCTGCAAACCTCACTCTTCATACCTTTCTTCTGATTTAGAGTAAATGAATCTACTAAATCAGGATTTTCACAATGTGTTCCATAGAATTCTATAGTTCTGTGAAAAGGTGATAAACCTCCATAAAGTTTAAGGGCAAAAAAAACAACAACCCAAAATCACATTTGAAAACAGACACATTTTTATCAACAGTTTTGCCTCTTGATTAGGGGTTCAGTATTTTTTTTTTTAACCAGCAGGTTCTGCAGCCTGAATTTTTTTTGAAAATTCCTGTACAAGCTTAGGAGGGTCTTAGTGTTGTAGCAGTAAGAATTAATTCAGCTTATTTACACTCATCCACTTTTAGGCCAAGTTAGTTAAAGTAAAAATTATGAAGAAAAATGTAGAAATAAATAAGAAATTATCTATTAAAAGTATTAGCTTAATTATAAGGCTCAGTGAAGAAATTTTAAAAAGAATGAATAAAAATAGCAATAAATTAGACTGTAGAAGTAAAATACTACTGTACATTGAAAAATTAGTCTAATTAAATCTATACTGAGAAATTACTGAAGTCAAATGCATTTTCTTATTCATTCTTAACTCAAATAGTCAGGGACTCAGAAACAGAGAAGAGCAACCAGGAATAAGATGGATGGATGGATGGATGGATGGATGGATGGACGGACGGACGGACGGACGGACAGACGGACGGACGGACAGACAGACAGACAGACAGATAAAGCTTTATTGTCATTTTTTTACTGTGGGCACATTAGCAAGCAATTTTGTTGCTTGCTTTCAAAAGTGTACACCTATATAACATTTAAACATGCTATATACAACATACATATAAACCTACACTCTTTCCTATAAATAATATATAAATATTAATCACTGTCCATCTTGAATACATAGTGGAAAGAGGAAGCTTTAGAGTTCACAAAGTTAATACTGTATGGAACAAAACTGTGACTGAATCTGGATGTTCTGCTTCGGCTACCACAAAGGTATCCTCCCAGAAGATAACAAAGAAAACAGATCACGAAGAGGATGTGTAGTGTCCCAGACATTCTTACAGACCCTACTTAAGCAACGCTTATATGCTATGTCCTGGATGGAAGGGAGCTTTTCTGCCATCCTCACCACTCTCTGCACCACCTTCCTGTCTGAAGCAGTGATGCTTCCAAACCAAACTGTAATGCTGTATGACAGGATGCTCTCAATCGTCCCTCTGTAGAAAGTGGTAAGGACAGGGGGAGGAAGATGTGCTTTTCTCATGCGATGCAGAAAATGCAGGTGCTGCTGTGCTCACTTTACCAGTGTCTTGCTGTTGAGCGACCAAGCCAGCCTGCTCATTATCTGCACACCTATAAATTTGATGCTGAAAATCATCTCCACAGGTGAATCATTAATACACAGAAGAGTATGGCTGTGCCTGCCTTTTCTGAAATCGACAATGATCTCTTTGATTTATAAATGTAAACAAAGAACAAAGGACATCTGACTCTTCAAATGAGTGAATCTGATAATGGTTATTTCATTTCTGAATAATGAACTACAATACAGGCAGAGATATTATAAACTATCAAAATAACAATATTTTGAAGAATATTCAGTAATACCCAAAGATGCAATACCTTAACCTTCCTTTCAGATATTCTTGAATATTTGCAAAGAGATATGATTGGGAAGTGATAAGAGAGGATAGAAAAACAGAGCAGCAATTCCGATCATATTAGACCTTTTAAGTAGGGAATGGCCAGAGGCAGGTTAACATATTCCTTTTCCAGTTGGCTACTGAATGTTCCAGTTAAATATCTAAGTTATATTTAAGAATGTGATCAGAGCTTTATCTGTGGAACTTGGTCCTATGAATTATGCTTTCTAGTTTTGAAACACAGCTTGACACTTGCTAGCTGCCTTTAAAAGTGACTCAGGCCTCTAAAGATATATCTCTTAGGATTGGGTTGGTATAAAGACAGAGATACAGTCAGTAGAAATAATATGTGGTCCTGACTTCTTATCTGTAAGCCTACGTTCATTGAACTAACTAGATTTATAAAGCCTCTTTGTTACTGAAAGAAATTTGTATCCAACTGATAGCCATGACAAAGAAATAAATAGTATAAATGTATGTATATGTATACACATGGACTGGGAATCAAAATTAAATTAACTTGCATAAGAAAAACACAAATAAATAAGGCTATGCAATATTGGACAGATAATTAATCAGAAGTTTTTGCAGTTTCTTTACATGTTTCAAGACTAAGTAGTTTCTTAAATGGAAAAAATAAAAATTGGAAATGATCTAAACATTTAAAAATAAATATTCACAAAACATTACTCTCTTTTGGCATTATGCTATTGTGTGTACATGTGTGATTCTTGTTTTCTTTCTTTTAAGTACTGTAAGGCTTTTAAAAAAACTTTGTTAATATATATCAAATAGAAGATAATTCTTACATTTAAAAATCCGGAAGAACTTTCAACTATGTCATCAAGCTACAGCAATATATTTCTTAAATTAATTTCTCTTCATACAATATTTCCAGAATATCATTGTGTTTTAGGCTATGTTATTTAATAAGTTCATGTTTGACAACATGCAGACTTACCCTGGCATTGATCCATTTCCTGCAAGGCTATAAACCTGACGAGGATTCAGAAGATACTGAAATTTCCTATAAATTCTATGATTGCAGATAGAAAAATATTTGAATTTTATTGGCAACAAATTTATGTTTTGGCAGTTCTACCACATAATAATATGTTGGATTAAACAAAGTCATACTACATCCCACACTATACTTACCAATGTTAATATTTTAGGATATATAGACAGACACTAACATTTATTCTGCATAATTTGTAAACAAGAGCAAAGTAAAGTAAATAAGATATCAAGCAAGACCTAGTTAAGAAAGATCTTAAATTCATTTGTACATGATGTACTGTACTGCAAACTGCTTTTCAAACTTTAGTCCATTTCAAAATCTATTTGTTATATATCAATAGCCTACTAAGCTGCAGAGGTACTATCTATGGCAAATAGAGCATACTTACAGACCCTTGAGCCTTACAACTTTACTTTTGTTATTGTTGCATAAAATTTTGGTCAATCAAATCTTTTGGAATTCTATCACTAAATGAACATTTCTCTATTTTTACAAATCTAAGAGAAGAGTCACTTTTTTAATGCCATTGTAATTGCAAATGGTCATTAAATGAATTGTAAGTCAAGGACTACTTGAATAATATATATATATAATGTTAATTAAATTAATTAAATCCATTATTCCTAGCCTGAATATGGTCCCGAAAAAGGGAAAAGAAAGTCAGGTGACTGACTTCCTTTTGGATGAACTGTAACTATCATGACTACTGGAGCAGACAACTGACAAGAGTAATTGCTTGCAATTTTAGACCAAATCAACACATCATCCTAATACCTGTACTTTTTCTTTTTTTGTTTGAATGAGAAAATGGTTAGTTGTTATTTTAAGCTGTTATTTTTGTTGTTGTTGTTTAATAAAGCCTTCCAAGGAGAAACTTTTTGCTAGATAACTAGAAAGTTGAAAGTAATGTAACTCAATACATAATGTATTTGCATTTTGGACAATGGGATCAAGGAACCAGATAGCTGAAATTAATTAATTAGAATTTAGCAAGAGATTTTAAATAAAAACACAGACTCATGGCAGACTAAATAAAGTAGAACAAAATAGTTAAGAAAGGTTAAAAGTAGCAGTAGATAACTAAGCAGCTCTATATGGACCTTAGTTTAATTTTAAAATGTCTTTTTTCAAAATCATGTTTCTGGTGAAAGGTATCTATCTTTCCCTAACAATCTTCTAGGCAATAAAAAGGGAACAAAGAAAAAAAGAAAGAAAGGAGGAAATGAAACTATGCCATCTTTTTTGTTGCTTACATCAGTGGTTCTTAACCTTTTTGAACGAATCGCCCCCTTGAGCCAATGAGGAAGTTGTCATCGCCCCCTCTCCCAACATAACCTCTCAATCACAACATAGGAAATAATTCTTCAATTTATGCAAACACTTTTTTTGTTTTATTTAAAATTGTCATCAGGTCATATTGATGCAAATAATTTATTTCCAGTCTTTTTCCCATATCTCAAGTGTGTGAAAAATTTTGGTGCCACCCATCACTTTATTCCTAAACTTCGTGATACATGTATTTCATTATTATCTTATTTATTCAAGACAGTTAAATGTAATGACCACTGAAAACAAAATTCAATTGCAAGAAAGTGAAATGCCCAAAAATAAAAACTGTAACATTTAATGATTGAATTACAAGTGAAATTTAAGACGTGAAAAGAAATATAAAAAGGGCATAAGAACAAACCACAATGCAGGAACTAAGAATTTCAAGACGAAAACTCTGAAACTAAATTAAGATTCGAGGAAACTATATATAGTCACGCACAATGTAAAAAGGATTAAAAAGACATAAAGAAAATATAATATCGAACTGGAGTGCACACTAAAAAAATACAATACAAAATGTTTTACAGAGCTACTCAGCATGCGATGTTTCGAAAGAAATGCTCCCCCTTCCATCAGATATACAGTGATTCACTGTACGAAAAAGTCTCAAAAGTGTCCCCAAAACCTTTCGCTCCATCGCCCCCATATCGCCCCCTTTTCGTTCCTTCACTCCTGTGTCTCCCCTTTTCATTCCATTGCCCCCCTGAAAAATGAAATCGCCCCCTAGGGGGCAATATCACCCAGGTTAAGAACCACTGGCTCACATTACAACTCCTACCCCTCCATGAATATGCAATATAGCTCCAAGAAATAATTCTTGTAATAATGTGGCCCTGAATAATGAAAAAGTGTCAAAGAAATAGAGACATGTGTTACTAAAAAGAGAAAGAATAATAGTAAGAAAATAAACTAAAGTGCTGATAGTTATCTATCCTTCCAAAAGGAAGACTGCAGAATCGACCAATATTTGAAGTCATGGAAAGTGTCAAAAGTAAAAAAAAAAAAAAAGGAAAGGAAAGGTGGCTGAAACAGTTTTATAACTGGGATATTTAAAAGGAATAGAAGGTCCAGAGGAGTCAAATATCCAACAGCATTATCAATTGAGCTCCAAAGATATTGCAACATAGACCCAAATAACCACAGTTAGTTATAATTAATAAAGCCCAGTTGTAATGGAACTTCAAAACTGTAGTCATAATATTTATAGGCTATATTTATTGTGATCTATAAAATAAAACTTAACAAGCCAAGAGCTTACCAAAGACAGGGCAATTTTTCAATTTGAAACATATTTCAAAAAAGGAAAGGATATAACTCTAGGTAAATAAATAAACATAGAAATGGAAACATAACCTAATCTAATTAACAAATTGGTCATAGTTCAACATCATTTTACTATTAACATTGTTCTATGTAATTAGCGTTAAGTAGCTTTGGAAAACAAAATGTAAAATACATGTATTCATTTTTTTTCTCTTCAAAAAGTAATTAAATGAATTGGTTTTCTGCCTAAATCAAACTAATGATCTTAGCAAGATCATGAAGAAACACATACCTTTCTCTTTGTTTTCCTCCACTTTTAGGGTTAACAAAAACTAGAAGTGGATGAATATCTGAAGCTGGTGTGATCTAAATTTAAAGAATTCAAAGGAAAACAATTAATTCAATTTTCTTCAGTATTTTATTATATTTTATATTACATTACTAATGCAAACATCTATGGAGATTCTCAGTCATCCAGGTCACAGTTGTCTCAAAAGTGTTTTTTTAAGAGGCAACTGGACTTTCTTGTTTTTCTTTGAAGACGTTTCACTTCTCATGCAAGAAGCTTTTCTGACAGCTGAAGAAGCTTCTTGGATGAGAAGCGAAACATCTTCAAAGAAAAACAAGAAAGTCAAGTTGCCTCTTGAAAAAGCATCTTTGAGAATACTAATGCGAACATATGCACTAAGCTCTCTACACATACAAACTAAATTTCTAGATATATTCTTTATGTGTGTGTTTGTGTGTGTGTATATATATATTTGTTTTCTGAGGTTTTTGCTGGTGTTTGTATGTAGGTCTTTGGTTATTCGGGTTTTCTCCTGCGTCAAATTGGAAGTGTCATTGCTCCTAGAAGCACAAAGCCAAAGACACCAGCCTGAAGATGACGAATGAGACTTCGTCGGAACGTCGAAGACACTTCCAATTTCACGCAGGAGAAAACCCGAATAACCAAAGACATATATATAACAATGTGGTAACAATTGTGGTACCATTGTGGTAACAATCCACAAACAATAACCCCTACACAGCCAACCAATCCACCTACAGCAACTAAGCCAGCACTCCACACACCCCCACCAATATATATAGAGAGACGGCAGCTCCGATCACACTTTGCTCACATAAGCACGAAGCCAAAGACCCCAGCCTGAAGATGACAAGTGGGACCTCGTCGAAACGTCGCCAAGATACTCTCAATCTTGCACAGGAAAAGACCCGAATATACCAAGACCTGCAAGACACACCCACAAGCAGTAAAAGCAAGAAAAGAGGAGTCATCAGTATGGAAGCCATAATTAAAAAGCAGTTAAATCAATTAGGACCTATGACAAGATCTAGGAGCCATGTGCAAATGACGGCTCACCTATAAAGGCACTCTCCCATAGACCAGCATTAACCTTGACGATGTCAGAAGTATCTGACGAAAGCTTGGTGATTGGTGATGGTATTAAACTTTTATAGTTTATTATATTCCTGGCGTTTACATTTTATTGGTAATTGACTATGGATTCACCCAGGAATCACATTTTTATTTTCACTATTCTTATCAATATATATATGTGTGTGTGTGTGTGTGTGTGTGTGTGTGTACATATAAATAAATAGAAATATATTTCTAATAACCTTAATTTTAAGAATGTACCAAAAGCTATTGCCCTTCATACATCCTTGAACTGTAGCTTCTAACAACTTTATTCTTCAGAAATGTAGGTGTTCTGTTCTGTGCGTTGGTAAGGCATTGAAACGAGGCAGGAGTAACAACAGTTGCTTCTTTATTCAAGCTTCAACAGAACAACACAAAATGGCACTGATCCCTTTTATACCCTTTTGTAGGGAACAGTGTCAGCCAATAAATGCAATGTATTTTCCCGCTTTGCGCATGCGCAATAGGCTGGAGACAGCCTGTCTGGCCCGGACAGACCACGTGGTCTGCCCGGGTCTCTCTGCAGCTTCCTGCACCTGCTCTAATCACAGGCCCAGGATATAACAATAGGCATCTACCGTTTGTATAAAATTTTATATAACACACTATTTTAAACATCACCAGTAAAATAAATCTGTCATAAATTTGCCAGAAGCATCTTGCATAAGGAAAGAGCACAAATATCCTCTTCAGATTTTATTCTTGAGCTTCCTAGACCAAATCAAATGATGCAAGAGTTTACCAAAGAAAGGACAATTATTATTAATTTTTTTGGGGTGCATTTGCATTGCTTTTACTAATGGGTTTACACACAGTTTGTTTATTGTAAACTTTTAATACTTTTGAAGTCATATTTTAAATCCAAATAGAAGTGAAAGCCCTGACTTTTTGTGAGTAAGGAAAAAAAAACACAGGTCAGGGAATTCAGACAGGATTCAGTGAGCACAATTTGGGCAATCACTGCATTGGTCAGAGGAAGATCTATTAGACATATAAGTTTCTGGGTAAATAAAATCACAGCCTTTTTCAACAACTGTCACATCTTTAATGTTTATTTAGAAATGTAATCAATGTTATTTATTTAGTTTAATTTCAGGATTGTTTATTCCTGTGAATGAAGCATAAACCAGCGGTTCTCATTGTGACAAAGATTGACTATCTCTTAGAATTCTCTATGGGTTCAGGTTAATTAATGAGACTCATCTTAAGCTTATACATGATATATTACTTCCTCTAATTAGAAATAATAAACCTGATCATTATGCTGGTTATGCTGGAAAGAAATAAGATGAATGTGCTTAACTATGATTAATAACAGTTGCACCTAAGAAGTGATCCTCTCTGTCACTGAGTTGCCTGCATAGTCCTTTATGACTATGCTTTTCAATATTTTTAGTACTAAAAAGCTTCCTTCCATAATGATTACCAAAATAGACAAATAGAAAATTATTTGTTTTTTATATGTGATGAAGAGTAGGCAGAAGAGAAAAATCTCAATTTATTGCAAGTTTTCTAAGCAAAATTAAAATAATTTAAATACATTAAATAACTTAAAGTGTCAGATATTCCAAAACATAAATCAAGATTCATATGATATAATATTATCCTTTATTAAAATGGTTGTATAAAAACATAAACACATTATGTTCCTGTATAAAATCTTTGTATGTGTGTTGTTGTTATTTTGTTTTCTTTATTCTTTTTCTCCTTTCTCCTTTTTCTTTTCTGCTTAATCAAAGCATTTTTTTAAAAAAATGTTCTTTTTACTTGTTGCAATGAGGATATTACAGCATCTATATTGTGATATTTTTTTTCTGTTGAAACACAAGCTATTCTAGAATCTTAGTATCCTGGGATACTGCAACTGTCATAAATATATGCTGCTTTTCAAATGCCTATATAGTTATTATGTGACAGCAGGGAACCTGCAATGGTCATAAAAGTGAGCACTGGTCATAAGGCACTAATTTTCAAGTGCCATTGAGACTTCAAACAGTCACTAAACAAATTATCATAAATTGAGGACTTCAGGTACACAATTTAATCCCTACTTCAGCTTTATTTAAGAGGAAAATATTTTATGAGTACTGTACATTTTTTAAAAAACAATCTTTGTATCAAATAATAATTCAGCCAATAATGCAATGTATAGGGTGACATAACAAAGTCAACATGCAAGTGGGCTCTAAAAATACAAACTCCACATATACAAAACTGGGGTTTCAATTGGCAGCAACTGATCAGGAAAGGGAGGACATCTTCATAGTAGATAACTCAAAATATATCAGCCCAAGATAAGGATATAGGGGGAGAAAGACAAATTTCATGCCAAAAATCTTTATTGCATATAGTACACTATAGATTTATATATAAATACTGTACATGGAATAGTGTACTGTGTACAGTTCTGAATAACAGCAAATAATAAGATATTTGGAAGTGTACCCCTATAATGAATAGCTATTTCAATGGTATTTTTTAGCTTAGAAAGCCAGTGAGCAAAAGGAGAAATAACAACACATGGAAAATATAGGCAAGCGTTTATCCAACTTCCTTAGAATCATCAATTAACTCACATTCCAACCCAAAAAACAACAGAAAAAGAACAAATCAATATCAAAGAGGATTCTAAACAACAACAACTACAATTTACTGAGAACTTTGACAGTCAAATCTTGATTTCAATTAAAGAACCTGCAATTCAACAAGCAACTGAAACTGAAGAAAGCAATACTAAGATGGAGGATGCTAAAGATTACCAAACATGACATCTGGTTTTGGGTTGCAGTGGCTGCAGACACACGAAGAGACTTCTCTTTTCGTTATCTGCTTTTCCTCTGCAGGTAGACCCTTAATCAGGTCAAAAAGTCACCCTGGAGGGGTGACTACCGATGAGGAGGAGTCTTGTTGATTGTGGGGGGAGGAGGCAGCACCTTCCACGGTCCAAGGCAGTTCCTCAGGGCCGATACAGAAAAGATCAGCCAGTAAAATAGCCGATCACTTAGCTGCTCCAGCCGAAAGTCAAAAAACATCTAAGCATTTAGAAACCATTGTGGATGATCCCAGTGAGACTTTTCCCTCTCTCTTTTTGCCTAACTACTCTCCTGTTAAAAGCCTTTTGGAATTACTTCCCTGCTTTGAAAGAGCTGCCTTTGTTTGTCTGGGGATAAGAGCTTTCCATAACAAAGGAAAAAAACTTCTTATTGACTATTTTTTATTTTTGGTTATTTGGGGGCCCTGGAAAAAGCCTTATCATAAAACTTTATTATTATATCTTCTAAGCTGCAGAATATTGTTTTCCTATGTCTTGGGACTTATTTTTTTAAAGGGATAAATCTTTATTGTTTGGGGGGGAAAAACCACAACTCTATGAGAAGCCAGAAAAGAGATTCCACAGTTCTTTGACTTTGCTAATCTCATTCTTTGTGTCTGGAAGAGACTTTCATAGTTTACTGGGGACATCTTGTGAAGAAATTTAAAACTGCAACTGTTTCTTGTTGTTGTTTTTTTTTTTTGTCTAACAGCTGTTATTGGTGGGGGTGGATACTGACTAAATATTTTGGAATATAGCCTCCACTAAAAGATAACAGGATTGGATTTTAGTTACTACTGAAATGGAGAAACCATATTCACAATTCAACTGTAAACTCATACTGGAAAAAATTTACGAAGCTACTGAGGAAATATGTTCCCAAATAAGAGAGAGAACTGCAGAAATAATAAACAGAAATTCTACTGTGAACTTACAAACTGACCTTCAGACTCTATTTGATCATTCTATAGACCAAAAAGGAATTAATTTAGATACAACCTATGGAGACTTTGAATTACCAAAAAATGATTGTAATTAAACTATCTACAATTGCAAAACTAACAGAAATGGACTTGAAATTACAACTGTTAGAGAATTATGACAACTTTGATAATCAACTACTAATTATAAAATTGGATATGATTGAAAGTTTTATCCAGCAGACAGGAGTCAGGCATCAAAAACAGAGGATGGGAGGTCTTTTATTGACCCAAATGACATTACAAGCAATAATGGGAGATCGATTTGCTGAAACAGAGGCTCTGTTATGAAAACCTGCTTGGCATAAAAAGAAAGCCAGAATAAGACTAAAAAGAGAAATTTAAAATTATATATAATGGATTAAAAAGGTTTTGAGAAATATGGATTGATTTAAGGACTAATATTTAGAGTTGAAAATTGGTGATTATTAGAACATATATGTTAAACAGAGTAAGAATGTATTTTTTGGAATAATATGTTTATTTTTATGAAAATTATTTTGTAACAGAATGAGAATAAGAATATGAAAGAGGTTTTTAGAAATTCGGATTGCTTTAACAACTAATTGAGTGTGTTAAGATAGTAAGACAATGTTTTGTGTAATAATAGGTGTGTTCTTTTTTTTAGACATGATAATTATTTGAATGAGATTTAACTGCTATCTGAAGAAATAAGAGAGATTTGTGATAAAATCAATGATTTATGAGATTATGAATTAGAATATATCTGGATTAGTATTTTAGAAGGGATACCCGAAGTGATAATACGTTTATCTAAGATTAAATTGAACTATGATAATTGTAAATTAATAAAGTTCAAAACAGGATTAGGATTTATAGATATGTAATGTAGAAATGGATTATTTTAAATAGGTTATATTATTTGAGGAAAATAGAGAGGGAACATTTAATGTATTTACTTGAGCTATTATATGATTTTGTTGTTGGATGATTGATCACCTAACCACCATGGTGTGTTTTGAGCATTCTGTTGTAAAAGTTAAAAAACCAATAAAATTTGTTATAAAAAAAAGATTACCAAACAAAAAGAAATTGAGAACTTAGATAACCCAGAAAACCAAACAACAATTACAACACCGGACATGACTTCTTATTTTCGGCAGCTGAAACTGGAAGAAGAAAAAGACCAGACTGAACTGATGACAAACATTTTAAATCAAACATGGAGATTTGAGTTATTAGTGCAACAATCTAATTATTACAAAGAGGCCAATTCCTTTGAAAAGTTGATAACAGGATGTTCTCCCTTGATTCAAACAACAGATGTAGGAATGAAAGGAGACAAATTTGAGGATTTAAAGGCATTGATATGGAAGCCTGGTTGGCGCAAAAAGAAAGCTAGAGTTAGATTTAAAAATGTGGTTCTCCTTCTCTTCCTTTTTCCTTTTGCTGACTGATAATGGAAGAGCTTAAAACCTCACTTGATGGGCTAAGGAGATTTTTAAACATTGATTGACTTAATATCTAGAACAGGGCTTTTCCACCAGTGGTACGTGTACCACCTGTGGTACATTGGCACCTGGCAGGTGGTATGCGACCATCCTAGAAAAGTGGTAGCGGGGGAGGGGAATGAGCTGAACTGGTGGCAGCACTGTACAAGCCTGAGCAAAGATAGCTGGAGCTGTAGGGCTGTCAGGGCTCAGCGGGAGCGCCAGGATCAGTGCTGCTTTCCAGCTGATTGGCGTTTCTTCGGGACTGTCAGGGCTCAATAGAAGCACTAGGATCAGTGCCAGGCTCCAGCTGGAGCATTCACCTAGAATGTTGCAGCATCTCCAGGCTCTTGTGATTTACATTCAGATGCTTGGCAACTGATTCATATTTATGATGGTCACAGTGTCCCAGGGTCATGTGAAGTGACCAAAGCCTGCTGCAACCACCCAGCAAATGAGAGGGAATAAATACCAAACACCCCCCACCCCACCCCCATTGCCAATCCTCAACAGAAATGCTCATAACAATGAAAACCTCGGACAGGAGGAAGAGCGCCACCAGACGGGCAGGCAGGTGTCTTGCTTGGCTGTGGCTTGGGGGGCACTTTTTTCAGTGCCATTGTAACTTCGAACAGTCACTAAGTGAACTGTTGTAAGTCAAGGACTACCTGTACTTTATTACTTTTTTCCTTTTTTTTAGTCAGCTAGGCAACTGGTGGTACTCAGATGTTGCCATATCCTAAAAGTGGTACAATGGGTGAAAAGGCTGAAAAGCCCTGATCTAGAACTCAGATGTATAAGGGAAATGAAAATTAGCTATTAGATTACAGTTTTGAACTGTAATATGGAAGCTGGTTTGAGACAATAAAAGATAGCCTATTAGTAAATAATGAGATACTAGGATGAGAAATAGAATATATCGATGAAATAAAGTAATAATATCTGTATTTTAGATATGATAATTATTCTGTAATGAAATTAGGAAAATTTGGGTTACCCGAAGTCTAAATATTATGGATATTAAAGGATAAATTGGAATATGGTAATTGAAATTAGGTAAAACTTAAAAACAGGACTTGGATGTGTATAAGTAAAATTATATTGATAACTGTATTGATTGATTGAGCTATAATTAGAAATGTATTAACTCAAATGTGATATAATAATTAAGAGAAACAGAGAGGGAACCTTGAATGATATAACCTGAGATATGTATGAAAGACTGTTATTGGATTATTGACCACCCAATCACCATGCTGTTTCCTAAATATATGAAAGTAAAAATGAAAACTAATAAAACTTGTTTTAAAAAAAAGAATCATCAATTAAGACTGAACATTGGGAGATTTAGAACTGATAAAAGTCCTTCACCTAGCACAATTTGGAATTATGGAACTCCCTGACATTAGCTAACTGCTAGCCATCAAATTATATACTTTTGAAGAAATTTATGGAGGATTGGATTATTAACAGCTATTAATTGATCTGTCAACTCTTTAATCATGATCAGTATGTCTCAAATAGAAGAAGCTTGTATTTAGGTGGTTATTTATTTATTTATTTCACAAAAGCGTGTCTCAGGTTGATATACAATTATTTGAAAAGGAAAATCAATAACTATATAAAGCAATCATCTTTAAAAACTACAAAAATTTTAAAGAACTATAAAAGCATAGGATCAAGGCAAGATGATCTTAGCTGCAACAAAATAGCTGTGCACAGTCTGCCCTGTCCCCTGGGACATTCCAGGATTCCATAGAGAAATCTTAGGTATCTTGAAGAATGTTGTAAAGGATGGAGCAAACCCCACTTTTAGGAGGAGAACATTTCATAAGGTGAGAATCATAGGAGAGAAAGCATACTTCCTGGGGCCTGCCAAGAGTATTTCTCTAGCTTATGGGACCCACATATGCTGCTCCAGTGGGACAGGCAGATATAATCATAGAGATTATAGTCCATCAGATAGCCCAGTACTATACCATGAAAGGCTTGAAAGTCAAAACCAGCATCTTGAACTGGACTTGGAAGCAATCAGGTATTTTGATACAGATAGTGATGTCCAAAACAGTCTACATTTGGTCATTCACACAATTTTTTTTCAGATGAGCACATGTCATCATTCTATTTTTCCTCCATTCAATTTTGCAAGACTTTGCTTTGATCGAGTTGGACATAGCCACACTTTTCAGTCCTGCGGGGGCCTTATAAAAATATCTCTCTACATCGGTTCTTTTATCCATATGGGAATAACTCTAAGAAATCCCTCTGCACCACAAGCAATTCTCTTGTTCTCTTTACAGAATTTCATATTCCCTACTATTCTATCCCATTCTCTGGTGGAGATTACTAAGCTTAATTGTTGTTTCTTTATCTGACTAGAATTCTGACATAGAATCCCAGATTGCTCTAAGAGCCTCTGTTTTATTCATCCATTTAGACAGAAGAATAATACTAATCTTGGCAATCAACATTATTTGTATTACAGGTAGTCCTCAACTTACAACAGTTCATTTAGTGATTGTTCAAAGTTACAATGGCACTGGAAAAAGTGACTTAATGACTGTTTTTCATACTTACAACCATTGCAGCATCCCCATGGTCACATCATCAAAATTTGGATGCTTGGCAATAAACTCATATTTATTATGGTTGCAATGTCTTGGAGGTCATGTGTCAATTGGGAAACCAGATTCACTTAAAAACTGAATTACTAACAACTGCAATGATTTACTTAACAGCTGTGGCAAGAAAGGTCGTAAAATGGGGCAAAACTCACTTAACAAATGTCTCACTTAGCAAATTTTGGGCTCAATTGTGGTCATAAATCAAGAGTTACCTATATTTTATTATTGTTGCTTTGTTAGTTTTGCATTTTATATGTACTTATTTATATCTATAGATTATTAGGTGCATGTGTTTCTGTATGTATCTGGTATGCATATTCATTGTATATTGTGTTTCCTGGCTCTAAGGCCATAACAAAGATTAAGCAAGAACTGAAGGCAGTTGCCTTGCTATCCATGCCTGCAAGCTTTCCGAATATCCCTTTGATTCCACATTACACAGAATAATAGAGTTTAACTTCAATGAAATTTTATTTGGTGGTAATTCAGCAGGACATAATTTATATTCTAATGTAACTCATATATGAATTGAGCCCCTATTTTATCAAATATTCAATGTTCAAGACAACAGCCGGAATAAAGTAATTGATCAGAATGTATATGCCAATACAGCTGTGAATGACATCCATTAACTAATTTACCTTATTAGTGGTAATTAATTAATAAGTTTGAAAGCAAGATGTTCTACCAATTTTGAAAAGCAGGCATGAAAGTCCTGTGCAGATGGCATTCCTAGAAAAAGAACTGTAGAATCTGCCAGATCTGTTTCACTGTGTACCATTTATAAATTATTATAAAAATGTTCTCTCTAATGTTAGAAGTTTATATTTCTTTCATTCTAACAAAAGATCCATGGAGACATCTGGAGGTTATTTTGTTCCTTTAACTACAAAGAATAATGTGTTTTTATAAATAATGTTATAACTAGACAAAGGATAATATTATAGGTACAAAACCAGCCATTTTTTACTTTAATATCGACTAATTTTCAATGGAATTCTCATATATGCAGAATCATACAGTAATCCTTTTGTGTACAAACACAGGAAAGTATTTTAGAAAGTTAAGATGAATGTTCACTATACAATGTGATACTGTTCACTGTACAGATGCCATGCTTTTATCTGTAATCCAACCTGTGACCAATTTTAACTTCCATTCTGTAACTACAGAAAACATTTTAATAGTAACTATACAAATACTTAAAAATGACAATGGCAAATCACACCTGAAGGCCTTGACCATCAATAGTGAGAGAATTTGATCTCTGCATCTTGTTTCGATCAGCTAGTTTGTTTGTTTGCTGACAGCTACTTTTTCTTTTTTCATTGTTGCTTGGCGTTCCTAAAATCGAGGTCAGAAATAATAGATTAATATGTTAAACATGTTACTGTGGTAAAAATGGAAAAATCCCACTCAACAATGATGCATTCAACCATTGTTCCAGTGATAATGAGTTTAGTGATTGCAATTAAATTAAATGAAGTCCACATATATCTATTTATGTATCTAGACATAATAGCAGCTAGATAATAGATAGATGATAATTATTTTTTCACAATAAGAACTAATGCAATGGTGTGAAGCTGGTGATACCATGTAAGGCCATGATCAAGCATCTTAAATAAGATTAATTAGAGAAAGTCTATCCCATTGTCTTGACAACAAAAACACTGAAGATTATAATTGTTTTATAACCAAAAGACATTAAAAGGATTTATTGCAATATAATCTCCTTGGAATATCATATAGCACAATTCCTCCCCCCTCTCTCTATACATATACATATACATACACACACACACACACACACACAGAGAGAGAGAGAGAGAGAGAGAGAGAGAGAGAGACAGAGACAGAGACAGAGAGACAGAGACATGGAGACACACACATATGCATATGCATATGCGTATGCGTATGCGTATGCGTATACGTATACATATACATACATACATACATACATACATATATATATATATATATATATATATATATATATATATATATATATATTAAAAATTACATTAAAAATTGAAGAATAGCGATTCCTGGGTACATACATTTCAGTAAAAAAGGAAGTGATCACCAGGAAATAAAATACCAAGGTTTTAATAAATAAAATCAAGCTTTCGATGGCTAACATCTGCCATCATCGTCAGGATACAAGCCAGCTAGTGAGGAAACCTGCTTATAAGCATAGCCACACCTAAACTCTACGCATGGACCTTGTAACAGGTCCAAGCCAACTAATCCTTACTTCACTTACAGCCTTCAGTGATACTTTCTTTTAGCTCTTACTTACATCCACCTAGCTTTCAATGGCTAGCACCTGCCATCATTGTCAAAATACAAGCTAGCTAGTGAGGAAACCTGCTTATAAGCATAGCCACGCCTAAACTCTACGCATGGACCTTGTAACAGGTCCAAGCCGACTAATCCTTGCTTCACTTACAGCCTTCAGTGATTCTTTCTTATAGCTCTTACTTACATCCACACAACCACCCACTTGTTCCTAAGAGACTGGCTTAATCAAGGAGACCATGGGCAACATCAGGACTCCCTTCAAACGGAGGACCTTGTAAAGCTGATGGAAATATGCCTTAACACCTATTTCACCTTTCAGGGTGTTATATATGAGCAAATCAAAGGAACACCTATGGGGTCGCCGATCTCCAGTGTGGTTGCAGAGATGGTACTCCAACAGCTAGAACACATAGCGATGGCCCAGCATCGACCAAAATTTTGGGCCCGCTATGTGGACGATACGTTTGCGGTCATTAAGAAACGACACAAAACTGACTTTATGGGCGTCCTGAATTCGGTATACCCGGACATCCAATTCACCATGGAGGAGGAAGATCAGGGCAATTTGGCATTTTTAGATGTATTAGTGCAGCGCCAGGTGGATGGATGTCTAGCCACCAGGGTATACCGAAAACCAACATGTACTGACAGGATTCTCCACTTTGGGAGCAATCATCCGATGGCCCATAAAGCCAGTTGTGTCAGGACGCTATTCAAACGTGTGGAGACACATTGCAGCACCGTCAGAGCTAAAAAGGAAGAGAGAAACCACCTCTTCCAAATATGTAGACGTAACGGCTACCCGGTAAAACTTATTAACCAGTTCAGGAAACCACCTGGACTCCGGAGTAACCCTGCATCTCAAGAATCCATGCCTCAAGCCACCACACGCATTGCCCTCCCCTATATCCATAATGTATCAGAAGCCACAGCTAGGATCCTGGCACCATATAAAATACAGGTGGCCCATAGACCCAACCAAACACTGCGGGCGGCAATAATGCGCCCTAAGGACCCGCTCCCCAGCATCGAAAGATCGGCAGCCGTCTATAGGATTGACTGTATGGACTGCCAATGCAATTATATTGGGGAGACTGCTAAACGCATTAAGACCAGGGTCCATGAGCACGAATTGGCAGTGAGAAGGAGGGATTGTCACTCCCAAATATGGGCCCACACGGTGGATCTGGGCCACAGGTTTAATTTTAGTGGCGTCAGTGTATTGGCAAATGATAGTACCAAAGGAGGCCGCCTTCTTAGAGAGGCATATATATACACACACACACACACACACAAACACACACACACAGATGTAGGTCTTTGGTTATTCGGGTTTTCTCCCACGTCAAATTGGAAGTGTCTTGGCGACGTTTCGACGAAGTCTCATTAGTCATCTTCAGGCTGGTGTTTTCGGCTTCGTGCTTCTAGGAGCAATGTGTGATCGTAGCTGTTTCTTCCTTTTAACTGCCAGTGGGGGTATCAACTGATTAGATGAGAGCTTGGCTGTGTTCTGATTGGATGGAGATGTGTTCTGATTGGTTAGGAGCTTGGCTGTGCTCTGATTGGATGGGGAGTTGGCTGTGCTCTGATTGGATGGGGGTTGGCTGTGCTCTGATTGGTTGGGGGAGTGTTCTCTTTGGGTGGGGGCTTTGTTGTGCTCAGGTTAGTCTGAGTTGTATGGGCATGTGAGATGGTGAGCTGCATTGATATTCTTTGGCTTCGTGTTTGTGGTTGTGCCTCATCTTCACGGTGGGTGTCAGTTTGCTTCATGTAGGGATTGGAGGGGTTTAAAGTGGCTAATGATGCAGCTGTGGTTTGGCTTCTGGTTTGTGGTGGTGCCTCCTCATCAGTGTGGCTTTGGGTTTGCTTTTTGCGTGGACGTGTGGTGGTGACATCCTGTGTGGCTTTTGTGAGTGTGGGTCTGCTTTCATTCTTTGTGTTAGGGACTCATTTGTCAATAAGGGTGGGTTTCCAAATAGCTGGTAGGCGGGAGGTATCATCTCGTTTGTTCATGCTGTGTGAGCGTTTTTCTATCTCGATGGCTTCTCTGATTATTCTGTTATTAAAGTGTTCAGTTTTGGCGATAGTTCTGGTCTTTTTAAAGTCAATTTTATGTCCTGTGATTTTAAGATGTTGGACCAGGGAAGATGTTGGTTCCTCTTTTTTGACTGAGTTCTTATGTTCTTCAATACGTGCACTTATTTTTCTGTTGGTTTGTCCGATTATGTGGTGGGACAAGTGGTGCATGGGATTTCGTATACTCCTTGATTTTCTAATTCAATTTTGGCTTTGGGTTTGCTTTTTGCATGGATGTGTGCCACACTGATGATGAGGCATGACCACAAACCAGAAGCCAGACCACAGCTGCATCATTAGCCACTTTAAACCCCTCCAATCCATACATGAAGCAAATTGACACCCACCATGAAGATGAGGCACAATCACGAACGTGAAGCCAAAAAATAGCAAGGAGCCCACCATCTTAAACCCCCCTGCAACTCAGACTAACCGGAGCACAACAAATCCCCCACCGAAACAGAACACTCCCCCAGCCAATCAGAGCACAGCCAACCCCCCAGCCAATCAGAGCACAGCCAAGCCCCTAACCAATCAGAATACACCTCCACCCAATCAGAACAAAGCCAAGCTCCCACCCAATCAGTTCATACCCCCACTGGCAGTTAAAAGGAAGAAACAGCTAAGACCACACATTGCTTCTCAAAGCACGAAGCTGAAAACACCAGCCTGAAGATGACAAATGGGACTTCGTTGAAACGTCGCCAAGACATTTCCAATTTTATGTGGGAGAAAACCCGAATAACCAAGACCTACATACAAACACCCGCGAAAACCTCAGAAAACAAATATCGAACCTCTACGGGGAGGAAATCCACCATCTGACCAGGACCTATGAAAAATATGAAGTCCAAAGAGCTTCCATTTTATGCGACCTCACATTCCTACGCAACTGCCGAGATCAAAATTTAATTCTGACATGTTTCCAACTGAAATTCCACTCCAACTCTGCAGCCACCAAACACATCCTGAAAAGAACAGAATTGCCCTTATCAGAAATGAACTTCACACAAAAAAATTCCTCCTAGACAGAATTAACAAAGATCTCCTCACACTTCACCTCAAACTCAACAACAAGATCCACCCCGCACTTTGGACAAATCCAAACAACTCACCGTCTGGAGAGCCGAATCATAGACCAACTTCAAGACAGACACACACACCAACAAACTCCGAAGACTACAAGAATGCCAGAAACAAACCCCTCCTCCCTCACAGCCAAACATGAAACAAACAGTGCATAACATCTCAGATAGGACCCTCACCAAAGCCGAAACCAATGTCCTTTCCAAAGGATTCAACTTTTCAGTCGTTCCCAAACACATCCCCACTGAACCCATTATATGTGGAGTTGAAACCAGCCTGACCAAAATCAACCCCGACGACGCTAACAGAATCAGACTCAAAATCATCAACATCCTCTGCACCAGCAAGCCACCCAAAAGCAACTTACCCAAAGAGGAACAGACAGCACTACATAACCTAAAAGAAGACACCAGCATAATAATCCTACCAGCAGACAAGGGCAACGCCACAGTGGTTATGAACACATCTGACTACCAAACCAAATTAACCAACCTACTCCAAGACTCCACATACAAACCCCTAAACACAGATCCCACCACCTACCTGGAAAAAACCACTAGATCCAAAATAAAAACCTCCCCTATTAGCAAAGAGATCCAGCAAAAAATCATTCCCAGAGAGAAATCATCCAGATGCCCAAATTCTATGGTCTCCCCAAGATACACAAAGAAGGAACCCCACTCAGACCCCTAGTCAGCTCCATAGGCTCACCTCTACAAAACCTAGCCAAATTTCTCGCCAAACAACTACAGCCCTATGCAGAACCATCACCTCACATGTAAAAAATTCATCCCAGTTTATAGAGATCATAAAGAAACAAAACTTACAGCCCAGCGACCTACTCGTGAGCTTTGATATCATATCCCTCTTCACCCAAGTGCCTATCAAAGAAGCCTTGACAGCTATTCAAAAGAAATATAACCCCCCCAAACACATCTTAGATCTGACCAACCACTGCCTATCCAACACATACTTCATCTATAACGGACAAAAATACAAACAAACAGAAGGAGCACCCATGGGATCACCCCTCTCACCTGTCATTGCAAACCTCTACATGGAACACTTTGAAAACCAAGCTCTAGAAAAATCGGATCACAAACCCAAACTCTGGCTCAGATACGTAGATGACACCTTCATAATCTGGCCACATGGGAAAGAAAAACTGGACAACTTCCTCACACACCTCAACAGCCTACACCCCAAAATACAGTTCACCATGGAAACAGAAGCTAATAACCAACTTCCCTTCCTGGATGTCTTAGTCTACAAGAAATCCAATGGCTCCCTAGGACACACCATCTACCAGAAGAAAACACACACAAACCGCTATCTGCATGCTCTCTCACACCACCACCCAGCACAGATCAACTCTGTAGCCAAGACACTCATCTCCAGAACAAAACGCTTAGCTGACGAACAACACCTAAAAACCGAACTACACACTCTCACCAATGTACTAACATCCAATGGATTCCAAAGAAATAAGATTACAAACCTAATCCAAAAAGAAACCTCCACTAAAATCCAAGACAGAGGAAAAAAAACAGCAAAGTCCTCCTCCCATACATAAAAGGCACCACAGACAGAATCAGCAAGATCCTCCATAAACACAACATCAAAACAGCATTCTGCACAAAGAGAAAAATATCTACCATCCTAAGAAACCCCAAAGATAAAATTGAGTTAGAAAATCAAGGAGTATACAAAATCCCATGCACTGCTTGTCCCAACACATACATCGGACAAACCAACAGAAGAATAAGTACATGCATTGAAGAACATAAAACTCAGTCAAAAAAGGGGAATCAACATCTTCCCTGGTCCAACACCTTAAAACCACAGGACATGAAATTGACTTTAAAAATACCAGAACTATCGCCAAAACTGAACATTTTAATAACAGAATAATCAGAGAAGCCATCGAGATAGAAAAATGCTCACACAGCATGAACAAATGAGATGATACCTCTCGCCTACCAGCCATTCGGAAACCCGCCCTTATTGACAAATGACTCCCTAACACAAAAAATGGCATCAGACCCACACTCACAAAAACCACACAGGATGTCACCACCACACATCCATGTTAAAAGCAAACCCAAAACCACACTGATGATAAGGCACAACCACAAACCAGAAGCCAGACCACAGCTGCATCATTAGCGACTTTAAACCCCTCCAATCCATATATGAAGCAAACTGACACCCACCATGAAGATGAGGCATGACCACGAACGCGAAGCCAAAAAATAGCAAGGCAGGCCACCATCTTAAACCCCCCTGCAACTCAGACTAATCTGAGCACAACAAAGCTCCCACCCAAACAGAACACTCCCCCAACCAATCAGAGCACAGCCAACCCCCCAGCCAATCAGAGCACAGCCAACCCTCCAGTCAATCAGAGTACAGCCAAGCCCCTAACCAATCAGAACACACCTCCACCCAATCAGAACAAAGCCAAGCTCCCACCCAATCAGTTCATACCCCCACTGGCAGTTATAAAAGGAAGAAACAGCTAAGACCACACATCGTTCCTCGAAGCACGAAGCTGAAAACACCAGCCTGAAGATGTTGAATGGGACTTCGTTGAAACATCGCCAAGACATTTCCAATTTTACGCGGGAGAAAACCCGAATGACCAAAGACCTACATACAAACACCCGCGAAAACCTCAGAAAACAAATATCGAACCTAGAAATAGAAAGACTGTGGCAAAAGCAAGCAAGGGTAGTACCAATAGTGATAGGTGCCTTGGGTGCAATCCCAAAACAACTGGAGCACCACTTGAACACCATTGGCATTGACAAATTTGCTATTAGTCAATTGCAAAAGGCGGCCTTATTAGGAACTGCTTCCATCCTGCGACGATATCTATAATACCATCAAACATCCACATCTGCCTATCCCAGGTCCTGGGTAAGGACTCAATAGGTAGACAAACTGCCAAATACAGTCTGAACATCTGGCTGACTGTGCGATGATCGATAATAATAATAATAATGAAGATGAGAGCTATGCCAGAGGTTCAACCATACTGGACAGGTCTCATCAGAGGAGTCAGACAAAGAGTGTCTCTCCCATAAAAAATATGGTGAGACGTAAATTGCAGAATGCCATACCAGCTCGGACGTCGCCTGGGTTAACAAGGTCCACGCTAGATATTGGAGTTCCCGGATATCTGGTGAAAAATGGGTTACAGGACTCAGGACTGTTGGCTGAGCAACCAGGGCCAGCAGCTGCAGAACTATTGGAAGAAAAGGTGTTTACCCGTCGCAGATACACAGTGATGGAAAATAAAGAAATAATGATCTGTTACTACAGATCAAGCCGAACAAGAATAGGATATCTAAAACGAATGCACCAGTTCTGGAAAGAAGAACATCCAGAATCAGAAATAACAGAACAGAGACTAGCAATCAACAGAGACAAAGGCAATCAACACCTGGGCAATCCCAGTCATTAGGTACACAGCTGGAATAGTGGACTGGACTCAAGCAGAACTAAAAGCAATGGATAGGCAGACCAGAAAAATAATGACAATGAATCATGCCCTTCATCCACGCAGTGACATTGATAGACTTTATCTACCAAGGCAAATAGGTGGGCGTGGAATGCTATAAGTACATCAGATGGTTGAAGAAGAAAAAATGGCTTTGGAAGAATATCTGAAGAACAATGATGAAGATGCACTGAAATTAGTATATCAGGAAGGCTTACTAACTACTGGAGAGACCAAACTGGCCTACAAGAAAGACCAAATGAAGAACAGAATAGAGGCATGGGAAGACAAAGCACTACATGGCCAATACATGAAAAAAATAGCTGGGAAAGCAGATAATAATAAAACCTGGCAATGGCTAAGAGCAGGAAAATTGAAGAAAGAGACCGAGGGACTAATTCTGGCTGCACAAGACCAAGCCTTAAGGACAAATGCATACAAAGTCAAAATTGAGAAGACAGCAACAGACAGTAAGTGCCGCCTATGCAAAGAAGCTGAAGAAACAGTGGACCACTTGGTAAGCTGTTGCAAGAAGATTGCACAAACTGATTACAAGCAGCGGCATGACAAAGTAGCAACAATGGTGCATTGGAAGATCTGCAAAAAATATCATTTGCCTGTAAGCAAAAACTGGTGGGATCATAAAATAGAGAAAGTCATAGAAAATGATAAAATTAAACTGCTCTGGGACTTCAGAATTCAAACAGACAAGCACCTGCAACATAACACCCCAGACTTAACAATTGTCGATAAGAAAGACAAAAAAGTCTGGATAGTGGACGTGGCAGTGCCTGGAGACAGCAGAATAGACGAGAAAGAACTGGAGAAGATAACAAAATACAAAGACCTACAAATAGAAATAGAAAGACTGTGGCAAAAGCAAGCAAGGGTAGTACCAATAGTCATAGGCTCCTTGGGTGCAATCCCAAAACAACTGGAGCACCACTTGAACACCATTGGCATTGACAAATTCGCTATTAGTCAATTGCAAAGGGCGGCCTTATTAGGAATGCTTCCATCCTGCGACGATATCTGTAATACCATCAAACATCCACATCTGCCTATCCCAGGTCCTGGGTAAGGACTCGATAGGTAGACAAAATGCCAAATCCAGTCTGAACATCTGGCTGACTGTGCGATGATCGATAATAATAGTAATAATAATAATAATAATAACCCCAGTGAGGCACTACCTTGACGTGATTGTGGGGCTTGTGTACTCTGAGGAAGATGAGATCTATGCCAGGGGTTCAACCATACTGGACAGGTCTCATCAGAGGAGTCAGACAAAGAGTGTCTCTCCCATAAAAAAATATGGTGAAACGTAAATTGCAGAATGCCATACCGGCTCGGACGTCGCCCGGGTTAACAAGGTCCACGCTAGATATTGGAGTTCCTGGATATCTGGTGAAAAATGGGTTACAGGACTCAGGACTGTTGGCTGAGCAACCAGGGCCAGCAGCTGCAGAACTACTGGAAGAAAAGATGTTTACCCATCGCAGATACACAGTGATTGAAAACAAAGAAATAATGATCTGTTACTACAGATCAAGTCCAACAAGAAGAGGATATCTAAAACGTATGCACCAGTTCTGGAAAGAACAACATCCAGAATCAGAAATAACAGAACAGAGACTAGCAGATCAACGCCGATTTATAACACGAAATAAAGTATTCACAGAAACAGAATTGGACGAACTGCAAGGTTTACCCAGGGCAAAGAAATCAAAGCCTTACCAGAAGTAATTCAGAATGTAGAGGCAAACTAGGGGGAGTTGGCAGTGAAGGAATCCAGCAGAGATATACAACTGTTCTCATTTGGAAACCAGGCACCTCTTCCTCAGGAAGAACCAAACCCTCTAACTAAAGAAATAAAAGAATTGAAACAAAGAATAACTGAGCATCTAGAACAGCACAAAAACAACAGAATAAGACTACCCGCATTGAAGCTTGTTCCAAAGAAACAGCTAGCACAAGCATTAAAAGATGCAAACACTGCAATATCAAGTATAAGCACCAATTTGCTGCAAGAAACAAACCAACTAATGTACAGCACAGCTGCAGTTATAACAGAATATCTGAGATGCAAAATCAACAAAAAAGAAAAACAAACAAACAGTGCACCAGAAAAATGGAAGGTTAGACTAGAAAATAAGATCAGCAAGTTAAGATCACATGCAAGCAATCTAGAACAGATGAAAGAAAAGAAGCTGAAGAACAAGAAGACCAAAGAATACCTAATCAAGAAATACCACTTAGAAACAAGGAAGATCAAGGAAGCACTGGAAATAATAACGCAACAAATAACAGCTATAGACAGGAAAATCAGTAGATATGAAGCTCGAATTGCAAACTATAGGCAGAACCTCCAATTTCAGTCCAATCAGAAACGTTTCTACCAATCCATCAATGGAGAAACTGCAAAGAATCAGTCAGTACCTGACCAGGAAGAAACAGTGCAGTTCTGGAAGCAGATATGGGATAACC